>NW_006921857.1:3028932-3073526 GCF_000298275.1 Orycteropus afer afer | reverse complement strand
AGGCAGAGCTGAAGCCCAAGGTTGAGGGGTTTCACCCAGCCCCTGGACCGTGGCACTTTGAACTCAGATTTAAAGCCTCTAAACTGTAAGAGAATAAACTCCTGTGTGTTAAAGCTGTCCCATTTGTGGTATATTTCTGTTAAAGTTGTGCTAGAGGTAACCAAAACACCATGGTCTTTTCAACTGCCTCACATTCATATGAAAGCTGGACAATGAATAAGGAAAACCAGAGAAGAATTGATGCCTTGTTAAAGTGTTGGTGATGAATATTAAATATATCATTGACTGCCAGAAGAACAAATAAATCTCTCTTGAAAGAAGTACAGCCAGAATTGCAGCTTTAGAAGTAAAGATGGTGAAACTTCATCTCACATACTTCAGACATATTATAATGAGGGATCAGTTCCTGCAGAAGCGTCTTGTGCTTGGAAAAGTAGAGGGTCAATGAAAAAGAAGAAGACCCTCAGTGAGATGGATTGACACAGTGGCTGCCACAATGGGCTCAAACAGCACCAGTTGTGAGGATAGCATTGGAATTGGCCATGTTTCATGAGCCAGAGCTAACTCAATGGCACCTAACAACCCCAACAAATAAAATATGATTTATCCCATCCCACCATGACAAATATAACATTATAATAACCAGAAAAGTCAGGTTTAGGAGTCTGAGAGTCACAAGGAATATAGATTTGTGGACCCCAGCCCACAGCCCCTTCTTTTCCCACCCCCAATTCCTGTTTGAAATGTGTGGGGCCTTAAGTCATAGTTGTGAGCCACTATCACATATCCAAATCCAGTTCATGCCCCTGAAAACAGCTGCCCCGTAGCCACACCTGGCCTAGGAGTGCACATACTAACTGTTCTGTTTTCCCTAGGGAATATCGAGACTGAGAAGAAGGCTTGAACAGATCTTGAGAGTCAGCTCAGAGAAGTATATGCAAAGAATTTTAGAGTCCTTGGGAAGACTGGGCAATGTACTTCTGTAGAGATACCTCTTCAGAAACCCAAGGAGGGATCAAAATGGGTCGGAACTGACTTGATGGCAACAAGAGTTTGAGAACAGACAAGGAAGAAACACAGGCTCCTCTTAGCCTGGTGGACTCCCCACCTCTGCAGAAGAGCATGGCCACAGAGCCAGATTGGCATCTTAGAGTGTGGTGCTGTGACTGGGGCACCTGTTTTTCAGTTTTAAGAAGGTATTTTTCTGAGGCTAGGTTCTTTACCCTTTGTTAAGGATCAAAGATGTCTCTTGAAGACTAGAGTGTGCCAAACCCAAATCATGGTATTTTCTATTGCCTTATGTGCATGTGAAAGCTGGACAATGAATAAAGAAGACCAAAGAAGAGTTGATGCCTTTGAATTATGGTGTTGGTGAAGAATACTGAAAATATTACAGACTGCAAGAAGAACAAACAAATCTGTTCTGGAAGAAGTGCAGCTGTAATGCTCCTTGAAGGTGAGAATGGTCAGACTTCATCTTACCTACTTTGGTCATATTGTCAGAAGGGACTAGCTCCTGGAGAAGGATATCATGCTTGGTATAGTGGAGGGTCATCAAAAAAGGGGAAGACCCTCAACAAGATGGATTGGCACAGTGGCTGCAATGATGGGCTGAAGCATGGTAGGGACTGTGAGGATGGTGCAAGACTGGGCAGTGTTTTGTTGTGTTGTGGATAGGATAACTATGAGTCAGAGCCAACTCGCAGCACCTAACAACAGGTTTGCCAAAGAAGCAAAACTAGTGAAGCTTATATATAGAGAGAGAGCCATTTATCTCTCAGAAATGGCTCACATAGTTGTAGAGAGTGGCCAGTCCCAAGTTTGTGGGTCAAATGTCAAACTGGAGGCTTCTGCTGACTCATGAAGCTGCAGGAGCTGAGGAACCTCAGATTGGCAGGCAGTATATATAGCAGGCTGCTGACTTCAGCAGATGACAAATCTAAGAACAACAGGTAATATGGTGAATTGTTGGCTCACAGGCTGCAACAGCAACAATCCCATGATCAGCAGGCGATATGGCAGACCACTGGTTCAGCTCCAAAAACCGGATGATGATAAACTAGATTCAGGATCCAGATCCAACAGAAAGCCCAAGAATTTTCCCTGGATGTCCATACATGTATATGAAGTAGGCCACACCCCTGAGGAAACTCCCTTTCAACTGACTGGCCACTCATAGCATATCTCATCATGGAGGTGATTACCCTGATCTCATCATGGGAATGACTACATGTCAACTGCTAAAACCACTTAGAATCATAGTGCAGCCAAGTTGACACACAACCTTAACTATCACAGAATTGTTGTCAATAGATCGATCAGTTTGACTCTTGGATTCTTAACCTTAAAGTGGGGGTTGATAATGACTCTTTACAAGATGATTTGTGAGCCTACCAAGTTTTAGAAAGCAGAAGCTAAAGCAATATTCAAATATTAGTTGCTGCTGCTGTTATTACAAGGAGTTCTGGTAGCGTAGTGCCTAAGGCATTTGTTACAGAGGAAAGAAGGTGTATTTTCAGTTAGAGTAATCAATAAAGTTCTTTTACTGAAGATGGCATATAATCTAGATTTGAAAAATGGAATATATATAAGAATCCAAAGTATGAACTGTGCATGGAATGGTTAAAATTTCAGGCCAAAGGAGTGGCAGGAACCAGGGCATGGAGATGGGAAATTACCACGTATTCCAGAGTGGCTCAGACATCCTGGAGTGCAAAGCATTTGCTCAGGATCGTGAGATTTATCATGGGAAATACGGACTTGACCTAGATTCAGGTGAAGAAGTGAAGGCCTGTGGATGAGGAGAGTGGTTGAATACCAGTCTCAGAAATATCAAGACAGAGCTGAATTAGAATAATCTTTGTATTATCAGTTTCTGATTTTATATACACAGAAACATAAAGTTAATTATTTGAAATACCACTATAAACATCTTTCAAGGAGTTCTGGTGGTGCAATGGATAAGGCATTTGGCTGTTAACCAGAATGTCCCCAGTTCAAACTCCCTAGTTGCTTTGCAAAAGGAAGATGGGGCGATTAACTTGCATTACCGATTTACAGCCTCGGAAACCCAATGTGGGTCACTATGAGTCAGAATTGACTCAATGGCAGTGAGATAAACATCCTTTATGGAAGTAGTTCAGTGGTAGAATTCTGGTCTTCCAGGCGGAGACCCAGGTTTGATTCCCAGCCAGTGCACCTCATGCACAGCCATCTGTCTGTCAGTGAAGGTATATGTGCTCCTATGATGGTGAACAAGTATCAGTGGATATTCCCAACTAAGTTGGACTAAGAAGAAAATGGTCTATTTCCAAAAATCAGCCAAGGATTTTGAACTGATCATGGGAATGGCACAGAATGCATAATTCTTCTATATATGGGGTCTCTCTGAGTTGAGGCCAACTGTCAGCAGCTAACAACAATAATTACCTGCCTTGACACTGCAAAGATGAATTTCCTAAGAATAGAAACAATAACTAATCTGTTGCTCTATATTGTATCTTTTCTTTTTCTTTCCGTGCTTTGTGAAGGCCTGGGCTCTAGATTCAACTCTTGATACTAAATGTGTGAATTTAGCTAAGTTATTTCACAACTCTAAGCCTCAATTTTCTCTTCCATAAATCGGAGATAGTCCTGCCTACATTATATATTCCCCAGAGGTGTGTTGTTATTGATATTTATTTTTTATTATTTGGGCACCTTTCTCATTGTGTCACCTTCCCACCTTCTTAATGAAAATAACATTTATATATATATATATATATATATATATATTTTTTTTTTTTTTCTGTTGTTGTTGTTGTTTTGAATTCTTGGAGAAAAATGTAAAGATGGAAACATAATATTATTTTGTTGTTGTTGTTACGTGCCATTGAGTCGGACCCGACTCATAGCGACCCCTCCTTGGGTTTCCGAGGCAGTGTCTCTACAGAAGTAGATTGCCCAATCTTCCTTCCGAGGAGTGCCTGGTGGGTTTGAACCTGCAGCCTTCTGTTTAGCAGTCAAGTGCCTCTGGTAGGCACTACGCTACCAGAGCTCCACTACGCTTGGGCAAGGAGAGTAGGAAAAAATTTATGAAGGCAAAGAAATTCAATCAGAGATAAGATTGGTCAAAACATGGTCTGGGATAGTGCATTATAAGCCATTATTTGCACTGAAATTTCACATATAGCATGATTATAAATTATAACTCTTGATAAAAGTAAAAATATTTAGGTTGGTGCTTTGAATATTTGGCATTGCAGTATGGAAGTGATCTCTATCTCACATTAACTCTTTGAATACACCTCATTGCAATACTCCATTCAGCAGTTATCACTTTCTACCTTGTTCTAGCCTGTTCAAGCTTATAAAACAGCTAACCCTGTTTGCCATATCTCTCCTACTTGTACAGGTGCCCATGAAAGGAAAATGTAAATAGTTTTCTACTTTAACAGAAATGCCACAGGTAGGTAGCTTTAACAAATAAGAGTTTATTCTCTTACAATTTTTGAGTCTAGAAGTCTGAGCTCAAATTGCCAGGCTCTGGGGGCTGAGTGAAAGCCCCTTAACCTTGGGCTTTAGCTCTGCCTTTTGCTCCCAGGCCACAGGAGCTAGTGGTGTCTTTTTCCTCAGGTAGCTGCTGGCTGCTGAGGCTAACAAGCCGAAGGTCAACGAATAAAATGGCACAGTCCCAATAATAGCAAACAGCATGACAGGCCACTAATTCAATTCCAGAGACAGTCCCAAGATCAACAGGAAACATGGCAGGCTGCTAAATGAAGGCCTTGGCTACACACAGGGTCCAAGCATGCCAAAAAGCTGCAGAGAACTTTCTCAAAACTTTTCTGTATATACTGGAAGAAGACCACATCACTAAGGCATCTACTCAACTGCTCCACTAGATTCCACCAAGGAGGTGATTATGATCTCATCATGGGGAATAACTACATCCAGCTACTCAGCCACTTAAAACCAGGTGCAGCCAAGATGACACATAACCTTAACTACCACATGAATTTCTCCTCCTGATAAGCACTAGCACTTAGCACTTTACTTAATAAGTAATACTTATAATAAATAATAAGAGCTTATTATTTTTTAAATAAGAAAAGCCACTGGAGCTAGAGGCTTTTCTTCACTCAGACAGCTGCTGACTGCTGAGGCTGAGAAGCCCCAAGGTTGACAAGTGAAAAGACACAGCCCTGATGATACCAAACCACATGGCAGGCTATTAAGTCAAGTCCATTGTAAGTCCCAAGGTTGGCAGAGCATAGCAGGCTGCTGAGCAACAACATGGCTACATGCAGAATCTAAGTGTGTCACATGCTAGAGACCATTCCCAAAGCTTCTCCTTGTATACAGGAGGCAGACCACATCCCAAAGGCAGCTACTCAGCTACTCAGCTGCTTGTGGTAGATCCCACCATGGAGTTGATTGCCAATCTCATCATGGGGAATAACTACCATCAGCTGTGCATCCACTCAACCAGGCCCAGCCAACTTGACACACAAACATAACTACCACACTGGGCAATCTACTTCTTTAGAGATACCGCCTTGGAAACCCAAGGAGGGGTCATTCTGAGTTGGAACCTACTCCATGGCAGTGAGGTTTTTTTTTTTTTTTTTTGATGTTATAAAAGTATAATAAAATGGGATGTACAATGATTAAATCAGAGGGCACAGAAAAGAGGGGAGCCAAATCTAAACAGGGCCAGTGTACTGGGAAAGATGGCACTTTGGTTGATTGTATCTTATCTCTACCTAAGTATTTTCTTAGGTAGAGAGTGGAAGGAAAGATGAGACAGCATGTTATAGACTATTATGGTTAATGTTATCTGTCAATTTGGCTAGGCCATGATACCTGGTAGTTTGGCAGACATTATGTATGTAATCATCCTCCATTTTGTAATCTGATGTGAGTAGCCAATCAGTTGGAGGGGAAGTTTCTTTGGAGGTATGACCTACATCCAATACATATGGATTTTGGCAAAGCATGCTCTCTCTCTCTCTCTCTCTCTCTCTCTCTGTCTCTTTCTCTCTCTTTTTTCTGCATCCAGCTCGTTGTCTTCTGACCTCTGATTCCTGGAACATGAGCCAGCAGCCTGCTGCTGCTTCATCTGCAGTCTTAGATTCTCCAGCTCCCACAACCTTATGAGCCAGAAGTCTGCCACCTAACCAGCAGACTGTGGAACGGACCCCCAATAGCTATGTGAGGCTGACAAACCAAAGGTTGACAAGTAGAAAGTGCAGTCCTGATGTTACCAAACCACATGGTAGGCCATTAATTCAAGTTCATTGTAGGTCCCAAGGTCTGGAGAGCCTGACAGGCTGCTGAATAACGACACAGCTACATGCAGGGTCCAAGCATGTCATAAGATAGAGACTATTCCCCAAGGCTTCTCCTTATATACAGGAAGCAGTCTACATTCCCTAAGGCAGCTAGTCAGCTGCACACAGTAGATTCCACCATGGGGTTGATTACCAGTCTCATCATGGGAAATACTACATCCAGCTGCCCAGCCATTCAACCAGGCCCAGCCAAGCTGACACTCAAACTGAATTACCACAGAAACTACACTACAGAGCTTCTAAGCTGATAAAAATCTTCAATTTCCTCATCTTTGGCCTTAGTGTTTGGTGTGTAAACTTGAATAATAGTAGTATTAATTGGTTTTCCTTATAGATGTATGGATATTATCCTATCATTGACAGCATTGTACTTCAGGATAGATCTTGGAACATTTTTTGTGACAATGAATTCAATTTGTCATTACAAACATAGTAGGTCATATGGTTGTCTGATTCCAAATGGCCAAAAACAGTCCATTTTAGCTCACTATTGTCTAGGATATCAATTTTTATAAGTTCCATTTCATTTTTGACAACTTCCAATTTTCTTAGCTTCACACTTCATACATTCTATGTTCTGATTATTAATGAATGTTTGCAGCTGTTTCTTCCTATTTTGAGACATGCAACATAAGCAAATGGAGGTCCTGAAAGCTTCACTCCATCCATGTCATTGAGATCAACTCTACTGTGAGGAGACAGCTCTTCCCCAGTCATATTTTAAGTACCTTTTGACATGACAGGCTCATCTTCTGGCACTATATAAGACAATGTTTCATAAGTTTTCCAGTAATACATCGGAGAGTGTTTCACTGTTATTCATAAGTTTTTCACTGTCCAATTCTTTGACAAAGGATGGCCCCTTCCTTCTTTCGAGTCTATCTTAGTCTTGAAGCTCTGGTAAAACCTGTCCCCCATGGGTGACCCTGCTGCTATTTGAAATACCAGTGGCATGGCCCCAGCCTCAAGCAACATGCAAACCACCACAGTGCAACAAACTGACAAACAAGTGATAGAAAATATGACTTTGGGCAGCAGGAAATGAGGCCAGAGAGAAAGACAGTTCCCCCAAACAAGAAAATGCTGTATGATATGTGAAGAAGCTTGAAGTTTAATGTGTTGTCAAGGAATCTTTGAGGGGGTTTAGGCAGAATGTCAGCCTATTTTGTGGAATTTGGATTTGAGAGGGACAAAACTGGAGGTAGAGTTTGTTTCATTTGGAGTCCATTATTATAGTGTAGTTTGAAGATGGTGGGCATTAAACTAATGAGGTAATTAAGGCTGTGTGTGAACTTGGCTGGGCCATGGTTTGAGTGGCTTGGCAGCTGGATATAGTTATTCCTCATGATGAGCTTGTAATCATTTCCATGGTAGAATCAGCTATGAACAGCTAAGTAGTTGCCTTCAGGGTGAGGCCTGCTTCCAGCATATAGGGGAAAGGTTTGTGGAAGATCTCTAGCTTGTTGGTTCATTTTGAACCATGTTGCCTGCTGATCCTGTATTGTGCCATTTTATTTTTTGATCTTGGCTCCATTAGCCTAAGCAGCCAATAGCTATGTGAGTCAGAAGAAGCCTTCAGTGGGTCTGGAACAAGAGGCAGAGTTGAAGTCCAAGGCCGATGGGCCTTCACCCAATCCTAGAGCTAACACTTTGAAATTAGACTTCTAGCATCCTAAACTGTAAGAGAATAAATTCCTGTTTGTTGAAACCATCCTCTTGTGGCATTTCTAACATGGCAACACTATGAAACTAAAACAATCAGATTAGAGGAGAACTCTAATAAAACTTGTCTGGATGTGGAGTTTCACAAGAGGTACAGACAACAAGGATAAACACTTTTTCATATACAATACTGTGTTATCACAGAGACATACCTATGAATGATCAGGTATGTCTAGGCAAAAGGGAATATACACATGAACATATGTAAGATTGGCAGATGATATTTCTGCATACATATCTGTATGTACTGTAAGAATGTCCATATAACTAGAACTAACAGTGGGCAGAGCTATGATAACTTCTCAGCCACAGTCAACCACCCTGATAGAATGAGCTGTCAGACCTGTGGGTTCAGGACCATGGTTGCAGGAGACATCAAGCTCAATTGGCATAACATACTACACAAAAACATTGTTCTGCATCCTACTTTGGTGAGTAGTGACTGGGGTCTTAAAAGCTTGAAAATGGCCTTCTAGATGCAACAATTGGTCTTTCGTTGTCTAGAGTGAAGAAGAATAAACAAAACCAAAGACAGGTGTAAAAACTTAGTCCAAAAGACTAGTGGACCATGCAAATTTCAGCTGATGACCATGAGCCCAGAAGAACTAGATAGTGCCTGTCTATCACTGGCAACCACTCAGTAATGAATCAGAGCAGGAGATCCTGGATAGAGTGGGAGAAAAATGTGGAGCAAAACTAAAAATCATAAAAATAAAGTCCATACTTACTTGTCTGATAGAGCCTGGTGAAACCTCCAAGATCATGGCCACTAGCTAGCCTTTAGGCTTATAATTGAACTCACTCCTGTGGCTTCCGGTCAAACAAAAAACAGGTATATAGAGTGAACATTTACACCAGATAGATATATTCCTTATAATGATCAATCATAGGAGAACAGAAGGGCAGTATTTGCACAGAGAGATAGCTCAGGGGGCAGGAATGCATAAGAATGAAGGACACAGGGAAGAGCTAACTATGAGGAGGAAGAAAGAAGAGAGCTGTTACATTGTGGGGACTGTAGTTAATATCATGGAACAAAATGTGTATGAACTGCTGTGTGGAAAATGAATTTGCTCTGTAAACTTTCATTCAAATCACAATAAAAATTAAATAAATAAAATAATAATAAAAAAGAATGTCTCTTAGCTCTCAAGTTGAGTGATTCTATGCAAATGATTGTATTAAAGAAAGCAGGTTTATAAAGCAAATTATGAGTTTTTTGGACATAATGAATTTACAATAATATTGATATTAATGTACAGTTGGTTCTACTATGCTTGAGCTTGGGAGAGGGCATGGTTGTAGTTCGTTATAAGAGCATTTACATATCAGTTACAAACCTTGGAAATAAAGAATTCAGCTAAGAAAAACAACAACAAGCTGGTGACACTGGAAGATTTCAGTTGTTGTTGTTGTTATGTGCCGTGGAGTCAGACTCGACTCTTAGTGACACCTCCTTGGGTTTCCGAGACAGTATCACTACGGAAGTAGATTGCCTCATCTTACTTCTGAAGAGTGGCTGGTGGGTTTGAACCTGCAGCCTTCTGGTTAGCAGTCAAGTGCCTTAGGCACTATCCTACCAGAGCTCCTAAAGATTTCAGTAATACAAGGAGATATTAAGAGTTTTCTTTTTTTTAGAATAATAATATATAATTTAACATATATTCCATCAAACTTAATTGAGGAAATTCTATTTTGAAATGAGGAAACCAACTCAAGCATTTAGAGACCCTAACAAGTGATATTTTCCAACTTTAGCAAATTGCTATCTGAAACATATTGAAAGGGGAACTGTTACCTGCTTTAATCAGATGTTCTGCAAATGATCTGTATCATTTGATATGTATTATGCCACTATAGGAAAGCAACACTGGACCTCAAAGGTGCTTCTCTTGCCAATTTTTTAAAATTGAATAAAATTTTTGCCTATCACAATTATTATGGCTATTTTCAATTAACTTTCTTAAGGTTCAACAACCATTTTTTAAATATATCTTCAGGGCTGTGTTTTGGGCAATAAATTCTTAGATATGAAAGCAAAAACACAAGATACCAAAGGAAGATTTGATAAATTGGACATCATCAATATTAAATCCTATTGTATATCAAAGGACATTATCAAGAAAACAAAAAGACAACATATAGAATTGAAGGAAATGTTTGAAAATCATATGTCTGAAAAAGGTCTAATATCCAGAACATAGAAATAACTCTTACACTCAACAACAAAAGAAAAACAATTCAAATTAAAAATGGGCAAAAAGATGCTTCTCCAATTATTTTTTTAAAAAACTTGTTTAGGGTACCACTATACACTGCTACTAAATTTTAAATTAGATTTCTAGTTTTCCTAGCAGCCTGGTGGTTAAGCACATGGTTGCTAACAAAAAGATCAGTGCTTTGAAGCCACCACTGGCTCTGTGGGCAAAAAGACCTGGCAATCTGTTTCTGTAAAGATTAACCCCTCCCCCTCAAAAAAAAAAAAAAAAAAACCCCACCAAATCCTCTGCCATTGTATGGATTCTGACTTCTGGTGGCACTATAGGACAGAATAGAACTGTCCCATAGGATTTCCAAGGCCATAAATCTTTACGAAAGCAGACTGCTTCTTCTCTCTCCCACAGAGTGCTGGTAAATTTGACCCAACAATATTATGGTTAGTAGCTGAATACTTTAACCACTGTGCCACCAGAGACCTGTAAAGATTACATCCTTTGAAACTGTATAGGGTAGTTCTACTCTATCCTATAGTCTCTATGAGTCAGAATTAACTCCATAGCACACAACAGCAACATAGTTTTCCTGATCTTCTCATTCATTAAAAAGAAAGCCATATAGAAATGTTGCATCAATTGACAAATGACACGGTGACACCAGTTATTATGTTAAAGAAAGAATTTCATTTCTGAGTTTGCTGAAGTGCTTTACTAACTGCATTTTATTCATTTACCTTTATTGTCTTCTTAGCACTAGATATATAGATGTCTATATGTCTTCTTTCTTTGCAAACCTGTTAATGCTAAAGTATTCCAAGTTTGTCTGTCCTCTATTTATTTTCATTCTCTAGAGGATCTTATTCAGATCCATGACTTTACACTCTACCCATATACCTCTGGCCATCCCATACCTCTCTTCTGAACTGCATACTTGTATACACAACTGCCTACTTGCCATTTAATTGACATCTCAAATTGAACATGTCCAGAATAGAGCTCTCCATACTGGCTTCACCTGTAGTCTTCCTTATCTTTTCTGATGGCAATGACTCCCTCCTTTCAGTTCCTCAGCCTGAAAAACTTGGAGTCATCTTTGATTCCTCTTTTTCCCTCATATTTCCCTTCCAATCCATCAACACATCCTTCCACCTCTACCTTCAAAAAATATCCAGAATTTGACCACATCCCACCACCTCAACCATTTCCATGCTTGTCTAGGCAACCATCACTCCTTACCCAGACTACATCAGCAACCTCCTACCAAGACTCCCTGTTTCTAAACTCACCCTCACCTTTAGTTTCTTCTTAAATAGCATCCAGAGTGATACTTTTAAAATCAGACTCAAAGTCTCTGCTCAAATTCTTCCTTGACTTCCCATCACTTAGAGTTAAAGCTAAAATCCTTATGATCCAAGGGAGGTAGAGTCATGTACCACTTAATGTCCATTCACGCAATGTTCAGGTACATATATGTCCATGGTCTCATAAGATTATAGTACAGTTCAGAAATCTTTATCAGAGGCTGGAATGTATCAGATGTAACTGAATGAATTCACATGTACCTCATGTTTCTTGTGTATAAAGCAATTGCACTTCCAGACATATAATGGTACAGTATATGTATATATATATATGTGTGTGTGTGTGTGTGTGTGTGTATCTCCATCTAATAATACATATGTCTTCACAGTCATAATAAATGCCTGTGTTACTGGCTTATCTATGAACTATACTACACTTTCTATCATTGTTTTAAAGTGAACTTTCCTTCCTTACAAATAAAAACTTTACCCTATAACAGTGTATGCTTCTACTCATAGATAACAGCATCCAATCTAATGTATTGTGCATCTTTTGATTGTTGTAATATAATGTTATTGTTGTTATTATGTGCCTTTGAGTCAGATCCGACTCATAGCAACCCCTCCTTGGGTTTCTGAGGCAGTATCACTACGGAAGTAGATTGCCCCATCTTCCTTCTGAGGAGTGGCTGGTGGGTTTGAACCGCCAGCCTTCTGGTTAACAGTCAAATGCATTAGGCACTATACTATCAGACCTCCCTTGTAATGTTATATCTCTGTGTAATTTATTTTTTCAAAAATATTACCATGATATGCATCATGGCTCTGAAATGCAGCAAATTCAGTGCAATTGGCAAAGCAGAAGTATTGATTTGGAAATGATACAAAAGGTCATTGAAGAATACAAAGATGGAAAATCATTGAATGCCGTTGCTCACTTTTTAGGCATGTCTGTTTGCTAAGTATATAATATGGCATTTGTACAAAGTTCAAATCACCTAATATCTTATTTCACAGACATATCGTGAATTTTAAGTAACACATACGTGTACTTTATCTCGCTCCTTTATTATCTCTCTAATTTTTCTCCTGCTTCTTTTCCTGTTGACCACTCTTTGCAAGCCCAACTGCCTCCTTATTATTTCTCAAACACTTTATACCCTACTTTTCCAAACTATTCACAGAGATGCCCCATGGCTCTAGAGCAAACTCATCAAGGTGTCATGGGATATTGTTCAATATTAAAGGAAAAACAGTGATAACTGATATCTATCAGATACTGTATGATGCACTAGCTTGAAGCAGCTCACAATTTCAACAACAGATTTTTCTATGTTACTTTGATGAGGTCATATCTTTGTGAAAATAGATTTTCAGTGGTTTTGATGATAAAAAGCCCATACCACACAAAAATCAATGTGGAATAGAAATTGAGGGTGTTAGTGTCTACCTGATTCCAAGTTTTGACAAGCCATTTAGTCTTCAATAGGCACACAGTCCATTTGTAACTAATTGTGATTATTTAAGAATGAAGTAAAATTATGAGTTTTCTATCAATATACATGTCCTGGATTTTCAAATTGCTGCTTAATTATTAGGAAAAAATTACTTGTTTGGAACAAGCTACTTAATAACAAAACTGGTAAGTATTTCTTTGGTCTAGGGATGAAGAAGAATGTAACATCAGGATTAGACAAAGACTCATTAGCAACCTGTGATGTGTAGGTGACACAATCTTGCTTGCTAAAAGTGAATAAGACTTGAAGCACTTATTGTGAAGATCAAAGACTATATCCTTCAGTATGGATTACACATCAACATAAAGAAAACAAAAATCCTCACAACTGAACCAATCAGCAACAGCATGATAAACAGAGAAAAGACTGAAGCTATCAAGGATTTCATTTTCCTTGGATCCATAATCAGTGTCCATGGAAGAAGCAATCAATCAACTGACATAATGCATTGGATAAATCTTCCTGCAAAAGACCTCTTTAAGGTGTTAAAGAGCAAAGATGTCACTTTGAAGACTAAGGTGCACCTTACTCAAGTCATGGTGTTTTCAGTAGTCTTATATGCATGTGAAAGCTAAACAGTGAATAAGGAAGATCAAAGAAAATTGATGCATTTGAATTACAGTGTTGGCAAAGAATATTGAATAAACCATAGACTGCAAGAGAACAAAAAATCTGTCTTAAATGACCTTCCACCTTACCAAGCATGACATTCTTCTCCAGAGAATGTGGATGGTGAGACTTTGCCTCTTGTACTTTGGTCATGTTGTCCTGAGGCACCACCTGGAGGATATCATGCTTTGTAAAGTAAAGGGTCAGCCAAAAAGAAAAAGAACCTTAAAGAGATGGATTCACACAGTAGCTTCAACAACAGGCTGAAGCATAGCAATGATTTTCAGGATGGTGCAGGATTTCATTGTATAAGAGGTTGCTGTGAGTCAGAACCCACCCTACAGCACCTAACAACAACAACAGTTGTTGTTCTTGTTAGGTGTCTCGACACATTTCCAACTCATAGCGACCCTACACACAGCAGAATAAAACACTGCCTGGTCCCGCACCATCTCCACGATCCCTGCTGTACTTGAACCCATCACTGCAGCCACTGTGTCAATACATCTTGTTGAGGCCCTTCCCCTCTTTCATTGACCCTCCATCTTACCAAGCATGACATTCTTCTCCAGAGAATGACACCTTCTTACAACCTGACCAAAGTAGGTGAGACGAAGTCTAACCATTCTCGCTTCCAAGAAGCATTCTGGCTGCACTTCCTCCAGGACATATTTGATAGATCTTTTAGCAGTCCACAGTACTTTCATCATTCTTCATCAGTACCACAGCTCAAATGCATCAACTTTTCGTTGGTCTTCCTTATTCATTGTCCAGCTCTCACATGCATACGTAGCAATTAAAAATACCATGGATTGGGTCAGGTGCACCTTAGTCCTCAAGGAGACATCTTTGCTCTTCAGCACTTGAAAGAGGTTCTTTGCAGTTAATTTGCACAGTGCTATACCTTGCCTGATGTCCTGACTGCTGATTCCATTGGGGTCACCTGTAGAACCAAGCAATATGAAGTCTTTGACAATTTCAGACTTTTCTCCATTTATCATGATGCTACTTATAAGTCTAGTTATGAGGATTTTTGTTTTCTTTATATTGAGATGTAATCCATACTGAAGACTGTATTCTTCAATCCTCATCAGTAAGTGCTTCAAATCATTCTCACTTTCAGCAAACAAAGTTGTGTCGCCAACGTATTGCAGGTTGTTAATGATTCTTCCTCATTCCTCAAGGCTTAAACTTTTTCCTCAGTTCCTTCAAATTGAAAAATGCCAAGCGTGTTCTTCCCTTTTGGTTTTCTAACTTCAGGTCTTTGCACATTTCATCATAGTAATCGACTTTGTCTGCTCGAGCTGCTCTTTGAAATCTTCTGTTCAATTCTTTTATCTTGTCATTTCTTCCATTTCCTTTAGCTACTTTCTACTCAAGGGCAATTTTCAGAATCTCTTCTGACATCCATTTTGGTCTTTTTTTTTTCCTTTTCTGTTTTTTAATGACCTCTTGCTTTCTTTATGGATGATGTTCTTGATCACATCTGATAATTCTTCTGGTTTTTGGTCACTGGTGTTCAACACATCAAATTTATTCTTTAGATGGTCTCTAAATCCAGGAGGGGTATATCCAAGGTCATATATTGGCTCTCTTGTACTTGTTAAAATTGTCTTCAAGTTGAACTTGCATATGAGCAGTTAGTGATCTGTTCCACAATCAGCTCCTTGCCTTGTTTTGGCTGAAGATACTGAGTTTTTCTATCACCTGTTGCCAGAGATATACTCAATCTGATTCCTGTGTACTCCTTCTGGTGAAGTCCATGTGTATAGCCACCATTTGTGTTGTTGAAAAAAAGTATTTGCAAAGAATAAGTCATTGGTCTTGCAAAATGCTGTCATGCAATCTCCAGCATTATTTCTGTCACCAAGGGCAAATTTTCCAATTACGGGTGATTCTACTTTGTTTCCAACTTTTACATTCCAGTCACCAGTGATAATTAACACATTTTGATTGCATGTTCGGTCAATTTCAGACTGCAAAAAGTGATAAAAATCTTCAATTCCTTCATCTTTGACTTTGGTGGTTGGTGTATGAATTTGAATAGTAGTCATATTAACTGGTCTTCCTTGTAGGCATATGGATATTATCCTATCACTGATAGCACTGTACTTCAGGGCAGATCTTGAAACACACTTTGTGATGATGAATGCTATGCCATTCCTCTTCAAACTGTCAATCCCTGCATAGTAGATCATATGGCCGTCTAATTCAAAATGGCCCAAACCAGTCCACTTCAGCTCACTAATCCCTAGGATATCAATCTTTATGTGTTCCATTTCATTTTTGACAACTTCCAATTTTCCTAGATTGATACTTCATACATTTCACATATATAAAATGGGTTTGAACTGCCAGCCTTCTAGTTAGCAGTCAAATGTCTTAGGCACTACGCCACCAGAGCTCCTACATACATACATATATATAAACTATTGGCTTAGGAGCTTAGAACCCTCAAAGTTCAAAATACCATATGCTTTTTGATATTTAAAGATGTGGCAAGAGGGTATTTTCTTGAATCTCAGGCTTAGAATTCTCACTTGCATAATCACAAAATTACATACATCTTCTTTTATTAAAAATAAAAGAAAAAAAAATCCTTATGATCTCTTAGCTTTGTTATTCAGAACAATAAAATATGATTGAAAAATTGGAGGAGGGGTAATACAATCAGAATGGAGTGGGAATAATGCCAACATTTTGAGAATTTTCATAAGTATAATTGTTCACTAGATATGCTTATTGATCTTCAATGATGTGCAAGCTGTGGTATTAAAAGCTGTGTAAAATACAAAGACCCCAGCCCCTGTCCTTATAAAAGTCCTTGATGTTGTATATAAACAGTTACTAATAGAGAGGAAAGAGTTGTTAGTACTTTGAGCCTAATATTGACAGACTTTAATGGGGATTAAGGAGAAAGTGGAGGAAAGAAGAATTTGGGACACTTCAAGCAGAATCTAAGCAAGGCTTTAAACAAGACTTAGAATTTAGAAATGCACAGATTGTGGGGTGGGAGGGGGGATGGATCTTCCAGGCAAAGAAGAGAAGAAGCATTTTAAAAGTAATTAAAGGGCTAAAATAAAATAAGTCTTGTTTGGTCAGTTTGGATAGATTACATAACAGTCACTAACTAAAAATATAAATATGTAAATTTGCCTTAATTTGTTTGACAGAACAATTTGAATCACTTTATAATATTCTCCTTTTTTAGAGCTTGTACCAGACTTGGGCTTGTTTGCCCTCAACTTACCCCTTACCTTTCTCCTTCTCTGTCTGGAATGCAGAATGGTTGACCCCAACAGGCCATAGTTCTCAGGCTCCACCATCAGCTGACTTTGTCTAGGTTTGTCCATTAGGAGGTACTAGGAGAATGGAGAGTAGAAAAAGGAGCAAAGCTAAGGTTTTCTCCTCTCCTTGCCTGCCTTGAGCACTATCTCTAGCAGCAGCTGGCTCTCCTTTGTGGTTTGAATGTTTCTAGACCCTCTAGATGGGCCAGCATGGTTCCAGCTTCTACCAGATGATCCCAGCTCTGTCTTTGGTAGTACTTCCTCCTCCTTTGTTCCTCCACCTGAGCTTTGTTAGGGGTTTTCTAATGCATGGATAGTGACTTCACTATTTCATTTTTATTTTCAACACTTCTATTACCTATGGAATCAATTCCTTGTACTAAATTCTCTTTGTTGTAAATAAATGAGATGGTTTCCATTATCCAAGGAAGACTTTGATCCAGACTGATTCAGTAATTGCTATTTTAATTTCTCAACAGATGATCTGTTTCCCAAACTTTTAGCTATGATTTCTTTCTCATTGAGTTCTTCATTTCTATCAATTTTTGAAGTTCAATTTGTAAACACAGCTCTCTTAAGTATTTACCCTTTGTAAAGTGTAAAGATAGATTACTTTATAGATTTAATGGTATGTATGATGTTATGGATTGATTTACGTTCCCCCATAATATGTGTTGTAATCCTAACCCTATACATATGGATGAAGAACCCTTGGTTACATAAACATTTCAGGACTAGGCTACTAATTGAAAAGTTTGGAAGCCAAACCCACTTAGTGGCTCCTTGGAAGAAAGAACTCGCAATCTGCTTCCATAAAGATCACAGTCAACAAAACCCTATGGGACAGTTCTGCAGTGTTGCATAAGGTCATTATGTGCTGAAATCGACCCTTTAGCACCTAGTAACAAAAATCATGAAATAATCCTATCTGGGAATAGGATTTTCTTTGTTATGTAAATGAGGCCATATTAGTGTAGTGTCTTAAACCAATCACTTTGAGATATAAAAGAAGATGACTAGGCACAGAAAGAAACAAGCACAAATGGGGAAAACACAGATGCAACAAGAAGATATCAAGGAGTTCCAAGAAGAAAGGTTTTTCTCCCTACAGCTTTCCACTAGAGCAGAAATCCTGAATGTGGGCTTTTGACTTCCTAGATTGTGAACAAATTTCTGCTTGTTAAAGCCACACACTAGTGGTGTTTTTGTTACAACAGCACTAGATAACTAAGATATATGTGCATTCAAGAAACATGCTCCCTTATTTAGCCATGAGCCCATACTCCATGTTTGTTGTTATTGTCGCTGTTAGGTGCCATTGAGTGGGCTCTGACTCACAGCAGGCCTATTTACAACAGAACAAAACACTGTCATTTCTGTGCCTTCTTCACCGTCCTTGCTACGCTTGAACCCATTGTTGAAACCACTGTGTCAATCTGTCTCATTGAGTATCTTCCCCTTTTTTGCTGACCTTCCACTTTAGCAAACATGGTATCTTTCTCCAGGGAATGGTCCCTTCTGATAACATGACCAAAGTAGATGAGATGAAGTTGGACCATTCTTGCTTCCAAAGAGTATTCTGGCTGCACTTCTTCCAGGACAGATTTGTTCATTCTTCTGGAAATCCATGGTATTTTCAGTATTTTTCACCAACACCACGATTTAAATGCAAAAATTCTTCCATCTTCCTTATTCATTGTTCAGCTTTTATTTGCTTATAGGGCAATTGAAACTACCAAGGCTTGGGTTAGGCACACCTTAGTCTTCAAAGTCACTTCCTTGCTTCTTCAAACTTTAAAGAGGTCTTTTGCAGCAGATTTGCACAATGCAGTATGTCGATTGATTTCTTGACACTGTTTCCTTGGGTGTTGATTGTGGATCCAAGTAAAATGAAATCACTGACAACTTCAATCTTTTCTACATTTATTGTGATGTTGCTTATTGGTCCAGTTGTGAAGATTTTCATTCCTTTATGCTGAGGTGTAATCCATACTGAAGACTGTAGTCTTTGATCTTCATCAGTAAGTGTTTCAAGTCCTCTTCACTTTCAGCAAATAAGATTGTATCATCTGCATGTTGCAGGTTGTTAATGAGTCTTCCTCCAATTCTGTTTCCACATTCTTCATACAGTCCAGCTTCTCTGCTTATTTGCTCAGCATACAGATTGAGTCAGTATGGTGAAAGGATACAACCATATTTGATTTCTTATCAATTGTAAGACGTGGATCATTTTCAGCTTAATTCACATGGTGAATCAATGTATCTGTTTTATTACCACCTTAAAATTGTGTTAGAATATGTAAAAACAAGACTAGAGGGCTCACTAGTAAAACCTCAGATGGGAGATTGACAAAAAAACAAACTGATTGCTGTCAAGTTGATTCTAACTCATAGCAATTCCATGTGTTACAGAGTAGAAATGACCTCCATCTTTTTTTTTTTTTGCTGTAAATTTTATGGAAACAGATTGTCAGGTCTTTTTAAAAATATGTTTCTAGTTGTATTCAAACCACCAAACTTGCAGTTAGTAGCTGAGTGCAAACCACTTGTACTACCCAGGGACCTGGAAGGTGCCTAATGGCATTTATAATCAGTCTTGAACTGAGATAACCAACTAAGAAATAACAGTATTCTCACAGAGATAAGCATTCTTCCCTTCTTTCTATACTTATCATGAACCTCCTTTGGACATTATAAGCAGTTTTCTTGGTTTGAGGGAGTTCCTGGGCAGCAAAGACAGTTAAGCACTCATCCACTGACTGAAAGTTGGTCAGTTCAAATCCATCCTGTGGCATTATAGAAAAATGTCCTCATGATCTTCTTCCAAAAGATCACAATCATTGAAAACCCTATGGAGCACAGGTCCACTCTGGAGCAAATGAAGTTGCCATGAGTCAGAATTGACTCAATAGCAACTGTTTTTTTTTTTTTCCTTGTCTTGTAAAAATTGTAAGGAGCTCTGGTAGCACAGTGTCTAAGGCATTTGAATGCTAACCAGAAGGTTGGTGGTTCAAACCCACAAGCCACTCCATGGAAGCAAGACTGGGCAATTTACTTCTGTAAAGATTTACTGCCTCAGAAACCCAATGGGAGTCACTATGAGTTGGAATAAACTCGACGACAGTGGGTTTGGTTTGGCTTGTAGACATTGTAAGTCATGGTGATATATGTCATTAAATATCTAAAAATATATCTAACTTTCCTATGTTACTAGAGTATATCTTCTCTATGCTAATTTAATAAAAAAATATAAATTATATCTATATTATTTTATTATATATAAATTATATGTGTGTGTGTGTGTCTACACACACACACACAAACACACATATATATACCCTTCAGTTTTTGACATGGTTAGATTCCAAAGACTAGGTTGTTGTTGTTGTTGTTATGTGCCATCGAGTTGGACCCAACTCATGGCGACCCCTCCTTGGGTTTCCAAGGCAGTATCACTATGGAGGTAGATTTCCGCATCTTCCTTCAGAGGAGTGGCTGGTGGGTTTGAACTGCCAGTCTTCTGGTTAGCAGTCAAGTGCCTTAGGCACTACATTACCAGAACTCCTAAGACTAGGTTATTATGTGAAAATTGGTGTTATGTGAAAATGGAGAATGACTACATCAAATCACAAAATGAAGAATGACAACATCATTACATATTGTCATATTTCATCATTACATAATGCCCAAAGTACTGAGAATTACAACCCAGCCAAGTTGATACATAACCTTAACCTTCCCAGCCAATGTTATTCTTGCCTTACACCTTGATGTTCATTATTGCCAGACATACGTCATTAATGTGCAAAATAGACTTTTACTACTATCATAAATATGACATGTCAGAAAACAATACAGTCAATAAGTGAGGAGTAGATGTCCTCACATTGTTTCATACCCAGTATCTTGGGAACTGTAATTTCACATATTTTGTCTATTTTTCTATTGCTATATAAAATTATATATATATATACTTCTATAAGAATGGCCAGGCTTTGTCACACTTACTTTGATCATGTTGTCAGAAGGGATCATTCCCTGGAGAAGGATATGCTTGGTAAAGTGGAGAGTCAATGAAAAAGGGGAAGGCCGTCAACGAGGTGGATTGACACAGTGGCTGCATTGATGGACTTGGAACAGCAAGGATTGTGAGGCTGGCATAGGACCAGGCAGTGTTTCATTCTGTTGTACACAGGGTCACTATGAGTCACAGCCAACTAGATAGCACCTAACAACAACAGTATATATAAGTAAATATAATTTTGGATAATCTACTTAAATACACACAGGAGAGGTGCAGTAGAAAGAGAGAAAAACAATTAATGCTAATTAGCTCTTCCTAGTTCTTCTATGGACATAAACCAAACTTGTAAGAGGGAATCAATAGAAAAACGGGCAAAAAAAGTAAAAGACAACAGGGTCTTAAGTCTTAGCCATTTGTTTCCTTCTGATACATATTACAATTTCCAATTTGTTCATTTTCATTTACTCATTGTCTGACTTCCCCACCATACCCCACCAGCGTAAGAATTTTGTCTGTCTACTTACATTTGTATTGAAGACATAGCCCAGCAGCTATTAAATAGATGATAATCAGTTAATATTTCATAAAGAAAGAAATAAGGAAAACATGAGGAGAAAAGCAAAAATATAGAATATTATTCTTATGTGCAAGTTACTCCTGAGACTATACAATGCATAAAAACTATTCTTCTTCCCTCAAGTACTTTAAATTCCAATTAGAGAAAAAATAATATTAGATGTTTAAAAAGACTTGTAATGCCAGATGTGTGTACCTCGAAAGTCCAGGGGAAGAAGAGTAAAAGGTACTGATTGATAGAATTATTGAAGCTGTGTGGAAATAGCCAATAAAAAAAGAAAAGAAGAATGGTAGGATTCATTATCATTATCAGCATCAACTTTTGAATGTTTTCCATACTGCAAAACTATTAGTATGCTATTTCATGTCAAAGGCTGATTGTCACAGTGAGAGAGTTCCACTTTGAATTCTTTCTGTGAAACCAGGGGTCAGCAGGAAGTCTACCAAGCAATTCAGTGATGATCACCCGCAACACTCTCTGGGATACCACTGAATTCCTGGCCTCCATGGGTCTATTTGCCCATGTGATGAAAAAGAGGAATCTCAGGGCACCTGGTGTCTGACATGTATTACTCCTCTTTCCTCAGGCTGACTAGAGTTCCCATCTGCCTCAGTTTTCAACGACTGCAAAGAAGCCCAGCATGCTGGAAATGAAATATCTACTGAGTAAGGGGGGCTGTCAATTCTGAAAATGCTTGTCAGTTTGTAAAACTGCCTCTAAGGGTC
The DNA here is from genome assembly GCF_000298275.1 of Orycteropus afer afer. NCBI lineage: Eukaryota > Metazoa > Chordata > Mammalia > Tubulidentata > Orycteropodidae > Orycteropus > Orycteropus afer. The sequence goes on along the minus strand of NW_006921857.1, from coordinate 3,051,216 downwards.
TGAGGCAATTTTTATACATTGTGGTAAAATTTTCCCAACCTGAGTCCAAACATTAGGAAACTTCCTTCAGAGTCTTCAGGATCATTCAGTTGATGCTTTCCTAATTTGAATCTATCTTTTTAGATGATTATCAGACACTTTCATTCCTGGTGGCTGCTTTTAGGTATTTTTTCAGTTTATAAAACAATAGAGAAATAAGTGGGTCTCTTAGTAATGGAATTATTTATCATTAATAAATACTTTTCAGTAAATACTTATTAAATAGTAAATATACAATGGGTGCTTTACCTCTGTGTGACACTAGCAATATAACCCACTGCCACTGAGTCATTTCCAACTCAGTGACCCCCATTGGGTTTCCAAGGTTGTAAATATTTATGGAAGTAGATTGCCTCATCTTCCTCCCATAGAGCAGCTGGTGTGTTTGAACCACTGAACTTCTGGTTAGCAGTGAAATGCCTTACCCACTATGCCCCCAGAGCTCCTTATCAATATAATAGTTCTAATAATAAATGTGGAGGGGGACACAGTAATCATTCCATCATTTCCAATCATAAATAATTACTTAAATTTACTTCATAATAATATAGAGACATCACACACAACAGAATGAAATATTCTTTGGTCTTGCACCATCTGTTGAGGATCAGACAAATGTGACGCACTTGGTTTTCATTGGCTGATTTTCAGCAGTAGATTGCCAGGGTTTTTTTCTAAGCCATCTTAGTCTGGAAACTCTGGTGAAAATTGTTCAGCATCATAACTACATGCAAGCCTCCACTTAAAGACAGATGGTAGCTGTGCATGAGGTGTATTGGCCAGAAATTGAACTTGTTTCTTCCCCATAGTAGGTGAGAATTTTACCACTGAACCTCACTAGATCAATATCTATATATCTCTTTCCATCTGTCTATCTATGTTAGTTGCCTAGTGTTACTGTAACAAAATGTACTACAAATGGGTACCTTTAAAAAACAGAAATTTATTTTCTCATAATTTTGGAGGTTAAAAATCCAAATCAGGGTCTTGGCTATGTCATTTCCTTCTGTGGCTCTCTGTTCTAGTTTCTGGTATCTGCCAGCAACCATTAGCAATCTTCTGCTTGTAGACAAGCCCTCACATGGTGTCTGTCTTCCCCATATATATATGTATCTATACTGCTCCTTTTTTATGACATAATTCAGAAAGTACTAGGTTTAGGCCCCACCTTACTATAGTATGACATCATTAACATAACTACAGAAAATATCTATTTTCAAACAGCGTTATATTTACAGGTAGGTAGAGTAGAACTCTGGTAGCATAGTGGCTAAAAGTACTTGACTGCTAACCAGAAGGCTGGCGGTTCAAACCCACCAGCCACTCCTCAGAAGGAAGGTTGGGCAATCCTACTTCTGTAGTGATACTGCCTCGGAAACCAAAGGAGGGGTCGCTATGAGTCGGGGCTGACTCGATGGCACATAACAACAACAACAGAGTAGAACTTCAATATAGTCTATTGGATAACACAAATCAGTCCACAAAAGTATACATCTTGACTTCCAGTAAGATGGCAGAATAGTCAGACAAGCTACACAGAACTTCTTCAACAAAGAAAAGAGAAACCAATTGACAGAAATATAGAAGATAATCCTGGAGCCCTGAGCTTTGAAAGGAAGTATACAGAAGTAGATTAGGCACCAACTAATGGAAAAACCTGAATGAAAACAGTGAGTAAGGAGATGGACAGAGCTGTGGACTGTCAGCTACTGTGATGGCACCAACATCCTGAATATTTCCAAGTGCTGTTGGCTCCTGGAATTGACCTAAAGATCAGCCCTGGTTGGTGGCCTATGACTAGGAAGGGAAAAAGCAAGGAGGGAGACAACCTGAGCTGTGGACTTTCAGCTGTCTGGAGGGTACAGCTATTTTGATTGTTTACAAGTGGTGGCCATATTCGATATTTAAAGTGACTGAGAGAGCAGCCACTTTGAATGTTTACCAGCAGCAGCCATTTTGGATATTTAAAGTGATAGCATTCTCATTCAGATTCCAGGGACCTAAGAATAGACTCCATTTTCCAAGGACAGCAGAGACAATATGGGAGGCTGACAATGGGAAAGGAGACAGGTGGTGAGTGTATAAGTTCTGCCAATGAGCAAATAGGTGAGCTCAGTACCTTGCTTACATAGATAGTATCCAAGCAAAACAAAAATTGTGGGCAAGTCACTCCAACATACAATCACCAGTTAAATATAAACACGAAAACATCACAATGTCTCAGAAACAACAGAGCATCACAGACCATGAAAAGAAGCAAGAGAAACAAAGGCCCAGGATATAGACTCAGAACACATCCCTGAGGAAGAAGCAGCATTGGAACTCCCTGATAGAGAACTCAAAAGAACTATATTTAGGTACCTTCAATGGACTGAGAGACAGATCAAGGAAAACACTGACAAAATTGGAGAAAACCTTAACCAATTTTGAAAGACAATACAAGAACAAAAGGACAAAATAAATGAAAAATTAGAAATGACACAAAATCTAAAGATAGAAACCCAGAAGATTAATATTATGTTTTCAGAAATACACATTGAACAGGCAAAGGAGTAGAATTGAATCAATGGAAGACAGTGAAATTGAAGACAAATACCTCAATATATCTTTGGAAAGGGATCAATTAGAAAAAAGTTCAAACAAAATGAAGAAAGTCTAAGATCCATGTGGTGTACCATCAGAAGGAATAACCTACATGTCATCAGAATTCCAGAACAGGAAGATACAAATATAACCACAGAGAAAATTGTCAAAGATTTGTTGGAAGAGAATTTCCCTGGTATGATGAAAGATGAGAATATATCCATTCAAGAAATCCAACAAACCCCAAACAGGGTAGACCTCAAAAGAAAATCATGAAGACATATCATCATCCAATTCACCAAAACCAAAGACAAAGAAAGAATCCTGACAACAGCATGGGAAAAACAAAAAGTTACCTACCAGGGACAACCAATAAGACTAAGCTTGGATTTCTTGGCAGAAACCATTCAGGTGAGAAGACCATAGGATGGCATATATAAAACCTTGAAAGAAAAAAAAAAATTTCCAACCAAGAATTATATACCCAGCAAAATTATCCCTCAAATATGATGATAAAATTAGGACATTTCCACACAAGCTGAAATTAAGGGAATATCTGTTAAAACCAGACCAACCTGATAAAAGATGCTAAAGGGAGTCCTTTGGACAGAAAATCAACAACAGCAAACAACACGTTAACCATTAACACACATGATGACATAAGCCAGAAACCAACCCAGTTATGGAAGTATCCAAAGCAAATAAGCCTACTAGATTGTCAACAGAGAACCAGAGACATCAATTGACAAATGAGGACAACTACAAACCAAAAAGAGGGGAAAAAATTGTGTGGTTACAGAACTTCTAAGTGGTAGGGAAGTCAAGACAACTTCAAGATAGAACAGACTGTTCTAAACTTGGCAATAAAATTATAAATCATAGGGTAACCTCAAAGAAAAATAATAAACTTTCACATTAAAATAAAAAAGAGAACCAGCACAAATATTTAGCAACTATTAAAACAATAGCAAGGAAGGAAGTGGTAATGCGATTCATAACAAACTCAGCACAGAAAATTATATGGAGCAAAGAAATCAGCAACACCGTGAGAAAACACATAACAAAATGACAGCAACAAATTGATAGTTTTCAATAATTATACTTCCCAAAGAGTAGAAAGAGAACCTACAGATTGGGAAAAAATATTTGGAAGTGACATAAAATTTATAGAAAACACCAGCACCTCAACAACAAAAAGATTAATGATCCAATTAAAAAAATGGGCAGAAGATATGAAGACACTTCACCAAGGAGGATATTCAGGCGGCCAGCAAATATATGAAGAAATGTTCATTATCATTAGCTATCAGAGAGAACAAATCTAAACAACAGTGAGATACCATCTCACCCCAGCACTAATGGCAAAGTTCAACAAAACAAAAAATAACAAATGCTGGTGAGGATGTGGAGAGATGGGACTGTCTTACACTGCTGGTGGGATTTTCAAATGATAAAACCACTGTGAAAAGCAGTATGGTGATTGCTTAAAAAGCTGGAATTAGAAATGCCATTTGACCCAGCAATCCCATTACTAGGTAAATACCTTAAAGAAGTGAGAGCCAGGACAAGAATGGCTATATGCACACCCATGTTCATTGCAACACTATTTACAATAGCCAAATGATGGAAACAACATAGATGTCCATCAACAGAAGAATGGATAACCAAACTATGATACACACACACAATGAAATACTATGCAACACTAAAGAATAATGTAGAATCTGCAAAACACTGCATAACATGGATGAACTTGAAGGACATTATGCTGAGTGAAATAAGTCAATCACAGAAAGACAAATCCAGTGTTAGTTCATTATCGTAAAAAGTCAAGGAAAGGTTTATATATGGAAGGAAACTTTCTTTGTTGGTTACAAGGGGTAGGAGGGGAGGGGAGGTATCATTGAAAGAAAAAAAAAATGAATTGACCCATGTCACTTTAGTTTTGTGCATTTCACTATACATAAATTATATTTCAATGAAATGTATTTTAAAATATATATATATGATATATATATAGAGAGAACACATCCCTGAGGAAGAAGCAGCATTGGAACTCCATATAGCTAACACAGGAAGAGATCTACATTTTCTGCTTGATAATATAAAACATATTTCTGTGCCAGTTTTCATCTCTACAAAATTAGACTTGAATGTTTCTTCCAAGCTGAACAAAAAAAAATGATGAAATGATGAACGACTCCAGTTTACCAAAGAATAGTTGGTCTAGATATGATTCAGAAAATTTCTAGGGTTGCCAAGAAATTTTTAAAGAACTTTTTAGTGAAATCTAATTATCTGAAACAAGTTAGCATATATTTCAAAATATTTAAGATAAAGAGGAGAGATGCCCTAGGATGAGCTACAGTTTTATTAAGCACATTATTCAACTACTGGATGATATGTTTTCAGGCTACAATAGATATGAATGCAAGAATCTTGGAAGAGACAGACAATTTTAATGTCCATCCTAGGAAGTCCTTTAAAGGGGCAATTCTACTTGATTCCTAGTCAGGGTCAGCTAAGTCAAGATGACATGGCAAGATTCAGTCTTAGTGAGAAAATGTTACATACAGAAGAAGAAAAGCCCACAATCACCTCACCCTGACAAAGCATATCTCTCTCCAAATGCCATTACAACCTGTGCAACTGTTGCCTGAATGGAAATTGGCAACCCTAATTAATGAATTACCTTTTCAGGTTCTTTCAGCTTTTCTGAGTAAACACTACCACAATGACTGCTTCTCAAACACCATTTTTCTTCCATTAACTTACAATAAAAATAAAATTTCGTTAGAAAATACTTGGAAAATCTTTGCATTTCAGAGGTGGGAAGTTTCTTTAGAGATTACCTAAATTTTACCCCTGACAAAAGTACTAGAGACTAGCATAACTTGCTAACAATCATAAAGCTACTGAGAGTTGGAGCTGGAGTTAAATCCTGATTCTTGTTCTATTTTCTTATCATAATACATACAGATATTTTAAAACATATCTATATATTGCTGCTCTCTAGCATATGTTTCAAAGATTGTAGACCAACAACCATAAACAGGGAGTAATCACTGGTCAAGTTATTAATTAGGATTCTATTATATGGCAACTATAATTTTATACAGTAGTGAGATTGATATTTTGATAATAATAACAATGTGGGGTTGGGTTTAAAATTGTTAGTGGTAGTAATGACAGTAAGAAACTAAACAGCACACTGCCACAGCCAAAGGGCATAAACATGGCTCTAACAATGACTGGACAAAAATCTCAGTTGTTCCAAGTTGAATTTTGACCTCTAGTCTCTTTATTTTCTTGACATATGCAAATAATACATGCACATACAAAAATGTGCTAGAAAGCCTTCTAATCACATTACTTTGACAAGTTTGGTATCTTATAAAGTATGTACAAGCACCTCACACGAAATCCACTAGGAAAATACCTCATAGTAGTACTTTACTGATTAAAAGTGGACTCAGATGCCCATCAGACATTCAAGGAAAATGGTGCAGACACTGATTCTCCTCTGGGGCAGAGCTCTGCCACCCTCATCCTTTTCACAAAGAAGTGTACATGTTCTGGGTTTTGTGCAAGAAATTTTATCAAAACAACCTTCTCATTCATACATGTCCCTTTCTCTATCCAGGTAAGAAGCTATAGAATAATATGGTGGGTAATAAGTAGACGGAATCAGAGAAATCACTCATTTCTTCTTCATGACAGTCTGCTTTGTTCACTTAGTCAGCAGCAGTAAACCACAGTCAGGCTTTAAAATGGAACACTTGCCTCCCCCATGCCCATCACACACACACACATACACACACACACGTACATACACACTGACACTCACACACCAAGGAGAGGTTTAATGTCTGTATTTTTTTTTTTTTTCTAAAAAAAGATGGGGTGGGCAAGAAAGAGCATCTTTCACGTTCTGCAATTTCAGAGTAAGTATCCAACGCGACTTGCCATGATAACTAAATTTATTATTAACTGTGTATTTCATGATGTTAGTGACAATATGCTAATGTGATTTTTCACGTCCTCCTGCAGTGAACAGATGGCTCCTTTTTCTTTACTTTCCACATCAAGTGTGATTATTTCTTGGTGCCAAAAGCCACCTGCCGCTCCTCGGTCTCCAGTCTAATTTTTTATGTTGGTAAAACACAGCAGGACTTGTTATCAGTTGGATGGCATCTTAATAAAAGGAGACATGCCAACATATTGACATCATGTTCAAGGGGAAATTTCAGCCCCTTCAAACCCTTAACCCCCTTCCTCCACTCCCATTCAAAAAGTGAAGAAGGAAAAAAAAATGCAAAGATCTCACCAGTTTTAAGATGTTTGATTACAATTGTTGGGCCTAGATCCAAGATGCTGAATTGGCTTCCCTTTGTTCCTAAACCCAAGTACCTCACTCAGGGCTCTGATCTTTCATCCTGTGTAATGATAATTAGCTGTAACATATTCCAAAGTCAAATATAAGCAGGAATACATTAACATTGAGATCAGTGTCAGGGCAATTTTCACTGGGAAAATGACAAAGAACACACACACACACACACACACTCAAAAATTTTAGGATTCAAACATTCACAAAATCATTTTCAGACCCATAAATATTAAACTCATTGGCTTGTCCATTATGAATGCTTACCTAGGATACCATGGCCTCCTAATGTGGATGCAGTGACTCCCACAGCCCACACCTAACAGAGAAAACATGAGCAATAAACCATGGTAGCTTGCTTTAATTTTTCCATTCTTCATTAGAACAAAGGGGAAGAGAACATTAGGTGATTTGTGGTCCAAGAAGAGGTCTTCCAGGAGATTGGATGGCATGGCTCTCAACAGCTGGTCCAGCACATTTGGGAACAGCATGTAGAAAAATGCATCAGTGTTTTGAAGATTACCAACTGTGATGATGCATTGGTTATGACACAATCTAAAAAATCCCAATTTCCTAACCACAGACTATATAATTGAATGTCCTTACAATCAGGCCACACACTCAAATTCAAGAATAAGATAAGTCCAACTTTGTTAAAATCTAATCATTCAAGAGGGATTTTCACTCTTTAGAGATGAGGGAGAATACCATTCTTATATACCTAAATACTTTTTTGACAGCCAAGGAATTGTACATGTTGCTGGATTCCAAAGATTTACAAAGTTGACAAAAGGTAGAAGAAAATGCTGACAATAAAAGTGCAAATATCATCTTAATAAAAAATGTCACAATTAATAGTTCTCTTGAGATGAACAATTATAACTACACTATTCTACCACAAAATCTTTCAGCTGATGTAATCTTTGGACTTATTTATTTACTTTATTCTTTGGAACTGTCTTTCCAAAGGAAAGAGATCTTATTACCTGCTTTGCAGCTTGACAAGCTTTTTCTTTATGTTGCTTTTTCCCAACATTTTACTACAAAAGTTGGGAAAATACAGAAAAGTTGAAAGAATTTTATCTCCAATACCATTATATCTCTCACACAGACTCTATAGTAAACATTTTATTATACTAGTTTTATCATATATCTTCCTAGTTATACATCCCTGTACTTTTTCATCTATCCATCTTATTATATTAGATTGTAAAATGAGTAATCAATAGTCCATATAGAAGTACAAGTAAATTTTCTTGACTTTATAAAAATCACTTAATAAACTGAGGACCAGTGGTGTTCATTAATTCATTCATTAATTATTTCTTGAATTCATGATTTGGGGAAGGCATTATTCTAGGTGGTGGAGTTACAAGATTAAATAAAATAGCCAAGGTGTCCATCTTCATTAAACTTACAATTGGATGACTTTGAGAGGAGAAAAAATAACAAGTAAAGGAGCAGTTCTCTAAAAGAGAGTATGCAAAGGAAAATATATCAGAACTATGTTGTTGTTCTTGTTAGGTTATGAGTCGAGTTATCTCTGACTCATAGTGACCTTATGTACAACAGAATGAAACACTGCCCAGTCCTGTGCCAGCCTCATGATCTTTACTATACCTGAGTCTATCTTTTCAGCCACAGGGTCAATCCATCTCATTGAGGGCCTTCCTCTTTTCACTGACCCTCCACTTTCTCAAGCATGATAACCTCCAGAAAACGGTCCCTTCTGATATGACCAAAGTAGGTGCGACAAAGTCTGGCCATTCTCACCTCCAAGCAGCATTCTGGGTACACTTCTTTCAGGATAGATGTGTTAGTTCTTACAGCAGTCCATGGTACTCTCATTATTCTTCACCATCACCACAACTCAAAAGCATCAACTCTTCTTCGGTTTTACTTATTCATTGTCCAGGTCTCACATGCATATGAGGCAATTGAAAATACCATGGCTTGGGTTAGGTGCATCTTGGTCTTCAAGGAGACATCTTTGCTCTTCAACACTTGAAAGTGGTCTTTTGCAGCATATTTGCCCAGTGCAATACACCTTCTGTTATCTTAACAGCTGCTTCCATTGGTGTTGATTGTAGAACGAAGTAATGTGATGTCTTTGACAACTTCAATCTTTTCTCCATTTATCATGATGCTGCTTGTTGGTCCAGTTGTGACAATTTTTGTTGTCTTTATATTGAGATGTAATCCATACTGCAGACTGCATTCTTCAATCATCATCAGTAAGTGCTTCAAGTCATCCTCACTTTCAGCAAGTAAAGTTATGTTGCCAGCATACCACATGTTGTTAATGAACCTTTCTCCAATCCTGATACCATGTTCTTCTTCATATAGTTCAGCTTCTCAGATTATTTCCTCAGCATACAGATTGAATAATGGTGAAAAGACACAAACCTACCACACTTCCTTCCTTATTGTGAGCCATGCAGTATCCCCTTGTTTTGTTTGAATGACAGCCTCCTGGTCTATCTACAGGTTCCTCATGAGTACAAGTAGTGTTCTGGAATTTCCATTCTTTTCCATGTTATCCATAATTTGTTATGATCTGCACAATAAAATGCTTTTTCATAGTCAATAAAACACAAGTAAACATCTTTCTGTCATTCTTTGCTTTCAGCCAAGATCCACATGACATCAGCAATTAAATCCCTCATTCCATGTCCTCTTCTGAATCCAGCTTGCATTTCTGGAAGTTCTCTGTCAATATGCTGCCACAAAAACATTTGAATTATCTTCAGTAAGATTTTACTTGTGTGTGATAGTACTGTTGTTCAATAATTTCCATGTTCTGTGGGATCACCTTTTTTTGGAATAGGTACAAATATGGATCTCTTCCAGTCAGTTGGCCAGGTACCTGTCTTTCAAATCTCTTGGCATAGCCAAGTGAGTGCCTCCAGTGTGGCATCCATTTGTTGAAACATCTCAATGGGTATTCCATCAATTCCTGGAGCCTTGTTTTTCACCAATTCCTTCTACTTCTTTCTTCAATAGTATTTGTTCTTGATCATATGCCACCTCCTGAAATAGAAGAACATCAACCAATTCTTTTTGGTATAGTGACTCTGTGTATTCCTTCCATCTTCTTTTGATGTTTGCTGCTTCATTCAATATATTGCCCATAGAATCTTTCAATATTGCAACTTGAGGTTTAAAGTTTTTCCTCAATTTTTCATCTTGAGAAATGCTGAGCATGTTCTTCTCTTTTGGTTTTCTAACTCCAAGTCTTTGCACATTTCATTATAAAACTTGACTTTGTCTTCTCAAATTGCTCTTTGAAATCTTCTATTCAGCTCTTTTGTCTTGTCATTTCTTCAATTTGCTTTAGCTACTCTCCATTCAAGGGAAGTTTCGGAGTCTCTTCTGACATCCTTTTTGGTTTTTTCTTCCTTTCCTGCCTTTTTAATACCCCTTTCTTTTCTTCATGGATAATGTTCTTGATGTCATCCCACATTCTTCTGATTTTTGGTCATTGGTATTCAATGCATCAAATCTATTATCTAAATTGTCTCTAAATCCAGGTAGAATCTAATCAAGGTCATATTTTGGCTCCTGTGGACTTGTTTTAATTGTCTTCAGCTTCAGCTTGAACTTGCATATGAGCAGTTGATGGTCTATTCCACAATCAGCTCCTGGTCTTGTTTTGGCTAAAGACATTGAGCTTCTCCATATCCTCAGAACTATAGACAAGAAAATATATTGGAGACTGTTCTTCAATTAGGTCAACAAAAGAGGAGAAGGCCCTCAATAAGATGGATTGACACAGTAGCTAACAACGATGAGCTCTGGTATAGGAGGGATCATGGAGCTGACACAGGACCAGGCAGTGTTTTGTTCTGCTGTACATAGAATCGCTATGAGTGCGAGATGACTTGAAAACACCTAACAACAACAACAACATTCTTAACTTCCACCATCTGTCTGTTTGCTGTATTGGGCTGGCTTCATGGTGGTATGATTCTGGAAGCCATACCACTAGTATTTCAAATACCAGCAGGGTCATTCATGGTGGACAGATTTCTGTGTAACTAACTTCCAGACTAAGATAGACTGTGAAGAAAGGTATTGGAATTTACTCCTGAAAACTTGCCAATGTATTACTTATAGATCATAACCGATCATTGTCCAATTCACACTTTGAATGTCAAGAGGAGTGATGAGGAGGACATTATATTTGGTGAAGTAGAGGGTAATGAGTCTATGAGAGACTCTCAGTGATTTGGCCTGGCACATAGACACAACAGTGGTCTTGAAATTGCTGGCAATTGTAAGGATAATGCAGGACTAGTCAGTATTTCATTTTGTTATACATAAAGTCATCATGAGTCAGTGTTGACTCAATGGCAGCTAACAATAAGCTTCTGTACTTATTACAACCCCTATATTAAGAACAACACAACAAAACAGATAATTAATCTCAATTTAGTTCAGAAGGAAAAGTTAACCCAATTGATTTAGCTTTTTAGAGTAATCACACATCACTGATGGATTTAACCAAGACTAATATATATATATATATTTTTTTAAACTAAATAACTTCTGACTCATAGTGACCTCTCCTTGGGTTTCTGAGGCAGTATCACTATGGAAGTAGATTGCCCAACCTTCCTTCCAAGGAGTGGTTGGTGGGTTTGAACTGCCAGGTTTTTGGTGAGTAGTCAAATGCCTTATGTACTATGCCACCAGAGCTCCTAAGTTGTTCTTGTTGTTAGGTGTCATAGAGTCAATTCCTACTCATATTGAGCCTATATACAACAGAACAAAATATCGCCAGGTCCTGTTCCATTCTCAGAATCCTCACTATGTTTGAGCCCTTTGTTGAGGCATGATGTCCTTCTCCAGGGACTTGTCCCTCTCGATAGCATGTCCAAAATACATAAGATAAAGTCTCACCATTCTCATTCCTAAGGAGCATTCTGGCTGTACTTCTTCCAAGGAAGATTTTTTTGCTTCTGGAAGTCCATGATATATTCAATATTGTTCAAAGGTATCAATTGTTCAGTCTTCATTATTCATTGTGCAGCTTTCACATGCATATGAGGTGATTGAAAATACCATGGCTTGAGTCAGGCTTATCTTAATCCTCAAAGTGACACCTTTGCTTTATAACACTTTAAATAAATCTGTTACAGCAAGTTGCCCAAAATAATATGCTGTTTGAATTCTACTGTTTCCTTGGCCATTGATTGTGCATCTCAGTGAAATGAAATTCTTGACAATTTCAATCTTTTCTCCATTTACCATAATGCAATTATGAGGATACTTGTGTTCTTTCTGTTGAGGTATAATCCATATTGAAGCCTTTGATTACATCAATAAGTGTTTCAAGTCCTCCTCACTTTCAGTAAACATATGTTTACTACTGCCAAATACTTGGAAAGAAGAAAAAAATTAAACAATTTAAAAGTAATCTATTCCATACATATCTAGTCAAAGTATGGTAAATTAGAACATTAGTAATTGTTGCTTCTGAGTTTTGAACTTAGAAAAGAACTGACAGAAGTTTTTTTTTTTTTTTCAGTTGAACAAAGATATGGCCAGAAACCACTATTTGTCTGTCACTTTGTTCTCCTGTGGTGGCTTAGGTATTGCTGTGAGGCTGGAGGCAATGCCACCAGTATTTCAAATACCAGCAAGGTTACCCATGGTGGACAGGTTTCAGCAGAGTTTCCAGAATAACAGAGACTCAGAAGAAGGAAGGGGCCATCCACTTCTCAAAGAAATGAGCAATGAAAACCTTATGAATAGCAGTGAAACATTGTCTGATCATTACTGGAAAACTTTATAAATGACCCTGAAACATTGTCTGACATACTGCCTGAAGATAAGGCCCTCAAGTCAGAAGCTACTCAAAATATGACTGGGGAAGAACTACCACCTCAAAGCAGAATCAACCTTAATGATGTAGATGGAGTAAAGTTTCAGGACTCCATTTGCTGATGGGACATGACTCAAAATGGGAAGAACCAGCTGCAAACATACATTAATAATCACAACATGGAGTAGGAAGTATGAGTCTTGGAAAACTGGAAGTTGTGAACAATGAAATGGAAACCATAAACACCAATACCCTAGGCCTAGTGAACTGATATTAACAGGTTTTGGCCATTTTGAATTACAAAATCCTATGATCTACTATGCTGGGAATGATAAATTGAAGAGGAATTGCATGGCATTCATTGCCACAAAGAATATTTAAAACCTATCCTGAAGTTCGATGCTATCAGTGAAAAGATAATATTCATATTCCTACAAGGAAAACCAGTTAATACTATTATTATTCGAATTTATGCACCAACTACTAGAACCAAAAATGAAGAAATTGAAGATATTTACCAACTTTTGCAGCCTGAAATGGACCAAACATGCAATCAACATGCATTGATTATTCCTGGTGATTGGAATGCAAATGATGGAAACAAAGAAGAATCACTGGTAGGTAGAAAGCATGGCCTTAGTAATAGAAATATGCCAGAGATCAGATGATAGAATTTTTCAAGACCAATGACTTATTCCTTGTAAATACCTTTTTTTCAACAAGATAAACAATGGCTGTACACATGGTCTGCACCAGATTGAATACACAGGAATCAGATCAACTACATCTGTGCAAAGAGGCAATGGAGAAGCTTGATAGCTACAGCCAAAACAAGGCCAGGAGCTGACTGTGGAACAAACAACCAGTTGCTCATATGCAAGTTCAAGTTGAAGCTGAAGGCAATTAAAAGAAGCCCACAAGAGCCAAAATATTATCTTGATTATATCCCCTGTGAATGAAGGAAGGTTGGGCAATCCTACTTCCGTAGTGATACTGCCTCGGAAACCCAAGGAGGGGTCGCTATGAGTCGGGGCCGACTCGACGGCACATAACAACAACAACAACAACAAAGAATAGATTTGATGCATTGCACCAATGACAGATGAATTGTGGGATGAGATCAAGAACATCATCCATGAAGAAAGCAAAAGGTCATTAAAAAGACAGGAAAGGAGGAAAAAAAAAGGATGTCAGAAGATATTGGAACTTACTCTTGAACAGAGAGTAGTTAAATCAAATGGGAAAAATGAAAAGAAAAAAAGAGCTGAACAGATTTCCAAGAGTAGCTCGAGAAGACAAAGCCAATTATTATAATGAAGTGTACAAAGACATGGAGTTAGAAAATCAAAAGGTAAGAACATGTTTGGCATTCCTCAAGCTGAAAGAACTAAAAAACAAAAAAACAAAAAAAAAATTCAAGCCTCGAATCACATTATTGAAAGATTCTGTGGGCAAAATACTGAATCATGCAGGAAACATCAAAAGAAAATGAAAGGAATACACAGAGTCACTGTACCACAAAAAACTGATCAATGTTCATCTATTTCAGGAGGTGGTATATCATCAAGAACCAATGGTACTGAATGAAGAAGTCCAAGCTGTACTGAAGAAACTGGAGAAAAACAAGACTCTAGGAATTGATGGAATACCCAGTGAGATATTTCAACAAATGGATGCTGAATTGGTACCCTTACCCATCTATGCCAAGAAATTCGGAAGACAGCTACCTGGCCAACTGACTGGAAGAGATTCATATTTGTATCCAATCCAAAGAAAGGTACTCAATCCCATAGAATGTACAAATTACAGAACAATATCATTAATATCCATGCAAGTAAAATCTTGCTGAAGATAACTCAAAAACAGCAGGGAAGAGGGAACTTCCAGAAATGCAAGCTGGATTCAGAAGAGGATGTGGAACAAGAGATATCATTGCAGATGTCAGATGGATCTTGGCTCAAAGCAAAGAATACCAGAAATATGTTTACTTGTGTTTTATTGACTGTGGAAAAGCATTTGACTGTGTGGATCATAACAAATTATGGATGACTGAGAAGAATAGGAATTCCAGGACACTGGATTGTGCTCATAAGGAAACTGTCCATAGATCAGGAATCTGTCATTCAAACAGAACAAACGGATACTGTTGGGTTAGAATCAGGAAGGGAGTGTGGCAAGGTTATATCTTTCACCATACTTATTCAGTCTGTTTGCTGAGCAAATAATCCAAGAACACAGCATCAGAATTGGAGGAAGACTCATTAACAACCTGATATATGCAGATTAAGCAACCATGTTTGCTGACAGAGAAGATGACTTTAAGAATTTACTGATGAAGATTAAAGATTGCAGTCTTCAATATGATTACAACTCAACATAAGGAATAAAATCCTCACAACTAGACCAATATGCAGCATCAGAATAAATGGAGAAAAGATTGAAATTGTCAACAATTTCATATTATTTGGATCCACAATCAACATCCATGGAAACAGCAGTCAAGAAATCAGACATCATACTGCACTGGGCAAGTCTACTACAAAAGACCTCTTTAAAGCTCTGAAGAGCAAAGATGTCTCTTTGAAGACTAAAGTGTGTCTAACCCAAGCCATGGTATTTTTCAATAGCTTCATATGCATGCTGATAGTTGGACCATGTATTAGGAAGACCAAGAAGAGTTGATGCTTTTGAGTTGTGGTGTTGGAGAAGAATACTGAAAGTAACATGGACTGCCAGGAGAACAAACAAATCTATCCTAGAAGAAGTAGCCAGAATGCTCCTTGGAAATGAGAATGGCTAGACTTCGTTTCACTTACTTTGCTCATGTTGTCAGATGGGACCATTCCCTGGAGAAGGATATCATGCTTGGTAAAGTGGAAGGTCAGCGAAAAAAGGGGAAAGCCCTCAACAAGATGGATTGACATGATGGATGTAATAATGATGGGCTCAGCTATAGCAAGTATTGTGAGGATGGCACATGACCAGGCAGCATTTAGTTCTGTTGGACATAGGGTCACTATTAGTCAGAGATGACTTAATGGCACCTAACAAACACGACAATATTCCCCTCCCCGATTTTTAAAAAAATGTTTTTTCTCTGCATAGACACACATAATAGCTCAGCCTGTGCACCCATTCTTCCACACGTATATCAATGTTTGACTTCACTGACAATTAAGTACTGTGTGTGCAAAAGGGTTCATCTTTGTTGTCTCTAACTCTCATCCATTCTCTATGTCTTCCTCTTCCTCAAAGCCACGGTGTTGATCACTCACATTTGGTACATTGCCCGTCTCTTCATCCAAATAAATACTTGTCTCTACCTATCTAACAGGGTTCCTTCCCCTCCCTCCTATCCCTGGTAACCAACAAAGAAAAGTTCCTTCCATATATAAACCTTTCCTGGACTTTTTACAACAGAACACTAATACAATATTTATCCTTCTGTGATTGATTTATTTCACTTAGCATAATGTCCTCCAAGGTCATCCACATTATGTGGTGTTTTGCAGATTCTACATTATTCTTTAGGGCTGCATAGTATTCCATTGTGTGTATTTACCATAGTTAGGTTATCCGTTCTCCAGTTGATGGACACCTAGATTGTTTCCATCTTTTGGCTATTGTAAATAGTGCTGCAATGAACATGTTTATACATATATCTGTTCTTGTCCTGGCTCTCACTTCTTTAGGATATATACCTAGTAATGGAATGGGTAGGTCGAATGGTATTTCTAATTTCAATTTTTTTAAGAAATCACCATAATGCTTTCCACAGTGGTTGTATCATTTGAGAGTCTCAGTCTCTCCGCATCATCACCAGCACTTGTTATTTTCTCTCTTGTTGAAATTTGCTACTAGTGCTGGGGCAAGATAGTATCTCATTGTTGGTTTGATTTGCATCTCTCTAATGGCTAGTGATCATGAGCATTTCTTCATATGTTTGTTGGCTGCCTGAATATCCTCTTTGGTGAAGTGTCTATTCATGTCTTCTGCACATTTTTGAATTGGATTATTTGTCTTTTTGTGGTTGAGGTGTTGGAGTTTTTATAAATTCTAGAGAGAAGTCCCTTGTCAGTTATGTCACTGGAGAATATTTTTTCCCAATCCGTAGGTTCTTTTTTCATTCTTGTAGAGAGGTCTTTGGAAGCACATAAAAATTTAATTTTCAGAAGGTCTCATTCATCTAGTTTATCTTCTGCTGTTTGTGCATTTTGAGTTATGCTTGATAGTCTACTTATGCCATACAGTGTTGTTGTTGTTATGTGCCGTCAAGTCGGACCCAACTCATAGCGACCCCTCCTTGGGTTTCTGAGGCAATATCACTACAGAAGTAGATTGCCCAACCTTCCTTCCAAGGACTGGCTGGTGGGTTTGAACCACCAGCCTTCTGGTTAGCAGTCAAGTGCCTTAGCCACTATGCTACCAGAGCTCCTTATGCCATACACAGTAGAGTCCCCAGATTTGATCCTATTTTTACCTTGAGGAATTTTATGGTGTTAGGTGTCATGGTCCCCAAATTTTTGTGTCATCTTCTGATGATTTCTATTTTCTACTATTCAATTAATTGTTATTACTACTTTTTCTTCTCTAGCTTCATAATTTTCTCCAAAGAATTTATGTAAATGGAAAATATGATGCACTCGAGGTTGTAAAAAAAAAAAAAGAGTTGGTTTTTTGTTATTTTCTATCTTGTCTGTTTGATTTCACTATGGGTTATATTCAGAAGCTAACTCAGAAGTGTAGTTTATGGCCTAAAGCAGAAAATTGCTATTCACTGAGTCAATAATCAATACATTTTAAATAGTTAATAATTAAATCTCTATTCATCAGATCTACAATTAATATAAAATTTTAGTTTTTATTCAATGGATTCCCACTCCAGTTAAGATCAAGTTATAAGGATTGCATTTCTTCTCCCATATGAAACAACAGAATGATGGGCAAAATGCATGGATTTATAGTTTTCAATATACTAGATGTCAAGCAATGAAGGAGACTAAAGCCTAACAGCTATGAAATAATGTGAATACCCCTCATTTGTCAGCTATCTTCTTACCCAATGTGTCACATTTACAATAGTAAAAAAATCTGTACAACTGTTTTGTTCACTAACAACATATATCTGGCAGTAACAAATGCTGAGGTGTGATGCAAGAATAACACTGGCTATGTTGGTTAAGTTTGTGTGTCAACATAGCTGGGATATGATTCATAGGGTTTGGCAGTTAATGTAAGGATATAACCTGGCAGTTATGTGATGATGTAATTTGTTAGTTGTGTAATAATGTGGTCTTCCTCTATTTTCACATAACTACCTAATCTCTGGAACCTAACCATGTTGGTAAGTGAAGAAAGAGTGGGTGTACTATGATTGTCCTAGCTTACTGCCTGGAGGAGTTTTGAGGGCACAGAACAAAGAGGGGGAACCTAAGTGGACCCAGTAGAAACTCTGTAGCAAAGAGATGGAGCTAAGCATTGGACAGACTAAGATGGCTAGAAAGTGTAGGTCATAGATTCAGAAAAGAGAGGGCTGTGCAGAGAAAAGACTCCAAAGAACTTCAGAAAGTACCCCCTTGAGTATTCAGCAGAGTATTGATCAGTGCACATGTGTGAGGAAACTACCTGAGGCTATGAAAAGAGCTACATGAAAAGATTAGCATAATAATGTCCTGTGCTCACCCAGACTGGAACAGTGACTATTCCCACCAGCCAGACTGGAAAACCTCATTTTTCATGGACCATTGGGTAGAGTATACAGAGGTTCTCATCACTGTAAAAAGGAATAGTTCCTAGACTGAGCATTTCCCTATTCACATTTAATGAATCTAAAAAGCTAGATCCAAAAGAATGAAATAATTTCCAAGTAACTTTATTGCATTCCAGAACAAAACTCATGAAGATTTATAGGAAGGCAAAATATCCAACACTCAACCAGGTAAATTTCACAATGTTTAGTACCAAATCATACATGTAAAGAAGTAGGGAAACATGATCTATAATGAAGAGATAAATCAGTCAGTCAATCAGAACTAGCACAGATGTTAGAATTAAGGGAATATAAAATTAAAATAGTCATTCAAACTGTATTCCATATGTTCAAAAATTTAGTAGATATTTAAAAGACTCAAATTGAACTTCTAGGGATGAAAACTATAAGGTGCAAGATAAAAAATCATTGGCATATTAGACATTGAAGGAAAAAAAAATAGTGAACTTGAAGACATAGAAACTATTGAAAATGAAACTCAGAAAGAAAAGAGAAATGAAAATAATGAACAAAGTATCAGTGAGTTGAGGGACAACTTCAAGAAGGCTAATGTAGAAATGGAGTCTCTGAGTTAGATGAAGTGCTCCCTGGTAGTGCAATGGTTAAGCACTCATTGCTAACTAAAAGATGGCAGTTCTTCAAACCCATCAGTGGCTCCAAGGGTGAAAGATGTGGCCATCTACTTCTGAAAAATTTTGCAGCATTGGAGATTCTATGGGGAAGTTCTTCTCTGACCTATAGGCTCCCTGTAAGTTGTAATTGACTTTACAGCAGTGAGTTTGGTTTCTGGTTTTGGTTGAGGAAAACAAGGCAGAGGGGGAAAGAAAGTCAGAAAAAGAGAAGTAAAACATATTTGAGAAAACAATGACCCCTAGTTTTTCAAATTTGATAAAACTGATAAACCCACAGATCCAAGTACCTCAATGAAGCCTCAAGAACAGGAAATAAGAAGAAAAAAAAAAAAAAAAAAAAACTACACCAAGGCTATTAGTGATAAAATGAACCAAAACCATCGACTAAAACAAAAACCTTAGAAGCAGCCAGGGAGGGAGGGGGAAAGGACATGTTGAAAATAAGAATGACGGCAAAGTTTAAATCTGAAACAATGAGAGAACATAGCAGAGCAACAGCTTTGAAGTACTGAATTAAAAATACTAAAACTATGGATTTCTATACCCAGAGTAAACATTTTCAACTATTAAGATGAAATGCTTTTCAGACATCCAAAAGCTGGAAGAATTCATCTCCTGTGCTCTGCGTTACCAGAAATGTTAAAGGAAACCTTACAAGCAGAAAGAAAAGTCTATCAAATAGAAATATGGATTCACACAAAAGAATGAAGACTGCTGGAAAGAGTAACTCATAGATATATAGATGATTTTTTTTTTTTTTTTTAATTAAAATCCTCTTAAATAATTGAGCAGTTGGGATGAGACCTGGACCGGAAGGACGAGGTAAGAACGCGTCCAGCAGTTAAGGGGCAAAGGTTGCCTCATGCTGCCTCACAGGTTGCCTCGTGCTGCCTCCCACAGCGGCTGCCTCCCACTGAGAACGCTGCTCACTCCCAAAAGGCTAGTGGCCTCATGACTCCTCCCCTCCCAACACCGCTGTCGCCTGGGAAACCGCCCAAGCACTGGTGAACCCATCGGTTTCATGGCAGCCCGGAAGAAAGCAGTTGAGGGGCCGTTGGTAGGCGCAGTAGTCCAAGGCACCGGCTCCAGTAGCTTTCTGGTTTTCAATTTAAAAACAGCAGAACTACTTACTCGTTATCAAGTCGAATTAACACAAGATTTCCCACAAGAAGGATGGGTGGAACAAGACCCTAAGGAAATTCTACAGTCCGTCTATGAGTGTATAGAGAGAACGTGTGAGAAACTTGATGAGCTTAATATTGATATATCCAACATAAAAGCTATTGGTGTAAGCAATCAGAGGGAGACCACTATAGTCTGGGACAAGTTAACTGGAGAACCTCTCTACAATGCTGTGGTGTGGCTTGATCTAAGAACCCAGGCTACCGTTGAGAAGCTCAGTAAAAAAATACCAGGAAATAGTAACTTTGTCAAGTCCAAGACAGGTCTTCCACTTAGCACTTACTTCAGTGCAGTGAAACTTCGTTGGATGCTTGACAATGTGAGAAAAGTTCAAAAGGCTGTTGAAGATGGTAGAGCTCTTTTTGGTACAATTGATTCATGGCTTATCTGGAGTTTGACAGGAGGAGTTAATGGAGGTGTCCACTATACAGATGTTACAAATGCAAGTAGGACAATGCTTTTCAATATTCATTCTTTAGAATGGGATAAAGACCTCTGTGATTTTTTTGAAATTCCAATGGATATTCTTCCAAAAGTCTTGAGTTCTTCTGAGATCTATGGCCAAATGAAATCTGGGTCCTTGGAAGGTGTGCTGATATCTGGGTGTTTGGGGGACCAATCTGCTGCATTAATAGGACAAATGTGCTTCCAGGAAGGACAAGCAAAGAACACCTATGGAACAGGCTGTTTCTTACTATGTAATACAGGTCGCAAGTGTGTGTTTTCTGAACATGGTCTTCTGACCACAGTGGCATATAAACTAGGCAAAAACAAGCCAGTAGTTTATGCATTGGAAGGTTCTGTTGCTATAGCCGGTGCTGTTGTTCACTGGCTGAAAGACAATCTTGGAATTCTAGAAACCCCTGAAGAAATTGAAACACTTGCTAAGGAAGTAGGTACTTCTTATGGCTGTTACTTCATTCCAGCATTCTCAGGGTTATATGCACCTTATTGGGAACCCAGTGCAAGAGGGATCATCTGTGGTCTCACTCAGTTCACTAATAAATGTCATATTGCTTTTGCTGCATTAGAAGCTATTTGTTTCCAAACCCGAGAGATTTTGGATGCCATGAACCGTGACTGTGGAATTCCATTCAATCAGTTACAGGTAGATGGAATAATGACTAACAACAAAATTCTAATGCAACTGCAAGCAGACATTCTGCATATTCCAGTAGTAAAGCCCTCTATTACTGAAACAACTGCACTGGGAGTTGCCATGGCAGCAGGAAGTGCAGAAGGAGTGGGCATTTGGAGTTTTGAAAATGACAATTTGTCAAACATCATGGGGGAACGGTTTGAACCACAGATCAAGGCCACAGAAAGTGAAATTCGTTATGTTACATGGAAGAAAGCTGTGATGAAGTCAATGGGTTGGGTTACAACTCAGTCTCCTGAAAGTGGTGACAATATCTTCTCTACTCTGCCCTTGGGCATTTTTATAGTGAGTAGCATGTTAATGTTAATTGGAGCAAGATACATCTCAGGTATCCCATAAAATATCACTCATGGGTTCCCAAGATACAAGCTTTTTAGCATAAGAACAGAACCCAGAAATTCTGTCTCTTCATGTGATGATACTATTACAGACTATGATTTTGCTTATAAATCACATGCTGCATAACCAAAGAGAATCCACCAAGTAAATATGTGACTTTAAATAAAGAAAACAGCAGAAAATGCTATAGAAACATATGGTGTGGTTTTTTACGACAGTCTGGCCACCATTTTTGGGGCCGACTCCTGTCATTGCCACAATATCTTGATTAAGATTGAGAAAGAATTCAAATTCTATCCATGGAATCTTTCATCGAACATATCCTAATACTGATATATTAGTATATATATATAAGAAAGACAGGAA
>NW_006921857.1:3008551-3028746 GCF_000298275.1 Orycteropus afer afer | reverse complement strand
AGCATAGTGGCTAAGGCACTTGACTGCTAACCAGAAGGCTGGCAGTTCAAACCCACCAGCCACTCCTCGGAAGGAAGATTGGGCAAACTACTTCCGTAGTGATACTGCCTAGGAAAGCCAAGGAGGGGTTGCTATGAGTCGGGTCCGACTCGATGGCAAATAACAACAACAACACCATACTTCATCTGTATAATATTCAAGGAACCCTGGTGGCTCAGTGATTAAGTGCTCAGCTGCTAACCAGAAGGTTGGTTGTTCAAACCCACCAGTGACTCCATGGGAGAAAATGTGGCAGTCTGGTTTATAAAGATTTAGAGCTTTGGAAACCCTATGTGCAGTTCTATTTGTCCTACATGTTCCCTATGAGTCAGAATCTACATGACTGCAGTGGGTTTTGTTTTTGAGTGTAACATACATGCCTATATATTTCATAGAGGGTAGTCTATTTATAAGTTAAACCCACATTATAATAAGTGGATTAGAACAGAGATGGTCCTGAGAGGACCACTCCATATATAAATATTTTAAGATAAGCAGCTGTTTACATTTTTTTAGAATGAATATGCATATTATTTATCAGTAGAAACTTAAAGAGGCAGTTTAATAATAGTTTAAGTTTTATGTCGATAGAAAGAAAATTTTCTACATTATAATAGACTTCAACTATATCTCTTAAACCTTTACTTTTAAATTATCTTTAGTTGTGTATATGCAGGAAAAAAAGAAAACTGGAATAATGCAGTCAAAATTGTTTTCAAACAAGAGAGAAATGAAAAGTAGTTGACTAAAAATAATAGTAATGTAATATGGGATTTAAAGATATGTAAAAGAAAACTGTATGTCAACAATATAAGAAGATTTGAAGGGGAGAAATGGAAGTATAATATTGTAAGTTTCTTAAAAATATTAAATTTGAAAAAGGCAGAAAAGAATTTGAAAAAAAAGAAACAAACAAAAGACGAGAATATAGAAAACAATAGCAAGATAATTTATATAAATTTAAGCATAGCAATGTTGTTGTTGTTGTTATGTGCCGTCGAGTCGGCCCCGACTCATAGCGACCCCTCCATGGGTTTCCGAGGCAGTATCACTAAGGAAGTAGGATTGCCCAACCTTCCTTCCAAGGATTGGATAAGCAGATTGAATTAAATTGCAAATACTTCAATTACAAGCAGGCATTGTTAGATGAGATAAAAGAAAAGATCCAAATACATACTGCCTTCAAGAAATACACTACTAATATAGAGAAACAGATTAAAAGTAAAAGAATGGAAAAAGATACATTATGCTAACTTTAATCAAAATAAAGTGGGAGTGGTTATATTAAAATCAGAGTGTATGTTTCAAGGCAAAGAATATTGCCAATGATAAAGGTCATTTTTTGATGATGACAGGGTCACTTCATCAAGGAGATATAACAATCTTAAATATTTATGTACCTAATAACAGCCTCAAAATACATAAAGCAAAATCTGATAGAAATAAAAGTAGACAAATCTATAGTCATAGATTTCAACACCTCTTCCTCAGTATTTGATAGAGTCAGTAGACAGAAATTCAGTAAGATATAGAAGATTTGAGCAATGTCAACAATTGGACCCAATTTATTTTTACTCAATACTCTTTGCCAAAATTATAATTCAATTCTTCTTTGATCTTATTCATTGTCCAGTTTTCCCATGCACACAAGGCAATTTAAAATACCATAGCTTGTATTATCAGGCACGTTTAGTCCTCAAGGTGACATCTTTGCTTTTTAACACATTAAAAGGTGCTTCCCTGGGCAATGATTGTGGATCCAAGTAAAATGCAATCCTTGACAACTTCAATATTTCCTGCATTTATCACAATGTTGTTTATTGGTCCAATTGTGAGGATTTTTTATTTTCTTTATGTTGAGGTGTAATTCATACTGAAGACTGTAGTCTTTGATCTTCATCAGTAAGTGCTTCAAGTCCTCTTCACTCACAACAAGCAAGGTTGTGTCATCTGCATTTCATAGGTTGTTAATGAGTCTTCTCCCTGTCCTGATGCTGTATTCTTGTTCATGTAGTCCAGCTTCTTGGATTATTTGTTGAACATACAGAATGAATAAGTATAGTGAAAGGATACAACCCTGACACATATTTTCCTGATTTTAAACCAGAGAGTATCCCCTTATTCTGTTTGACAAACTGTCTCTTGGTCTATGTACAGGCTCTACATGATCATGGTTAAGTGCTCTGGAATTACATTCTTCGCAATGTTATCATAATTTACTGTGAATCACAGTAAATGCCTTTGCATAGTGAATAAAACAGTAAATATCTCTCTGGCATTTTCTCTGTTTACAGCCAAAATCCATCTAACATCAGCAACGATATACCTCTTCTGAATCTGGCTTGAGTTACAGTTTCCTGTCAACGTACTGCTACAACCATATTTGAATTATCTTCAGCAAAATTTTACTTGATGTGATATTAATGATACTGTTGGATAATTTTTGCATTCAGTTGGATCATCTTTATTCCGAATGGGCACAAATATGGATCTCTTCCAGCAAGTTAGCCAGGCAGTGGTCTTCCAAATCTTGGCATAGATGAGTGAGCACTTCCAACATTGTGTCCATTTATTGAAACATCTCAATTGGTATTTCGTGAATTCCTGAAGTCTTGTTTTTCACTAATTCCTTTAGTTCAGCTTGAACTTCTTCCTTCAATATCTTGAGTACTTGATCATCTCCTGAAATGGTTGAAAATTGGCAAATTCTTTTTAAATAATATAACAATTAAAAAGAAAAATAGAAAATATTTTTATTTGAATGAAATGAAAACAAAATATATGATAATTTATGACTTGTTGCTAAAGTAGTGTTTAGGAAGAGATGTGTGACATTAAAAACCTAAATAGAAAAGGGAAAAGTTACCAAATCAATTACCTCAGCTTCTACCTTAATAAATTTGAATTAGAATCACAAGTTAAACCTAAAGTAAGCAGAAGGAAGAAAAAAGACTTAAGATAGGAACTGTCGTCAATTAAAAAAAAAAATACTCAAAGTCATTAAGTCGATTTTGACTCATAGCAACCCCAATTTGGCTTCCAAAGTTATAAATATTTATGAAAGCAGACTGCCCCATCTTTCTTTCGTGGCTGGTGGGTTTGTTCCTGTGATATTTTGGTTAGCAGCCAAATGTCTTAACTACAATACCACCAGAGCTCCTTTAATGAGTAATCAAAAAAAAAAAAAAAAATGTACTTCTATCAAGTCGATTCCAACTGCTAGTGACTCCCTTTGAGTTTCCTAGGTGGTAAATCTTTACAGAAGTAGATTGCCCAGTCTTCCTTCCACAGAGTGGCTGGTGAGTTTGAACTTCCAACCAATCAGTAATATAGAAGATAGAAAAACAACAGCAAAACTTAATAGAACTAAAATTTAGTTCTATTAAAGCAACAATAAAAATGATAAAACTTTAGCAACACAGACCAAAAGAGGAAAAATAAAATAGAGAAAGAAGACACAAATTATTAATATCAGGAAAGAGCAGAATCTTCTAAACTGTGACAGATTCTAACAATTTTAAAAGGATAACCAAAAAATAAACCTATTGCTGTAGAGTCAATTTTGACTCATAACAACCCTACGGAAAGAGACTGTGACCAGCATGATAACATTAGGAAAAGGGAGGACACGGAATTGTGCACGTAGAAGATAGACAACAGATGCTAATACCAACCAGTGTGCCCACAACACTGCATTACCATTAACACCAAACACTGGACTACAGATAAACACATAAACACCTGAGAGGATCAGTGAGCAGGAGTATACTCTAGACTAAGGATAGATTCAGTGCAGGCTAATCTTGCACAGATACCAGTGATACAAAATACCTGCAATCCTTACAGAAACAACAGAAGACAGACACAGAGTAATTCCTCACAGATACCCAGACATTGTGGAAGAGGGATCCAATGGATCTAACGTCTCAGGACCATAGTACTGGTGGACACCAGATTCAATTGGCACAACAAAATACGTAAAAGCCTTGTTCCTCATCCTACATTGATGAGTAGTGACTGGCGTCTTAGAAGCTTTCAAGTGGCCATCTAAGAAGCACCTAATGGTCTCCTAGCGTCGAAAGCGAAGAAGAGTGAGAAAATAAATAAATAAATAAATAAATAAATAAATAAATAAATAAATAAATAAATAGAACAAGGGCATTTGGAAGCAATCAGCCCTAGGACACTATGGCCTTTGAGACCAGAAGAACTGGATGGTGCCTGGCTACCAATGCCAAACAATCAGGAGAGGATCTCTTCTGGAGATCTTGGATAGAGGAGGAAAAACATGGAACAAAATCCAAAAACTCAATAATGACCAGAATTACTGGTTTGATGGAGTCTGGTGAGTCCCCCAAATACTATGGCCCTAGGATGCATTCTTGGCCTGGAATAAAACTCACTCCCAGGGGCTGGCTCACAGCCCAATAGTTAATAAGATGTATATCCAGATCATGTAACCCAGGGTAACAGCACCTACATACTCTATGGAAATACATCCCTTGGAGCAATAGACCACAGGACACCAGAGGGGCAACATTCACACTGAGGAAATGCAGGACAAACAGGAGTGCATAATTATGAGGGGTAAGGGGGCGGGCTTACTGGGCCAGGGGAGGAGAATAGGTTAGGGTTGGGCATGGTAAATGGGGAGTGAAACTAAATGTACACGTAATGTTGAATGTAAAACAAACTCTTAAAAAATATCTTGGAAACCCTAAAAAAAAATTCCTATAGGACGGAGTAGAACTGTCTCACCTTTACAGAAGCAGATCATCAGATCTTCTATCACATGGAGCAGCTGGTGAGTTTGAACTGGAACCTTTTCTGTTAGCAGCTGTACACTTAACCAGGGCTCTGTTTAAAAAGATAGTAAGGGAATATTATGAAAACTTTATTCCAAGAAACTTGACAATGACCAAATTCCTGGGAAAACACAAACTACCAAAACTCATTCAAGAAAAAAATATGTAACATAAATAGTCCTATATCAAAGGAATTGAATGTGTAGTTAAAATCTTTTCTAAAAGAAAACCCAGATAACTTCTACTAAGCATGCAAGGGAAAAATAATATCAATTCTAGACAAAATCTTCTAGAAAACTGAAAAGGAAAATATTCTTCCAAACTCATTCTATGAGACCTGGATTACAGAATTAACCTGATACCAACACCAGAGATGCTACAAGAAAAATAATTCCAGGCCAATATCCTTCATGAACAGAAATGCACAAATTCTAAACAAAATTTTAGCAAAATTAATCTAAAAACACATAAGAAGGATATGGCATCATGATGAAGTTCATCCCAGAAATGCCAAGCTGCATAATGAATCAGTATAATTATAAAAATCAATATATGTCACCATATTAACAAACTTAAAAAAAAATGTGAAATACTTCACACTGACTACAATGACTATGATTAAAAGACTGACCGTGTAAGATCTTAGTGAGACTGTAGAGGAACTGTATGCTTTATTTACTGTTGGTAGAAATGTAAACTGGCACTACCATTTTAGAAGACAGTTTGACAATTTCTTTAAAAATTAATTATATAGTTATTGTTGTTAGGAGCCTTTGAGTCAGTTCTGATTCATAGCAATCCTATGTAAAACAGAATAAAATATTGCCTAGTCATGAGCCATCCTCAAAATCATTGCCATGCTTGAACCCATAGCCACAGTCAATCAACCTCATTGAGGGACATCCCCTTTTGCATTGTGTCCTTCTCCAGAGCCTGCTCCCTTCTGACAACATGGCCAAAGTACGAGAGATGAAGAAGTCTGGCCAGTCTTGCTTCTAAGGAGCTTTCCAGTTGTACTTCTTCCCAGACAGATTTGTTCATTCTTCTAGCACTTCATGGTACAGTCAATAATTTTTTTTACCAACGCCACAATTCAAATGCATCGATTCTTCTTCAGTCTTCCTTATTCATTGTCCACCTCTCATATGCATATGAAGCTACTGAAAATACCATGGCTTGGATCAGGTACACCTTAGTCTTCAAAGTGACATATTTGTTCTCAACACTTTAAAGATCTCTTTGGCAGCTTTGTTGTTGTTGTTAGGTGCCGGTGAGTTGTCTCTGACTCATAATGACCATGTACAACAAAACAAAACACTGCCCAGTCCTGTGCCAGCCTCGTGATCCTTGTAATACCTGAGCCCATCATTGTAGCCACTGTGTCAATACATCTTGAGGGACTTCCCTTTTTTCGTCGACCCTTCACTTTACCAAGCATGACATCCTTCTCCAGAGAATGACCCCTTCTGACAACATGACCAAAGTAGATGAAACGAATTCCAGCCATTCTTGCTTCCAAAGAGCATCCTGGCTTCACTTCCTCCAGGATAGATTTGTTAGTTCTTTTAGAAATCCATGATACTGTCAGTATGCTTCACCAATACCACAACTCAAAAGCATCAACTCTTCTTCAGTCTTCCTTAGTCATTGTCCAGCTCTTATATGCATATGAGGTGATTGAAAATACCATGGCTTGGGTTAGGCACACCTTAGTCTTCAAAGAGACATTTAGCTCTTCACTTGAAAGAGGTCTTTTGCAGCAGATTTGCCCAACACAATATGTCAGCTGATGACTTGACTGCTGTTTGCATTGGTGTAGATTGTGGAACCAAGTAATATGAAATCTTTGACAACTTCAATCTTTCCTCCATTTATTGTGATTTCCTTTATAGGGCCAGTTGTGAGGATTTTTGTTTTCTTTATATTGAGGTGTAATCCATATGGCAGACTGTAGTCTTTAATCTTCATCAGTAAGTGCTTCAAGTCATCTTCATTTTCAGCAAGCAAAGTTGTGTCATCTGTGTATCGCAGGATGTTAATGAGCTTTCCCCCAATCCTGATGCCAGGTTCTTCTTCATATAGTCCAGCTTCTTGGGTTATTTATTCAGCATACAGAATGAACAAATATGGTGAAAGGATACAATCCTGATGCACTCCCTTCCTGATTTTAAACCATGCAATGTCCCCTTGTTCTCATCAAACAATAGCCTCCTGATCTATGTACAGGTTCCTCATGTGTACAATTAAGTGTTCTGGAATTCACATTCTTCTCAATGTTATCCATAATGTGTTATGATCCATACAATCAAATGCTTTTGCATAGTCAATAAACTAAAAGCAAACATCTTTCTGGTATTTTTTGCTTACAGGTAAAGATTCATCTGACATTGGCAATGATATCCCTCATTCCATGTCCTCTTCTGAATTCAGCATGCATTTCTGGAGGTTCTCTGTCATATACTGCTATAACTGGTTTTGAATTATCTTCAGTAAGATTTTACTTGTGTGTGATTTTAATAATATTGTTTGATAATTTCCGTGTTCTGTGGGATCATCTTTCTTTGGAGTGGGTACAAATACGTATCTCTTCCAGTCAATTGACCAAGTAGCTGTCTTCCAAATCTCTTGGCATAGCCAAGTGAGTGCCTCCAGCATGGCATCCATTTGCTGAAACATCTCAACTAGCATTCTGTCAATTCCTGGAGCCTTGTTCTTTGCCAATTCCTTCAGTGCAGCTTCGACTTCTTCCTTCAGTACCATTGGTTCTTGATCATATGCTACCTCCTGAAATGGATGAAGATAGACCAGGTCTTTTTGGTACAATGATTCTGTGTATTCCTTCCATCTTCTTTTAATGTTTCCTGTATCATTCAATATATTACCCATAGAATATTTCAACATTGCAACTCGAGGCTTAGATTTTTTTTCTTCAGTTCTTTCAGCTTGAGAAATGCTGACCGTGTTCTTCCCTTTTGGTTCTCTAACTCCAGGTCTTTGCACATTTCATTATAGTCATTGGCTTTGTCTGCTTGAGCTGCTCTTTGAAATCTTCTGTTCAGCTCTTTTATCTTGTCATTTCTTCCATTTGCTTTAGCTACTCTCCATTCAAGGGCAAGTTTCAGAGTCTCTTCTGATATCCATTTTTTTTTCTTCCTTTCCTGTCTTTTTAATGACCTCTTGCTTTCTTCATGGATGATGTTCTTGATCTCATCCCACAATTCCTCTGGTTTTCAGTCATTGGTGTTCAATGCATGAAATCTATTTCTTAGATGGTCTCTAAATTTGGGAGGGATATAATGAAGGTCATATTCTGGCTCTCGAGGACTTGTTTTAATCTTCAAGTTCAACTTGAAATTGCATATGACAAGTTGATAGTCTGTTCGACAATCAGTTCTTGGCCTTGTTTTGGCTGAAGGTATTGAGCTTCTTCATCACCTTTTTCAACAGATGTAGTAGATCTGATTCCTGTGTACTCCATCTGGTGAAGTCCACCTGTACAGCTACCATTTGTGTTGTTGAAAAATGTATTTGCAATGAATAAATATTTGGCCTTGCAAAATTCTGTCATGTAATCTCCAGTGGTGTTTCTATCACAAAAGCCTTATTTTCCAATTACCAGTGATTCTTCTTTGTTCCCGACTTTTGCATTCCAATCACCAGTGACAATTAACACACTCGAGTGCATGTTCAGTCAATTTCAGACTGCAGAAGTTGGTAAAAATCTTCAACATCCTCATCTTTGGCTTTGGTGGTTGGTGTGTAAATTTGAATAATAGTGGTTGTGATAGTTGGAGCTGTGTGTCAACTTGGCTGGACCCCAGTTCTATGTGGTTGTTTCCATGATGGGATTGGATGATTGTGTTCTGAGTGGCCAATGTGTTCAAGGGGAGTTTCCCTAGGGGTGTGGCCTGCTTCCAGGATATCCAGGGACATCCTGGGAAGACAGACATTCTTCTGTGGATTGGGATTCTGTTGTGCTGCCTACAACTGTCCGTGAGTGGGCAGTCCACCGTTTGGCCTGGAGATCTTGGATTCATCATTTGCTGGAGTCAACAGCCAGTGTACTGCCTGCCAGCCTTGAGCTTCTCAGCCCCTGCAGTGCAGAAGCTAAGAAAAGCCTCCAGCCTGACGTTTGCTCCAGGGACTTTGGACTTGCCGGCTTCTATACGTTTGTGAGCCATTTTCCTAAGATACATTTATCTCTCTCTTTATATATATATAAGCTTTGCTGGTTTTTGTTTCTCTGGAGAACCCAGTCTAACACAGTGGTATTAACTGGTTTTCCTTGGAGGCATCTGGATATTATCATATCACTGACAGCATTTTACTTAAGGACAGATTTTGAAACATTCTTTGTGATGATGAATACTACACTATTCCTCTTCAATATGTCATTCCTGGCATAGTAGATCATATGGTTGTCTGATGCAAAATGGCCAAAAGCAGTCCATTTCCGCTCCCTAATGCCTAGGATATCGACATTTATGTGTTCCATTTCATTTTTGACAACTTCCAATTTTCCTACATTCATACTTGGTACAGTCCATGTTCTAATATTAATGGATGTTTACAGCTGTCTTCTCATTTTGAGTCATGCCACATCAGCTAATGGAGGTCCTGAAAGGATTATTCTATCCACATCATCAAGGTCAGCTCTACTCCAAGGAGGCAGCTCTTTCCCAATCGTATCTTGAGTGTCTTCCAACCTGAGTGGCTCATCTTCTGGCAGTATGTTTGACAATGTTTTAGGTAATAAAGTTTTCCAGTAATATATCAGATAATGTTTCACTGCTATTCATGAAGTTTTCATTGGCCAGTTCTTTGAGAAGTGGATGGCCCCTTCCTTCGTCTGAGTCTGTCTTATTCTGGAAGCTCTGCTGAAACCTGTCCACCATGGGTGACCCTGATGACATTTGAAACACCAGTGGTATAGCCTCCAGCTTCACAGCAACATGCAAGTCACCACAGTACGACAAATTGACAGACAAGTTCATCTCCCTTAGCTATTCTAAATCCCGCCAGCTCACTTCCTGTTCTCCCTTAGCTGTTTCAAACCTCCACCAGCTCACTTTTGCAGCAGATTCACCCAATACATCATTTGATTTGTTGACTGCTAGTTCCATGGGTATTTATTGTGGTTCCAGGGAAAATCAAATCATTGACAATTTTAATCTATTTTCCATTTATCATGATATTGCATATTGGCCCAGTTGTGAGAATACTTGTTTTCTGCATGTTGAGGTGTAATCTATACATCAGTAAGTGTTTCAAGTTTTCACTTTCACCAAGCAAGGGTGTGTCATCTGCATATCACAGGTTGTTAATGAGTCTTCATCCAATCCTGATGTCTTGTTCTTCTTCATATAGTCCAGTTTATTGGATTATTTGCTCAGCATACAGATTGAATAAGTATGATGAAGGATACAGCCCTGACACCCACCTTCCTGATTTTAAACCATGCAGTATTCCCTTTTTCTGATTGAACAACTGTCCATGTGCATGTTCTTCAAGGACACAATTAAGTGTTCTGGATGTTCCATTCTTTGCAGTGTTATCCATAGTTTTTATGATCCACACAGTCAAATGCCTTTGCATAGTCAATAAAACACAAGTAAAAATCTTCCTGGTATTCTTTGTTTTCAGACAAGATTCATCTGACATCAGCAATGATATCTCTACTTCTACACCCTCTTCTAAATTCAGCTTGAATTTCTGGCAATTCCCTGTCAATGTACTGCTGTATTATTTTTTTTTTATATATATTTTCAGCAAAATTGTACTTGTGTGTGATATTGATATTGTTTGATAATATCGACATGCTGTTGGGTCACTTTTCTTTGCAATGGGCACAAATATGGATCTCTTCCAATCAGTTGACCAGGGATGTCTTCCAAATTTCTTGGCATAACAAGTAAATGTCTCCTGCACTGCATCTATTTGTTGAAATATCTCAATGGGTATTCCATCAATTCCTCTAGCCTTGTTTTTCACTAATACCTTCAATGGACCTGGGACTTCTTCCTTCAGTACCACAGGTTCTTGATCATGGTTGAACATCAACCAATTACTATTGATTCAGTGACTATTTATTCTTCTATTGATACTTTCTGATGATTCTATGGACAATAGTTTCTCCATAGAATCCTGCAATATTGCAACTCAAGGCTTGATTTTTTTCTTCAGTTCTTTCAGCTTGAGAAATGTGTGTTTTCCCCTTTAATTTTCTAACTCTAAGTCTTTGCACACTTCATTATAATACTTTATTTTGTCTCTTGAGATGCCTTTTGGAATCTTCTGTTTAGCTGTTTCACTTCATAATTTCTTCCATTTGCTTTAGCTACTCTCTGTTCCAGAGCAAGTTTCAGAGCTTCTTCTGACAAATGTTTTGGTCTTTTTTTTTTCTTTCATGTCATTTTCAGTGACCTTTGGCTTTCTTCATGTATGATGTCCTTAATGTCATTCCAGAACTCATCTGGTCTTTGATCAATGGTGTTAAATGTGTCAAATCTATTCTTTAGATGGTCACTAAGTTCAGTTGAGATATACTTAGGATCATATTTTGGTTACCATAGACCAGGAGGCTGTCATTCAAACAGAACTAGGGGCTATTGCATGGTTTAAAATCTGGAAGGGAGTGCATCAGGGTTGTATCATTCCACCATGCTTATTCAATCTGTATGCTGAGCAAATAATCTGAGAAGCCAGACTATATGAAGAAGAATATAGCATCTGAATTAGAGGAAGACTCATTAACAACCTGTGATATGCAGATGACACAACCTTGCTTGCTAAAAGTGAAGATTTGAGGTACTAAGTGAAGAAGATTGAAGACTACAGTCTGCAGTATGGTTTACACCTCAATATAAAGAAAACAAAAATCCTCACAACTGGGCCAATAAGCAGCATCACAATTAATGGAGAAAAGATTGAAGTTTTCAAAGATTTCATAATATTTGACTCTACAATCAACTGTGGAAGCAGCAGTCAAGAAATTGGATGATGTATTGCACTGGGCAAATCTGCTGCAAAAGACATCTTTAAAATGTTGAAGAGAAAACATATCTCTTTGAAGACTAAGGTGTGCCTAACCCATCCATGGTGTTTTCAATTGTCTCATATACATGTGAAAGCTGGAGAATGAATAAGGAAGACAAAGAAGAGTTGATGCTTTTGAGTTGTGGTGTTGGCGAAGAATACTGAAAGCACCATGGACTTCCAGAAAAACTAACAAATCTGTCCTGGAAGAAGTGCAGCTGGAATGTGCTTTGGAAGCGAGAATGGCCAGACTTCATCTGACCCACTTTGGTCAAGTAGTCAGAAGGGACTATTCCCTGGAGAAGGATATCATGATTGGTAAAGTGGAGGGTCAGCGAAAAAGGGGAAGACCATCAATGAGATGAATTGACACAGTGACTGCTGTGATGGGTTTAGGTATACCAAGGATTTTAAGGCTTGCACAGGACTGGGCAGTGTTTCATTCTGTTGTACATAGAGAATGAGTTGGAGCTGACTTGATGACACCTCACAGCTACACCAACAGATTTATTTTAATTTTCTTCAGCTCCAACTTCAACTTGCATATGCGTGATTGATGGTTTGTTCCATGTTTACCCCCTGACCTTGTTCTGACTGATGATTTTGGGATTCTCTATCATCTCTTTCCACACATGTCAATTTGATTCCCAAATATTCCATCTGGTGGGGTCCATATATCATTTATGTTGGGGGGGGGGAGTATTTGCAATGAATAAGTCATTGGTCTTGCAAAATTCTATCATGCAATCTTCAGTCATTTCTATCACCACATCCATATTTTTCATCTACCAATGCTTCTTCTTTGTTTCCAAAATTCACATTCTAATCACCAGTAAATATCAATACATCTTGATTATATGTTTGGTCAATTTCAGACTGCAGAAATTGATGAAAATTCTCCATTTCTTCATCTTTACCATTAGTAGTTGTGTAAATTTGAATAATAGTAGTATTAGCTGGTCTCCTTTGTAGGCATATGGATATTATCTTATCACTGACAGCATTGTATTTGGGGATAGATCTTAAAATGCTATTTTTTATGAAAGAAAATTAAACATACATCTATCATAGTATCCTAGATATTTACTCAACAGATGTAAAAACTTGTAACTATATAATGATGTGTACCTGAATGTTCATAGTGCTTTATTTTTTATAACTAAAAGTTGGATGTAACTAAAATGGTGCCGTGCCTAAGGCATTTCACTGCTAACCAGAAGGCTGTCAGGTCAAGCCCCATCAGCCACTCCTCAGAAGGAAGATTGAGCAATCTACGTCCGTAGAGATACTGCCTTGGAAACCTAAGGAGGGGTCACTATCAGTTGAAACTGACTCGACTGGAGTGAGTTTTTTTTTTTTTTTTTTTAATCAATTGGTGACTAGATAAACAAACAATGGTACATCAATACAATGAATTCCTATCCAGCATTAAAAATAAATTAATTATTAATATACACTGCAACACAGATGAATTTCAAAATAATTAAGCTGGATAAAATAAGACAGACCAAAAAAAAAAAAAAAAAAAACCCAAAACTCAACCATATATACATAGTGTATAATTCCATTCATTACACAATTTTAGAATATATAAACTATTTTGTAGTGACACAAAGCAGATCAATGGTTTCCTGGGAACTGGCTTAGAAGGAGGATGAGGAGTAGGCAGGAAGGGGTAGGAGGGAGGACCCAAAAGGGCACAAAGAAAATTTGGGAGATAATGAATAAATTCATTATATATTAATTGTGGTAATTATTTCAAAAGTGAATAAAACAAAAACTAAATCCAACTCACTGTCATCAAATCAATTTAGACTCAGTGACCACTTTGGGTTTCCAAGGCTGTAAATCTTTACAGAAGTGGATGGCCCCATCTTCCTTCTGTATGAACACATATGTTAAAATCAATAATAGCTAATACTTTTAATATGTGCAGTTTATTGTATGTCAATTATACTTCAATAAAATTCTTAAAAATAGAGAAAAACACTATCTTCAAACTCTGAAGGAATGTAACTAAAGTTTGTTCCAGTGGGTCGGTCTCTCCTTTATTTTGCATACTAGTGTATCCTCACTGAATTTATAATCTGCTGGGATGAGATGTGCCAGTTCCTGTCTATAGCCAGTCTATGAGCTTTGTTTGAAGTCATTTGTGTGATTAGGCTGGAGAAGCACATGATAATGTGTAGATTCATTTAAAAGAAATTAATTTCCCATTTCATTTATCTGGTCATAATTCACAGCCTGGGACACATTGAAGATGACCTTATAAAAAGTGACAAACAAAGATATCCTAAGGAAACCAAACTAAAAGCCCTTAAATGTCTTCTCATTACCACTTCTTCCATCATACTCCTGTGATTATCAGCTTCCTTTTTCTTATATGTCTTTGCCTCTAAAAGTCTTATTTTCATAATTTAGCTAATATGATACTGGTAAATTACAGTACTTTGCCTCAAGGGTATAAAGAGCTTCTGTATATTCTACTATGAAATTAGCTAATTAACAATTTATCTATATTGCCACTAAACAGAACTACACAGTTAAAGTAGGATGATAGGGTCTCACTGCTTGCATTTTATGAAATAGCAAGTCATCATTTAATGTCAGGCATATGTGCGAATGAGAGCATGAGCAGAACCCTAACCCAGAAAATAAAAAACATCTAGTTCTGATGCTGTTTTCCAGGGTGCATTTTGTGAAGTAAAACAAGCAGATTGTGGCTGGGGTCAGGTGAAAGGAGGAAGAGAGAGAGAGAAAGAAAAAGAACAAAGAGGAGCAGGAAGGGAAAGGAATGTTTAAGGTATACAAAGAGAAATAGTAACTGATCAAATTAGTTGCAGGACAAGATGCACTATTAATTTAAGTAAAGATAACCTGTGTGGTGCTCACGTGAAAGCAGCACTGATCAGCTAAAGCATTTCTAGCTTAGCTCTAGGAGGCCAACCAAACACATTGAACTTAGATAAGCACTCCCCCCTCCCCATCCATCATGGAATCCTGAATTATCTGTTTGTGACCGATTTATGGTGCTTATATTACCATTTTGATATTAATACCCATAATCTCCCAGGAAAGCTATGTTTGATTCACAGTAAGCCCTTGTTCCCAGTGTATGAGTCTGAATGTTACATTAAACAATCCCCCATTTAGGTAGAACATTATGCAGCAATTCTATGACTGCTATATATGGAAATTTTGCTTCAGTGTTTCTTGTTCTTAATCATGTGAGCTAGTAAGACACCATAGAGCTATCTTCTAGCAAAGACTAGAGTAAATAAAATATCATTTCAGTCAGTCACCTACTTTAAACTTCCACTCAAATGACAGCTCTATAGTCTATATTTTGATTGTTTCAATCAAAACAAAGTGAATAAACTTAATATTTAAATATCCCCCAGAGTTCCCATCAATGACTTTTACAGCCTGATTTATTTTAGCCTTGGAGAAATTGCATGTGATCTTTGTCCTCTGTGTGTTTCGCATACATTACAGTTCATTATAGTTTCAGTCCTCTTCCAAACATATTTATTTTAGAAAAAGAAAAGAAAAGGCCTTGATCTTTGGTGGGAAAAAAAGTAGATGATAAGACTATGTTCATCATCTTACATTAAGTACTCCTCCATGAAATTCAGTTTATTGTAAACAATCCACAAATCTTCATATCCATTTATCAGTGTGTGTTTTTCAAGTGTTAATGGGAAACATTTACAAATATAGAAAGCCCAATATAGGAAGAAGACAGTACATGTCTATACTAGTAGCTTTGAAAGAGACCTGCGAAAAAATCAGAACAAAAATGTTGCAGTGACTACAAACAAGTATAATTCTGAATTGTCTTACTTTGTTTCTGAACTGAAGTAGACAACCTGCTAATTGTACCTCACTGTTTCCATATCTGCATGGCCTCAGCAATATGAGCAGAGCAGTGGACAAGTAAACACCTTGAAGGCTTTGATTAAGATCTCTCTCTTTTCCTCTCTCTGTGGTTGTAAGATAAATTTGCTGGAACTCAAGTGCATTCACTGCATCAACTAATCACTCCTTCCCAAATGTATTTCCAATAGGCCATGACGATCTACCATTATTAGGCATTGGTTTGGTGGTTCAGTAGTAGAATTGTCACTTTTAATGCAGGAGAATTAGGTTTGATTCCCATCCAGGGCACCTTATATGCAACCACCACCATCTTTCAGTGGAGTCTTGTTTGTTGTTATGATACTGAGCAAGTTTCAATGGAGTTTCCAGACTAAGACAGACTAGGGAAAAAACTTACTCATCTACTTCTGAAAACCAACCAATGCAAACCCTGTGGATTACACATTCCAATCTATAACCAATCATGAGACTGGCCCAGGACCAGTCAGTATTTCCCTCTATTGAAGCCAACTTGACAACATTCAACAACAACATCTACAATTAGTTTAGTTTCACAATTGAGAACACTGAGGAAAAGAAACAAGAAAATCCTTTTCTCAATCCCCAAACTGCATCCTTTTAGAATTTGAAGATGAGTCATCTGGAGAATATCATTTTAGGTGGGTATAAAATAAATAAGGAAATATGGTGACATAATGCTTACTGCATTTGGCTGCTAACCAAAGGTCATCAGTTTGAACCTACCAACTGCTAGATGGAGGAGAGATGAGGCAATCTGCTTCCATAAAGATTTACAGCCTTGGAAACTCTATGGGGCAGTTCTACTCTGACCTAAAGGGTCATTATGAGTCAGAATCAACTTGGTGACAGTGGTTTGGTTTTGGGTATAATTATAAGTAATTTTGAGAGGCTGTAATTAGTCTCAAGAAACCTGGTGGCACAGTGTTAAAGTTCTCAGCTGCTAACTGAAAAGACTTGCTTTCATTATCTAAAGCAACCTGGTGGCACAGTGTTAAAGCACTTAACTGCAAACTGAAAGGTTGGTAGTTCAAACCAGCCATTCCATGAAAGAAATATGTGGCAGTCTGCTTTTGTAAAGATTCACAGTTTTGGAAACCCTACTGGGAAGTTCTACTCTGTTTTTGTGAGTCAGAATCAACTTGATGGCAGTGGATTTGGTTTGAATACAACTAATCTCATAGAAATTGTTGTTTTTTTAAGTGCTGTTGATTCAGTTCTGATTCATAGAGACCCTATGTACAACAAAACATAACATTGCCCAGATACTACTGCACTGTTCTCACAATTATTGCTATGTCTTCCTCTTCTTTGCTGACCCTCTGCTTTACCAAGCATGATGTCCTACTCCAGGGATTGGTCACTCCTGATAACACATCCAAAGTACACAAGATAAAGTCTCACCCTCCTGTGTTCCAAGGAGCATTCTGACTGTACTTCTTCCTAGGCAGGTTTGTTAGTTCTGGTACTCTTCAGTATTCAGTATTCTTTGCCAACACAATAATTCAAAGGCATCAATTCTTCTTTGATCTTCCTTATTCATTGTCCACCTTTTGCATGTATATGAGGAAATTGAAAATAACCAAAGCTTAGGTCAGGTGCGCTTTAGTTCTCAAAGTAACATCTTTGCTTTTTAATACTGGAAAGAGGTCTTTTGTAGCAGATTTGCCCAATACCATATGTTGTTTGATCTCTTGACTGCCTTCCATGGACATTGTTTGTGGATCCAAGTAAAATGAAATCCTTGACAACTTCAGTATTTTCTCCATTTACCATGATGTTGCCTCTTGGTCCAGTTGTGAGGATTTTAATTTTATATTGAGGTGTAATCAATACTGAAGGCTATAGTCTTTGATCTTTATCAGTAAGAATTCTCTAAAAAATAATGTTATCAAAGAAAATCCAGAGAACTACTTTAATAGTGTCAGAAAAGTCTGGAGTAGGAAAAGGCCTTAGAGACCATCTAGTCCAACACCATCTCATCAAAAGTAAGTGAAAAATTTAAATGACTTACTAGATATCTAAAAACGTTTTGGGAACAAGAATAAAATCCAACTTTTTAGATTATAAAGATTCTTAAATTTGAACCAACTGACAGTACTTTACTTGAATTTTGTCTATCCAAAAAAATTCTACTATGACTTTTTTACAATATGAAAGTAAAGGTAGTAATAACCTTTTTATTAGTGGAATTTCTTACGAGACTCATGGTCAATGAATAAGTTGCTTCATACATACACACTCATACATATAAATAATTTTTATGACCAACTAATCCAGATATATTATGGATGATTCTAAATTATAATGAAATCATTCTCTATTTTCTATTCTCAAATAAATAATGTTTACAGACTCTTAGGAATCATCTTCTTAGTCATGAAATATGCCAAAAATTTGGAGGTGAATTTGTAAATATACCATTTTTATCTGGATTCAGAGCTTACCACATATCTCCATTAGACTGATATCATTTCAGACTTACCTCGTTCATGCCTTCATCTCAAGAACACAAGTAAATTTCTTCTTTCTCCTTCTCCTTTGTCTTTTCTTCTTTCTTCTCTTTGTCTTTTCCTTTT
The DNA here is from genome assembly GCF_000298275.1 of Orycteropus afer afer. Lineage (NCBI taxonomy): Eukaryota > Metazoa > Chordata > Mammalia > Tubulidentata > Orycteropodidae > Orycteropus > Orycteropus afer. The sequence goes on along the minus strand of NW_006921857.1, from coordinate 3,010,391 downwards.
ACCTGAAACAAATGCATTGAGTTAGACCATATGACATTTACTATATTCACAAACATCAAAAGGGTGGCAATCTGTTTAATATCCTGCAGATGAATATGCACTAAAGAGTGGCACTGGCAACTGGGCGCTGGGCATCAAGTAGCTAAAGATCTGGTGTGTTGTTCCACAGAGAAGAATGACATTCATTACAGTTGTGTCAAAAACAAATTACATGCCAAATGTTTGCCTCAATAAGTACTTGGACAACCATTTATCTATTTTTCATTTATACTTGCACAGTCTCTACCCTCCAGCTCTATTGCTTTACAATATTTTGCCTGTCTGTCTGTATGTTGTTATTTGCCATTGAGTCAGACCTGACTCATAGCGACCCCTCCGTGGGTTTCCGAGGCAGTATCAATACAGAAGTAGATTGCCCAACCTTCCTTCAGAAGAATGGCTGGTGGGTTTGAACCACCAGCCTTCTGGTTAGCAGTCAAGTGCCTTAGGCACTATGCTACCAGATCTCCTGACTGTGTATTCTTCTCTAATGTGTTTCTATGAGTTCACTACAGTTTCACCTTCTCACACTAGCTGCAATGTATACTATGAGAATCATACAATGATGACAAAGAAGAAGAACATAGGTAAAAGACACATAAATTCTTTCACAAAATATTTTCTATAGTAACTTGTGTTGTTTCATTTTTTGTCATGTAATTGACATTGTTACTGATGAAATGGAAGCATTTAATTTTTGTTTTCCACATGTTAGAGACTATGATAAGAAGATAACCAAAGACTTAGACAGATAAAACTTAGAGTTTAAAATGTACACTTAATGAATATTAGCTAGAACTCTTTGCTATTGAGTTCACTCTATTCCATGGTGACCCATGTGTGTCAGAGTAGAACTGTGGTTCATAGGATTCTCAATGATTGATTTTAAAAAAACAAATAGATTGCCAGACCTTTCTTCCAAGGTACCTCTTGGTGGACTCTAATCTCTAACCTTTTGGTTAGCAGTCAAGCATATTAACTGTTTGCACCATTCAAAAACTACAGCTAGAAATCAGAGATCATATATATCAAAGCCTTTATTTGTGTGTGTGTGTGCTTTAGGTGTAAATTTACAGAGCAGAATTTGTTTTACATTCAACATTTCATGTACATTTGGTTTCACTGCCCATTTATCATCCCCAACCCTAACCCATTCTCCTCTTCTCCTTTCTCAGTAACCCCCCACCCCATGCCCTTCATAATTATGCACTCCTGTGTGTCCTGCTTTTCCTCCTTGTGAATGTTGCCCCTCTGGTTCCCCATGGCTGATTGCTCCAAGGGATGTATCTCTGTAGAGTATGTGGGTGCATCACCCTGGGTTGAGTGGTCTGCATGTTTGTCTTATTTACTATTGGGCTGAGAGCCAGCCCTTGGGAGTGAGTTTTTTCCCAAGCCCAAAGTGTATCCCAGGACCATACTCCATCTGACCAGTAATTCTGGTTATTATTGTGTTTTGGGATTTTGTTCCACATTTTTCTTCACACTTTATTTAAAGATTTAGAAACTGAAATCAGAGGAGGTAATGGCTGAAGCTCTCATGGCTGAAAATGCCAGCGTTAAAACCCAAGAGAACCTTCTTTTATATCACTGTGCCAAATTTAGTTTGAAGATTTTGATTTTAAGAATAAACATTGTGGGAGGCGGGGCAAGATGGTGGACTAGGCAGAAGGATTGCACAGACCCTCTTCAACAAAGAAAAGGGAAACCAATAAATACAGACACAGAAGATAATCTTGGACCCCTGAGCCTTGAAGGAAAGGATGCAGATTTGGACTAAACCCCAACTAGCAGAAGAATTTGC
>NW_006921857.1:2998930-3001473 GCF_000298275.1 Orycteropus afer afer | reverse complement strand
TGGGGAGGAAGTGGGAGGGGAGCTGCTGCATTGTAAATTTTGGTCAATGACATGAGACAAACTATATGTGAACTGCTGTATGAAAAGTGAATTTACTCTGTAAATCTTCACCCAAATCCTAATAAAAAAAAAAAAAACGTAAAAAAAAAGAATAAATATTGTGGGCACAAGGAGGGGGTAGTCACAGGGAGGAGAGGTTTTTTATGATTGGGGATGGTCATCATGGGAATAAAATCAAATGTGCATGAACTATTGAATATAAGACAAATTTGTTTGTAAAGTTGCACCCAACGCACAAGAAAATAATAACAATAATAAAAGAGTAAAGATTGTGCTTGTTTTCTCTAGGATTTCACTTGAAAATATTTAGAAATGCTGTGGTATTTACATCACCCTGCTGCAACATCCAAAACTGTTTTAAGTCCTGGAGAAAGAAGTGTCTTAGGAAAACTTAATTTAAAATATCTCCTATTTTTTAGTAGATGTTTTCTTCATTCTTCACACTTTATAGTTGAAGCTATCCTCATTATATTTTATCCGATGTACTACAAACCAAACCAAACTCACTCCCATTGAGTCAGATCTGACTCATAGCGACCCCTCCTTGGGTTTCCAAGGTGTTATCACTACGGAAGTAGATTGCCCAATAGTAACCTTAATTATTACCCTGTCTCTAGTTTCTTTATCTTCCACATGGCCACAATGATTCTCCCTCTCTTCCTCTTCCTCTCTCTTCCAGTCTCTTTCTCTCTGATTTTAATAAAAGTTTTGGTTGTTTTCCTGTGTCCCAGATCAACCTTTGGAAAGGCCCATTCCCCTCCTCCCAGTCTTCTTATCATGCAACAGTGCCTTCTTAGCCACTGGGAGGCACAGAGGGGCAGGGTAGACCACATCTCCAGTTTCTCCTCCTCTTCTCAAAGCCCTTTTCGTTGGTCTTAATGTCTTCTTGCTCCGTTTGTTGCTCATCAGCAGAGAGTAGACTGTCCTTTTGATGTTGCCTCTTGGGGCCTTCACACTTGTGGATCTGGATGGTTGAGGCAACAAGTCAAGCCTCAGGAAGCTGGTGTCCTCAAGGTTTGCTGCATTAGCTGCCTAGGCCTAGTTTTCAGCTACATTTTCCATTTGGTGTCTCCAGAGTCTAATACCTACATTCCGATCCTCTCTGCTCCCATTATGTTTTGGTCTTGGAGCAGCTTGGATAGAGGAAACTTATCACCCAGGCTGAGCGTGTTGACTGATAAAACTGGCCAGAGCCTGAGTCCAACTCGTATTTGATGCTCTTTCCACCACACTCTGTATGGTGGCTTCTGAGCCTCCAGACAATATCAGGATGGTAACAGCCAACAGGGTGTGTGGGTACAGCCCTGTTTGTTCAGACAGTGATCTTTTGAAATCTGATTGTTTTACCAACTGCTTTAAAACTTGTGCTAATTTTATTATTTCCTAGATAAACTAGCATGGCAGTTAAGACACTTCTAGTCTGCCTTCATCTTCTGGGTTAACCTAGCCTCCTCCCAAGCACCCTGGTCCTCTAATAAAATACCTAAACTCCTAATCATCTTCCACTAGAACTCAGGTCCTGTGACTTAGAATTCTGTAATCATTTTACATGTCATGCAACTTGGTCTTCCTTGAAGATTTCAAGTATAAATTTTCTGTGCAAAACAAAAAAAAAGTGGAGACAAAAAATAAGACTTTGTTCTTGATATTTTCTTTATCATATGGTTAATGGGGAGCTCTGGTGGCATAGTGGCTAAGGCTTTTGACTGCTAACCAGAGTGCTGGCAGCTCAAACCCACCAGCAGCACCTCGGAAAGAAGATTGGGCTATCTACTTCCATAGAGACATCACCTCAGAAACCCAACAAAGGGTCTCTATGAGTTAAATCAACTCGACAGCAGTGAGTTTGGTTTTGGTGTATATGGCTAATGAGAGATTATAATTCATTCATCCTAAAAAGTAGATGTTTTCTTCATTATTTAAGGATAAGTAAGTGGGGACTCTTGTTGTTGTTATGTGCCATTGAGTGGGACTCTTAGAGAGATTTAAAGGTCTGAGAAGTTCAAACTTTAATATACCTGTTTTAGAAATCAACTATTGCATTATAATTTCTCAAAAATCTTCTAAATAACAAGTTGCTTAAGTTTTTACTATTACTCATTTTGTGTGTTATTTTCATCAATTCTTTTCTCTTAATCTGATTGGTTTATTTTAAAGATACTCTAATAACATAGATTGTGTTGTTGTTGTTGTTAAGTGCTATAGAGTCGTTTCCTACTCATAGTGACCCCATGCACAGCAGAACGAAACACTGCCCGATCCCGTGCCAGCCCCACAATCCCTGCTATACTTGAGCCCACCATCGCATCCACCGTATCAATCCATCTCACTGAAGGCCTCCCCCTCTTTCGTCGACCCTCCACCCTACCAAGCATGATATACTTATCCAGGGAATGGTCCCTTCTTACAACATGACCAAAATAGGTGAGACGAAGTCTGGCCATTCTTGCTTCCAAGGAGCATTCTGGCTGCACTTCCTCCAG
>NW_006921857.1:2983814-2996350 GCF_000298275.1 Orycteropus afer afer | reverse complement strand
CTGGCCAATTCTTTGAGAAGTGGATGGCCTCTTCCTTCTTCCTAGTCTGTCTCAGTCTATAAGCTGGGCTGTTACCTGTGCACCAGGTGCATCTCACTGGGTTTTAAACACCAGAGGCTCAGCCTCAAAACTCACGTCTACATGTCACTACAGTAGGACAAACCGACAGACTAGTTTGTCTTGCTGTTGGAGACCTCTCGTATCACCCCCACCTGGGTCCCTGTGGCTGACTGTACCTCTGTCAGGCTTCCTGGCTTTTAATCCCCTTTCTCCTGTTCTTCTGGCCTGCTGGTTTGGGCATCCCTGAGTTGTCCCGGGGGCTGACTGCTCCTCTGTCAGTGTTCCTGGCTTTTATCCCCTTTCTCCTGCTCTTCCAGCCTGCTACTCTGGGCGGGCCTGAGTTTCCTCTCCTCACCTCTTCGCTTCGGCTGATTGCTCTTCTCTCTTTCTTCCTGGCTTTTAATCCCCTTTCTCCTGCTCTTGCCGCCTGCTACTTTGGACATCCCTGAGTTGTCTCTCCTCACCTGTAACCCTGGGCTGACTGCTCTTATGTCCGGGTTCCTGGCTTTTATCCCCTTTCTCCTGTTCTTCCGGCCTGCTACTCTGGGCGGGCCTGAGTTTCCTCTCCTCACCTAATCCCTTCAGCTGATTGCTCTTCTCCCTGGCTTCCTGGATTTTAATACCCTTTCTTGTGCTCTTCCCACCTGCTACCTTGGGTGTCCCTGAGTTGTCTCTCCTCACCTGTAACTCTGGGACTGACATAGATTAAGACCAGTTAAATCAAATTTCTTTATTTTAACAAGAACAGTCTTTGTATCCAATCTCTAATGCAAACTACAAGTATTTGGTGAAAAGAAAATTAGTTATCTTTTTATTCAAAATCCAATTTTGTGTTTTATCTTTTTTTTTTTTTAATTAATTTGATGCCTAATTTAGTATAGTTAATTCTATGTGGGTTTCCTTTTCTAGATCTTAGTAACATACTGATCATCACAGAAGTTTATGAAAAAAAGAGAATTGGTCCTCATAATAATAGTCTCTCATAAAAAAAATAAATTTCTACCCTTATTTTGATCAGATCACTCACCTTATCAGTAAAACAATCCATAATATTCATTAGGTTCCTCTCATGCTAGTCACCATGGGAAATATAAAAATGGAAACTACATGGTAACTATTTTCGAAAACTTTATGATCTAATAGAGACAATAAGTCATATACATAAACGACCATGAAATGAGGCAACATTTGAAAAGTATTATATAGTGAGTATAGAATGAATGAATTAATTAATGTGCAAATGAGTGGGTTGCATATGCAGTGACACAAGAGAGAAAAGACACTTGTATCTGAAATTCAAAGAAAAAGCTTTATAATGGCAGTGATTGTGAACCAGACTGTTAAGATGAATAAGATACCAGTAACTAAAGAGGAAGGGATGAAATAAACTCAGTTGTGGGAAATGATACAACATCAGAGGCAAGTTCTAGAGATTATAATCTTATCAGTTTAAACAAAGCAGATAATGTTGGAGATAAATGGGAAATAAAAGGCGGAACCAGATTTTAAAGAGCCTCAACTGGCAGGCTAAGAATATTGGAATAAAGCTTCTTGGGAGATTAATATATAAGTGAATTGTTGTTGTTAGGTGCCATCAAGTTGGCTCTGACTCATAGTGACCCTATGTACAACAGGACTTAGCACTGCCTGGTCCTGTGCCATCCTTACTATCCTTGCTATGTTGAGGCCATCATTGCAGCCACTGTATCAATCCATCCATTGGCCACTGAAAAGAAGTGAATTACATGGTGAAAGTCCCATGTTTGTGCTGCTTTGGTGGCTTCTATTCATGAGAGAGAACAGTAATAGTTAAGAGCATTAACTCTGAAGCTAGACAACTGACTTTAGTTCTGGCTCTGCCATTTATTGTGTGACATTTGATTAGTTCCTTAACGTCTCTGTGTTTCACTTTCAACTCTAAAACGAAGATGGTGATGATATAATACCCATTTCACAGGATTGTTGTGAGAGTAAATGAGTTAATGTATATAAAATGCTTAGATTAATTCCTAGAATTTGGGAAACTCCTTGTAAGAGTTTCCTATTATTATTTATGTTGTTACTACTGCAAACAGGATATAAAGAAAGAATAAAAGCTGGATGAGTCTCTGGTCTGTAAACTTTTCTAATTAAACCTTAGAGGTGTTCCTAAAGAAAATTATGGTTGTAGGCCACTACAAATTTAATTATGAGTATTTTAAGCACAGACCTGTAAACCAAGCCACTAATTGACAATCCTGGTGAGAGTTCTATTCACCCTTTGTGTGATCAAGAGCATGTGGAAAGTATAATTGAAAAAAAGTGGAAAGAAAAGTGAATGTAATCAACTTATTTCTAGGCTGTGGAAACACAGACATAAAAAAAAAAAAAAAAAAAAAAGCCCCTATTTTTCTGTGGTATCAACCACACAGAAGTTGACATATAAAAATGAAAGAACCCACTGCTATTGAGTCAATTCTGACTCAGTGACCTTATAGGACACAGGATTTCAAAAGGATTTCAAAGGCTATAAATCTTTACAGAACCAGACTGCCTAATTGTTCTGCCTCAGAGCAGCTGGCAGGTTTGAACCACTGACATTTTGTTTAGCAACCAAACGCTTTAACCACTGAGCCACCAGAGCTTGTATAGAAGGGATATAAGTAACTTCAAGTATTATATCATGGATTATACCTCTTACGTAACAAAGGACTGCAAATGATCATTATGCTGACAATTTTTAATTAGATTATTACTATCTCCAAATCCAAATCCATATAAACCTTCTGCCTTTATATAAGTTCACTTTTCCTTAAATCACAAGGTTCAAGGACATTAACTTTCAGTAGGCTATTTAAAATAATACTTTTCAAGAAACAGGGTAAGGTTTTCAACCCTGTAAACTTTTGAAGCCAGTAATCTATAATCCAAGTGAAATTCTCTTACCACCCCTATATTATATTAGTATAATTATTTAATTGAGTTGATATAAAATATGGCTAAATTATGAATAATCAAAGAACAAAGAAGATACATTAAGTGATCCATGGCAGAATACACATTAAAATATCCCAAAAGAAATCCTAGAACATAAGATTTTCTTGCTAAATCAATTATTTTCATCTTCTTTTCTAGGAAAACTTACTCCAATAATAAAGAACTTTCTTTTTATGTACTGAAATATATTGTTGTTGTTGTTGTTGTTATGTGCCCTTGAGTTGGACCCGACTCATAGTTACCTCTCCTTGGGTTTCCGAGGCAGTATCACTAAGGAAGTAGATTGCCCCATCTTCCTTCTGAGGAGTGGGTGGTGGGTTTGAACCACCAGCCTTCTGGTTAGCAGTCAAGTGCCCTAGGCACTATGCCATCAGAGCTCCTATACTGAAATATACTCTCTAACTTATACATTTAATAAGGTATACTATCCAAAAAACAATAGTTCCAAATTTCAGTATTGTTTGCATAGCGAATCTGAAATAATGGGAATTTTAGTTTCCAGAGTCCTTAGGAGTCTAATGAGAGATTTTTCAGCACAGAGCACTTTCAGCCCTTCTCCCTGACCCTTATCTGTTCCCTTTCTCACATCTCCTAAAAAAAAATGGGCATGACCCCAAATGTGTTTCTGAAATTATTCCTCTGTAAAGATATCCATCTGTTCCTTTCATTGTCTTCCTAGTCAGATCTCACTGAGTTTGGAACGTCCAAACACATTTCTGTTATTGTCAACGCTATAGAGCCAAGAATTCTTTGGACAAGTAAACTGCATTACAAGCTATTGCTTTACGTGTTCTCAAAAGAATTACCCGTGCCTGAATCCAGAACCTTTATTGATAGATATAATGAGGAATACTCAACAGGAAGAAAAATGTATTTGTATTAGACCTGATATCAAAAGACCATTTTAAAGATGAATACTAGGCAACAAGAATTACAGAAACAGAAAACTAGTCAAATCTGCAGTGAATGTAGCATTTTAAATTTGACATTTCCTAATAGGCGGGTAGTTCAGAGATTATTATTTTTCATACAGTTTATATTTCCTATTTTACTTGATGTAAATATGTAAGATTAAACAGAATATATAAAATTTATAAAAAGTAAAATTCCTGTTTACTCCTGTCTAGTTTGTAATTACAGGACTAATTTAAAAAAATACAAGACAAAAATTGTTAAGCTAGAGTTATTATTATTACTTTTTCAATGGATGAACATAGACATGAATTTCATTGCTTGCATTCCTGGAGATCTTCTTAATTAATCTTTAACTATAACTTGCTTCTGAGTTGCTACCTCTTAAAGCAGAAATATTTATAAAAATAAATAAATTTTTGATAAATACTTGTATTTACCTGTGTTTTAATGCCTTTGCAAAGGCATTTGACTGTGTAGATCATAACAATTTATGAATAACATTGCAAAAAATGGGAATTCCAGAACACATAATTGTGTTTATACAGAACATGTACATTGGCCAAGAGGCAATTGTTCAGATTACATGGTTTAAAATAAGGAAAGGTATGCCTCAGGGTTATATCCATTCACATACTTATTGAATCTACTGGACTAAATAAACAAGAATGCAGCATCAGGATTGGAGGAAGATTCATTAACAATTTATGATATACAAATGACACAAACTGGCTTGCTGAAAGTCAAGAGGACTTGGAGCACTTGCTGATGAAAATCAAAGACTATAGTCTTCAGTATGGATTATACCTCAATATATTAAAAAAAAAAAATTCTCACAACTGGACCCATAAGCAACATCATGATAAACACAGAAAATATTGAAATTGTCAAGGATTTCATTTTACTTATATCCACAATCAATGTCCATGGAACAGCAGTCAAGAAAACAAATGACATATTGCTTTGAACAAATTTGCTGTAAAAGACCTCTAAGGTATTGAGAAGCAAAAATGTCACCATGAGGAATAAGGTACAACTGACTCGAGCCATGGTATTTTCAATAGCATCATATGCATGTGAAAGTTGAACAGTGAATAATGGGGATTGAAGAAAAATTGGCACATTTGAATTATGGTGTTGGTGAAAAATATTGAATATACCATAGATGGCCAGAGTATAAATATCTGTCTTGGAAAAAGTACAACCAGAATGCTTCTTAGGAGCAAAGATGATGAGACTTTGTCTCATGTACTTTGCATGTTTTCAGGAGGGATCAGTCCCTAGAGGAGGATATCATACTTGGTAAAGCAGCATGTCCTCAAAAAGAGGAAGACCTTCAATGAGATGGATTCACACGTGGCTGCAGTATTGAACTCAAACACAGCAATGGTTGCAAGTCTGGCACAGAACTGGGCAGCATTTTGTCCTGTTGTCTAGGAGTCAGAACCTACTCATCAGAATCTAGCAACAACAACTACACCTGTATTTTCACAAATAGAAAACTCCAGGTTTTCCAATAAATCCGTGTGTGTGTGTGTGTGTGTGTATACACATGATACAAAAGTTGAGATTGTGTTACTATATTTGAAGATTCATTAATCCAATTGTTATTTTTTGAGTGTCCAGTATGTTACAGGCATCGTACCAGTTAGGAAGTAGAGATACAAAAGTGAGTAAGATATTCTGCCTTTGAAAAATTTAGTTTCATGGCAAACAAACATAAAAGAATGATAGACCATGAAGGCTGGATGATCCCTGAAACTATTGCCCTGATATAATCTTGAACCTTAAACCAAAAATGTCCCCTGGAGGCAACTTAAACCTAAACAGTAGTTCAGCTTAACTGGCAACGAATGTCTGACTTAAGTATTTGTGCTCTTTTAGGATCTATTTTTATGGGATCGAATTGACGACAGCAACTTGAAAGATTAGACTGGAAACTGAAGGAGCAATGAGTTTATATTAACAGAGGAGAATAACTCAGAAAAGATGTGTGAAAATGGCACAACATGAATTATGTAATCAAAGACATTGAATTATACATGTAGAAATTGTTGAATTGGTTTATATTCTGCTGTGTATATTCTCAACAGCAAAAATAAACTAAACTATATAGCGTAGTGCCTAAGGCACATGACTGCTAACCAGGAAGCTGGCAGTTCAAATTCACCAGCCACTCCTCAGAAGGAAGATTGAGCAATCTACTTATGTAATGATACTGCCTCGGAAACCCAAGGAGGGGTCGCTATGAGTCGGGTCCAACTCAATGGTACATAACAACAACAAAATATTTTAAAATATTGATAGATATTTCCTCTGGGATACATCAGTCTAGGAATAAAGTCAAATGTATATAATAACAAGTGTTATTTCTTCGAGCTATCTCATGCAAAGACCAAGCTCTTAGCATCTGGTCACTATGAGCCTCACACTGAGGCATTGACTTAGATAGCAAAAGTAATTAGGGGTGATCTATTCACAAGAATGCCATTTGCTTTGCTCATTGTTCTTTGCACAATCTTGTCCATACTCCTTTCTCTATAGGCAAGCATCTTCTGCACCATCTGGGAATAGAAGGACCACAAAGTTTCTTTTCCTCTCCTCATCCAAAGAGTATTTACAAATGTCAATGCTCAAATCCCATTCTCAGAAATGCTGATTTAATAGGTTGGCATTTTTTTTTTTAATTATGAAAATGATTCTAAACTGCATCTCAAAGTTGAGCAAACTGCTGCCCTAAGGGACTTACCACTATGATGAATCTCTTGATTCAAGTAATCATTGACACTTGGGCCTTGAATAGTTGAAAGGCCTTGTGGGTCTTGGCCATTGAATATCCTCCCAATTCTGAAATTGCTTCCCCGCAGAGCAGAAAAGAAACTGAAGTGAGAAGCCCAAACTTCCCTTTTATCTATTAAAACAGAGGGAATTATTCCTCTCTCCTTAATTCCCAGAACTCCATAAGAGATTTCCATAATAAATCCAGGTTTGGTTTATGCCATTTAACACTGGAATTCTATCATATCGAACTGAAAAGACTCTTAACTAATATAACCTCCTTTCTAAGGCACTTTGACTACTAACCAGAAGGCTGGCGGTTCAAACCTACCAGCCACTCCTCAGAAGGAAGGTTGGGCAATCTATTTCTATATAGATACCGCCTTGGAAACCCAAGGAGGGGTCGCTATGAGTCGAATCAACTGGATGGCAGTGAGTTTGGTTGTTTTTGTTTTTCCCAAAAAACTAAATTATGTTCTACCTGTTTCCATGAAATTTTGTACACTTCTTTAGAAGCAATTGACACACTACACGTTAATTATATTGATTGCTAACTAGACCAAAAAGTTTAAGGTAGGAACTATCATGCTTTTTTCTTTTTTTCTTTTTTTGTTGCAATCTAGTGGAGCTTGACAGACAGTAGTTGTTCAATTTAGAAATAAATGAAACATACTAAGTAAAAAAATGATTATTTTCCTAGCCATATTTAATTTTTTAAAATTCTTTCTTCAACAGAAATAATATCCAGGATACTATAATGGTTCCGAAGAGAACGGTTTATTTAAAATTTTAAAAAACAGTAATAATAACATTCCGGAACACGTTGAGAGTGGATCTGTGTTTTTGTTGCTGTTGTTTGTTTGTTTTAGGATGTTGGACTAGGTTCAGGTCTGGATGAGTAGAGAGGTCAAGGAAGTACCTGGGATTATCGATTTCTATTCCCGAGGTTGCTGTTCAGCTGTCCCAGTACACTGTGTCTTTTACTATGTTCTAGAACCAAATGCCTGTTGGTAAGTTGGCAGGATTTTAAGACAAGTATGAGACAAAGTAAAAAATCTCGACTAGACTTCTCAAGGCACCAACTTTTATTCACTGTATCGTTGTTTTGTTTTTTAAAATTGTACCTATCAACAAATGTCTTATGATAATTCTCAATTCAAAGCTAAAGAGTCAATGAAATTAATCAATATTTGACCAAACATAGACTGAATAAAGTCAGTTTTATTATTTTTTTTTTGTCTGTATTTATTTTTGTCTAAATATCCTTGACTTGAGATACAGCATATTTCCTTAATGGAATATATTGTGATTATATTAAAGAACCATTGAGTATAAAAACATCCTATTTGGAAAAATCAATATTACCTGATAAAGTTAGAGCTATTTGGACATGAGGAGAGAAACTGTTCTGTAATTTTAAATTCAGAAGTGCAAATTCTGCCATTAAATAAACGATGGAAAAATATGTATGTGCCTCACTGTGATAACACTCTCCTGAGAAAATTACAAAAAAAATTATCAGAATGCCAGGTACATTTATGTATGGTGTGCACAATGAATTTGAGTAAATAGATAAGCTCTGAGAATAACACAAAATACTCTTGTTTTCACTTCAATTGTCTAGAAAATTCTAATGTAATGAGTATAGACAGTTCCCCCCATTATGAATATCTGACTTGCTGACAACTCCAACTTGCCCTTTAATGATATGTAAATTTGCCCTCACTTTAAAACTAGGAACCCCTACTCACAACAAATTCCTCAGCACAATCACCTTTACTTGCTGCATATGCACTTTTTCAATCCTTATAAAGGCTTAGAGCTTTTTCTGGCATTAAAGTAAGACTGAATAAGAACTATATGCACATGCTCTGACTTACCTATAATTCTTAAAGGCACACTTTGGAACAGATGTCATTCATAACCTGGGGACTACCTGTATTAACCAACTATAGGGTTATCTAGAGAAAACATTTAGAAATTACATCTTACATTTACACTTTAGACTCTTTTCAGAAGTTAGATGAAAAACAAATGTAGTTAAGATTTAAATCTCAAGGAAAGTAAAATATTTATACTTTTAAAAAACAACAAACTCACTGCCGTAGAGTCAGATCCAACTCATAACAACCCCTCTTTGGGTTTGTTTCCAAGGCAGTATTTCTATGGAAGTAGATTGCCAAATCTTCCTTCCAAGGAGTGGCTGGTGGGTTTGAACCAGCAGCCTTCTGGTTAGCAGTCAAAAGCCTTAGGCAGCCTACTCAATATTTTTCTACTGATTGTTTTATTAAATTGAAAGACCGATAAGTGATATTTTGATGTATTTTTGTAATCTCCCTTTCCCTTTTTAAAAAATAGTGGAATATATTACCTTTATAATAAAGCAAAATTTTAGTTTAAAAAATGGCAGAAATAATAAAGTGTTACAAACCTTGGGGAGGAAGGTAAAACCAAACTCACTAATTTTCTTCCCAAACATGATCCTCTTGCAGAGTTTTATATCTCAGTGAAGTGTGTCACCAGCCAGTCCTAGAATCCAGAAACCTAGTCTTTTTGACACCTCTCTCTCCTTTACTACATATGTCCTCACTCTCTGGAACATATTCATGTTATTACGAAGTCCTGCCAATCTTAAATCCTAAACATTTCTTGAATCCATTCACATTTCTCCACCTCCACTACCAATACAGGCTATTTCTAGGTTACGAATGAGACCTGTTCCTAAGTTTGTCTTTAAGAATTTATAGGTAAGGCAGAACAATGTGTATGGTTTGTATTTAGTCTTACTTTAGCACAAGAAAATTCTCCATGTCTTTCAATGATTTAAAAGCTGCATGTGCTGCAAGTAAAGGTGATTGTGATGATGAATTTGTCTTGAGTAGGTGTTTCTAGTTTCAAAGTGAGGGCAAATTTACATAACATTCCAATAAATAAATCAATGAAAGACCAAACTGGCTGCTGTCCAGTTGATTCAACTCATAGGGACCCCTCCTTGGGTTTCTGAGGTGGTACTTCTATGGAAGTAGATTGCCCAATCTTCCTTCTGAGGAGTGGCTGGTGGGTTTGAACTACCAGCGTTCTGTTTAATAGACAAAAGCCTTTTAAAAGGCAAGTAACCCAGTATTCTGATTACCTAGTGCTGCTCTGACAAGAATATACCACAAATGGGATGGGTTGAAGAAACAGGAGTTTGTTCTCTTACTGTTTGGAGGCTTTAAGTTCGAATTCAAAGTGCCAGGCTCTAGGGGCTGGGTGAAAGCCCCTCAACCTTGGGCTTCTGCTTTGCCTCCTGCTCCTGGCCCACTGAAGCTAGAGGCTTTTCTTCACTCAGCTGCTGACTGCTGAGGCTGACAAACCCAAGGTAGACAAGTAATAAGGCACAGTCCCGATGTTACCAAACCACATGGCAGGCCATTAGTTCAAGTTCATTGAAAGTCCCAAGGTCAACTGAGCATGGCAGGCTGCTGAAAAATGATATGGCTACATGCAGGGTTCAAGCATGCCATAAGCTAGAGACTGTTCCCCAAGACTTCTCCTTATATACAAGAAGCAGACCACATCCCTAAAGCAGCTACTCAGCTGCTCACAGTAGATTTCACCATGGAGTTTATTACCAGTCTTATCATGGGGAAAAACTACATCCAGTTGCCCAGCTACTCAACCAGGCCCAGCCAAGTTGACACACCCAGGGACTGCCTTGTTCAAGCTACCACTGTTAATTACTGGATATTTACTTCAATAGCATTCTAACTATTATTGTCTTCTCATCCTTTCAGGTCCTCTCCATAGTATTCCCCAGTTTAAAGCCAGAGTGATTTGTATTTTAAAATGCAATTTCAATCTTGTCTCTTCTTTTCACTGCTTTTAGGATAAATAACAAAAACTGTAACATGGCTTTTAAGGCTCAATGTGGTCTGATAATTTCTTGCCTATAGCTAGCTCCTTCCTTCTCTCTGTTCTAGAACATGACCTTCCTTTAATTTCTGAATCATAGCTTATGCCTATATTGTTTAATTATGCTTTTGAACCCATGTCTAGCACAGTACTTAATACAGAGTGATACCATTGTTAATTGAGTCGATTCTGACACATAGTGTCCCTATAAGACAAAGTAGAACTGCCCCCACTGGGTTTTTAAGACTAAATCTTTACAGAAAGGTACTGACACATCTTTCTCCTGAGGAGAGGTTAGTGGGTTCAAATAACCAACTTTTCAGTTAGCTGCCAAGTACATAACAAGGAAGCTAGCAGGGCTGTGGCACAGATTTACCTACTGCCATCAGTCAATTCCGACTCCTAGTCACGGTTCAAACTCACCAGCTACTCCTCGGAAGGAAGGTTGGGCAATCCTACTTCCGTAGTGATACTGCCTGGGAAACCCAAGGAGGGGTCACTATGAGTCGGGTTTGACTCTAAGGCACATAACAACAACAACAACAAAGTCACCCCGACAGGGTTCCCAAGGCTGTAAATCTTCATGGAAACAGAATGCTTCATCTTTCTCCCATGGGTGGATTCAAACAGTAGACCTTTTAGCTAGCAGCCCAAAGCCTTAACTACATCACCAAGCGGTAAATATTTTGGTGAATATGCAGGATGAATGAATAAATGAGTAAAGTATAATGTTGCAGGATTAATGGATAGATATTTAGTACTAGAACTCCTCCTCTGCCATGGAAAATACATATTTTAAGGTTTTATTTTTTTTCAAGAAATAAGCCACCAGTCAGCATCATTGCAAAATATGTAAACAACTCAAGAAATAGTCCTTTGATTTCCATGATGGAGAAAATTCATCCACATTGTGATTTGAATTAAAAAGGTTACTTTGTTTGTCATATCCACTATTAATTAAAATATGACTCACTCATAGTTTTCATCCATAAATATATTCAAATTGAGAATGTTAAATAATTCATATAAAGAAAAAATTCATATACACAGAAAACATTTTGAGAAAGGCACAGATACATTTTGAGAGTAAAAATAACTTCAATAATAATTTCTTTGAAAGAATACAATTTTAAGATAAATGTGTAGTTCAGGCTATTTTCTGAATGGAAAGCAGAATTAATTCTGAATTGGGAGTTCTAATTAATCGGTTAATCTATCCTGTGGTTCAGGAGATGGAAACTAGATTGTATAGATGAGAGGAAATTAGGAGAGGATTAACATCTACTGTGAACTAAACAATATATTAAGGCTTTTATATTTGCTATCTCTTTTAATCTTTACAACAACCTGAAGGGTTAGTTACCTACCATAATCTCCAGTTTACTGTTAAAAAGCAGTCTGGGAGGTTACAACTATTAAGGGCCAAAAACAGTATTTGTCTAACTCTAAGTTACCTCTTGATTTTTTTGTGATTAACTGCAGAGCTTCTCATCATTTCTCCTTTCCAATAACCAGCATGTTATTGTTAGTTGCTGTCCCATTGGCTCTGACCTTATGTATAACAGAAGGAAACATTGCCACCTTCCACAACTGTGTTACACAATGTCCTTCTAACCATCATACATCATTCTTGTTGTCTGGGATTATTTTCCTACATGAACTTCCAAATTACTGTCTACCCTAACTCTATTGTGGACTATATTTTAGTGTTGTCTTGATGGGTTCATTATTTTCATTCCTACCATTCCCTGTTGTTGTTGTTGTTGTTGTTATGTGCCGTCGAGTCGGACCCGACTCATAGCGACACCTCCTTGGGTTTCCGAGGCAGTATCACTACGGAAGTAGATTGCCCCATCTTCCTTCCGAGGAGCGGCTGGTGGGTTTGAACCACCAGCCTTCTGGTTAGCAGTCAAGTG
>NW_006921857.1:2982102-2983714 GCF_000298275.1 Orycteropus afer afer | reverse complement strand
AATCCTACTTCCGTAGTGATACTGCCTCGGAAACCCAAGGAGGGGTCGCTATGAGTCAGGGCTGACTCGACGGCACATAACAACAACAACAACAACCATTCCCTGAATGAGACACTTCAT
This sequence comes from Orycteropus afer afer, assembly GCF_000298275.1. Lineage (NCBI taxonomy): Eukaryota > Metazoa > Chordata > Mammalia > Tubulidentata > Orycteropodidae > Orycteropus > Orycteropus afer. Next base: position 2,983,594 of record NW_006921857.1, on the reverse strand, counting down.
CAAAGATAAATCATTAACTTAAAATCTTTTTGCTTCTTGAAATTTCTCATTCATTTGAATAGTAAATGTTAAAATTTGAGGATTCTGATTTGATCAAATATATTTGCTTGACAATACTCTTGTCCATCTTCTGCGACCCATCTCCTTAATAATGTTTAATATAATCTCTCTTCTAAAATTGTAATGTGAAAGGCACATTTCTGGGCTAATCACCAGTTTCTTATATTCTAATCTCAATTTTGTACAATAAATTCTAAATCCTAAAATAAATAACTTTAAGGCCAAATTTATAATAAAAAAATATTTGAATAAAGAGTAAAAATTTCTAGTGTCTTCTATACAATGTAGATCGCTAGACTTACAGGCTTTGGTTTCATACTGTTAGCCCATAGAGATGAGTGGTTGATTGTGTTACTTTCTATGTGAGTATCTCTAACTTTCAAGAGAATCCAGTGTCAATTAACCAATTCCTTTATTTAAGATGTAGGCTCTAGTTTTATGCAGCTTTGTATTTCCCCACTAGCTGTCTTTCTAACTTTTATGCAAAAAAGAAAAAGTACTTATTTTTTCATGAAGTTTTTAATCTAAAACAATGACTTTGTTTTTGAAAAATTGGCATATATTATCACTGAATATAAAAACAAATAATTTTAGTGCACATTAATCCAATATGAGTTAATATAAAGTGATAGAACTAATTTTATTTAAACATGGCATCAAATTACGTATACATGTATTTAATTACTTTTGTTTGAATTTCAGGGGAAAAAGAAAGTGAAACTGAAGATTGATGAAATTCACAGCCCACAACAAAACATTTTAATTTTCAAAATATTTTTTAAAGAGTATTATGTATTAGGTCAAAGTCGTTTTGTTTTTTAACTAAAAGATTCAATTTTATAGTATCTACATACTATGAGAGATTAGTGCACTTATATTTGCTTTTCACCTCCTAGAATCTCATCCCAACTATTTGTTAAGTGAATTAATTTTACACTGTTATAATGCATAATTTGTACATATATCCTGCAATAATATTTAAGTATAATTTTCTCCATCAGCTTTTTGAATACAGGGCCTCCATTCTTGAAATCTTTATATTCATTGATCTTTTGGCTAGCTGGATTTTGGCATCAGAAATATAAATAGATAGATAGATAGATAGATAGAGGTAGATAGGAGATGGGGGCAGCAACAACTTCTCTCACCAAATCACTACACAGGACAGCAAAGGGGTAAGAGCAGGAAGGAAAAGCCAGGAAACTTTGAGATCAACAGAGAGAGCTGAGCATAAAAAAGCAGGAGATGCTGAACCTGTAATGACCAGCATCATTTTCTTAAGAGAACAATCAACAATCAATGATTTGTCATGATGGCTGAGCTTTCATTGGGTGTTAAGTGTCTACAAACAGCACCTTCTATTTAAACTTTCAATTAAAATTTTTTAAATTTAGGAATTGGTGGAGCTTTAATAGCTAAAAGTTTACAGAAG
>NW_006921857.1:2978763-2981932 GCF_000298275.1 Orycteropus afer afer | reverse complement strand
TAACAGTCAAGTGCCTTAGCCACTATGCTACCAGAGCTCCTATATATATATAATATAAAAATACATTTATATTATTTTGTCTAGTATAAACTTAAAGGATTTTTTTCTGTCCCAGGAGAAATCAAATTTCTTTCCATCTTCAAGCATTCCTGTATAGTGCACCCCTCAGGAAGGTGCGCCCAGCTCTGGGGGAGATGGTCTTCACCTGCACTCCCATGGCAGCAGCAGCTACAGACATTGGGTGGGGAGCGCCACAGATGGTGTGAACTGGTATTACCATTTTTAATCAGACAATCATGTGGTCTACTATGCCTGGAATGACAAACTGAAGAGGAATGACATCACATTCATCATCAGAAAGAGCATTTTAAGATCAATCCTGAAGTACAATGCTGTCAGTGATAGGATAATGTCCATACACTTAAAGGGAAGAACAGTTAATACTACCATTAGTCAAGAAGAACAGAATTTCTCAAGTAGTGTTTCATTCTGTTCTCAGGGAACACTATGAGTCAGAAGCAACTCGATGGCACCTAACAACAACAACTATAATAATAATAAATACAGAGTGTCTAAAACACTTTTGAAATCAAAATCATATTGTAGTCTTCAGTTTTGATTTAATACAATAGTTAGAAATTATTAAATACAGTATATATGGTCTCAATTGATAACCAAAGGAATTTAGCAAAGATATAATTTAGTTGAAAGTGTCGTAGAATGTCAATAAATATAGATTTTATGTTAAAATAAGCCTCCTAATTTATTTAGATTGTTATTGCATTTCCATGTTTTAGGGGAAGACAAGCTGCATTTAGTTTCTTCAGTTTAAACTCAAATTATAGGTATTATCAATCTTCATAATTCAGTGGATAGAAATGAAATTATAAGTGAGGCCAGAGAGAAAAGTTGTCACCCTGATAAGTGTTCTGTTTATCACTGTACCTAATGTAAGTCAGCATTAGCTATAGTTCCAAAAAGCACTTTGAGAAGAGAAACATTTGATTAGTTATGTAAAAGAAATTCTTTAAATACCTAGTTATTTTGGAAACAGCATCTAAAGTATTTTTATATTAGATAAGATAATCTTTAAAGTAGCTGCTTTATTGATGGACTTGCTTTAAAAAAGTTTTTTGAACCATTTCACTGTTACAACTGTGTGTGTGTGTTTGTATACACATATATCTGTGTGTGTGTGTATATATATATCAGCATGAATTCTTCTCCATGGAGAGCTTTTACCTTTACTGTACATATTGCATTCTGCTATGTTTCCAAGGCTCATGTTCTCAGTCAGAAACAAAGGTGTGGTCCACAGGAGAACCTCAGCCTCTTCAGCATTAGGGTCTTTGTCAGCTATCACCAACAGCAGGGTTTATGACAAATAAAGAGCCAGACTTCCAGCTGAATTTCAGTTTAGTTATTTTTGTTTTAATGTATGTGTGAATCAATTAATCCCGTCATAGAAGGGCATCGTAAACTGTGTGCCAGAGTTAATGAGTCAGACATTATCACATCATTACACCAGCTGGCATAATGTAGCATGTGTTGTTTGTCATAATATACACTGCCATGCTTAACAACCATTAATTGTTTACATGAGCAGTCATATTTTTCTTCAAAGAACCTTCAGCGACTGGTTAATATTTTGAAGGCTTTTTTAAGTGAATAACTATTACAAGGAACAGATATTGTCACTAACATAGGCCACAATGGAAAATACAAAAATAAGTGGAGGACATTTAGAAGACAGTGAATATCTTGAGGATCTTTCAAAAAAAACAAAAATCCCCCTGCTGTAGAATCAAATAAATCATGAGTCATTTGCATGGCTGATTGACCTACCATGAGAAGCGTCTCCTTAAATGGTAGGAAAGATTGTGTCTTAAGAAAGGCTCAGCAGGATAGAATTCCTTTCTAATACATTTATTGAGCATCAGTGACGCCTGTACCCAAGATACAGGTATTACCACTAGGATTTCCTGAGAGAAAATACAATCATGGACTTACAATTTTTATAAATTATTAAAATCTTGGCTGTTGTGGTTTTCTTGACTGAAGAAGGACAGCATGTGGCCTTCACAGCCCAAAGTCAGGGTTTACCAGCTTTCTGTGTATTGGTTTCAGATGACAGAGCAAGCTGGTTTTCCATTCAACAATTTACACACATATTATTTTCTTATTTTCTAACATTGACTGCAATCCCCACAACATAACAGCATTCGTCCCACATATTCTCTGTTTACTGCTTCCATTCATCCTTCTTTCCTACACCTGCCTGCCTTCTGAGGTTTATCCCTGGGCAAATACTGCCCTTTTGATCTTATGTGCTTGGTTATTCTAGGAAGTGTATACTATCCAGGTGCTATTGTTCACCTTATAGGCCTATGTATTGTTTCGCATAAAGTTGATCCATAGAGGTTTTCTGCACGTTTACATTGGTCAAATGGCTTTCCTCAGCTAAACACAGACATTATGAATATACGTAAAGTTTCCAGAAGAATTAGAAGCATGAATCACAGTAATCTTTGTCCATTATAACTCATAGTCTGTTTTCTCAGGGGAGTTTGAGTCATAGATTAACAATGGTTTATAGTCAAAGAGATTTAATAGAAACATGAATTTAATAAAAGCATGAATGATTTTATAAGCAACAGCATGTAAGAAATTAAACTGAATACAAGTAATAAACACAGATACGAAATACATTTCATAAAAATAATTTTGAAATCTGGTAATATATATATGATAATATCTTGCAAAGTGCTTACTCTGCAAACTACTACAATCATTACTAAAATTATACTCCAGTTGTTCTTTTTTTAAAAAAAGTTGTTATAGAACAGGAAAATTGACGACAGAGACTTCTTCTTCCTTTGGGAAGAATAATTCCTGTTTTTGTACTCTAGAAAAGATGTTTTGAGAATTTCACTCTTCAGGCACTTAGCCTAGAAATATACGTTATGTGATGCTTCACATTTTAATTTTTGTAAGTGCAAACACCGAATATCTTTGCATTTTGCAGTGGTGAAGATTTAGCTTCTTTGCTGTCCTCTCTAACTACTTACTATGCTTTTTAAAGGAGCTCTGGTAGCATAGTGGCTAAAGCACTTGACTGCTAACCAGAAGGCTGGCGGTTCAAACCCACCAGCCACTCCTCGGAAGGAAG
>NW_006921857.1:2932933-2978458 GCF_000298275.1 Orycteropus afer afer | reverse complement strand
GGCCCCGACTCATAGCGACCCCTCCTTGGGTTTCCGAGGCAGTATCACTACGGAAGTAGGATTGCCCAACCTTCTTTCCGAGGAGTGGCTGGTGGCTTTGAACCGCCAGCCTTCTGGTTAGCAGTCAAGTTTAATAGCTCCCACATAATTCCAATAGAAGTGAAGGAAAAGTAATAGCTTTGAACCAGTGAGTACAATAGAATTTGGAAAATATGTTACATTGCATACAAGAAGAAAATGTGATATCCTGAGGTATCAAAAATATTTTAAAACACTCTGGTAGTGTAGTGCCTAAGACATTGACTGCTAACCAGAAGGCTGTGATTCAAACCCACCAGCCACTCCTCAGAAGGAAGGTTGGGCAATCTACTTCTGTAGTGATAATGCCTCAGAAACCCAAGGAGGGATCACTATGAGTTGGGTCCAACTGGACGGCACATAACAAAGACAACAGTCATGTTTTTAAAGTATTTGTATATTGATGTTTCAATGTCCTAATGTAACAAGAATACAAAAAATATGCACAATTTCCTTAGGTAATTTGATAATCCCTAATTAGGTAAAAGTATTTTCATTGAGTCAAATGCTCGCTGCAACAGTTCAGCAACGAAACTTTTGGAAACTGAGTTGGTAAATAATGTTCAAAATTAATCTGTGCTCTCTGATTTACTCTTTAAAGACATTCCAGGACCTACTTGGTACTGTGGCCTTCCAGGATCCATAGAAGAAATGATAATATACAAACTGAACCAAGTGAAACTGCCAGCATTCACCCACAAAAATTTGACCCACAAAAAAAGGCAATTTCATTTGGTTCAACCTAATCTCATAAAATCATATCACAATTAATACTGAACTAGAATCACTGACACCTGGAGACCACATTGGCATTTTAAATAACCTATTAAAAAGGGGAAGATTAATGAGGATAAACTAATTGTTATGGATTGAATTATGTCACAAAAAAAGATACATTAAAGTCCTAACTCCAAGTACTTATGCACGTGTTGGAAATAAGGTATTTGAAAATGTTATCAGTTTAGTTAACATGAGGTCATGCTGAAGTAAGATGGGTAATAATCCAATATAAGTGGTAGATACCTTATCAAAGGAGGAGAAGAGACCAACACAGAGGGAGATAGACAAGTAAAGACAGAGGCCAAGGGTGCCAAAGATTGCCAAGAACTACCAGAAGTTGGGAAGAGGCAAGATTCTAGGTTCCCATAGAGCCTGCAGAGAGACTATGGTCCATCTTACTGAACACCTGAATTTGTACTTCTAGGCTCCAGAGATGTGAGACAATAAATTTCTGTTGTTTTGTGTTACTTTGTTATGGAAACCCTAGAAAATGAATGTTCTAGTCCCTTAGTTTGAAAAATGGACTCTAGTAGCTATTCAAGGAGCTCTGGTAATGTACTGCCTAAGGCATTTGACTGGTAACCAGAAGGCTGGAGGTTCAAACACCCAGCCACTCCTCAAAAGGAAGATGGGGCAATCTACTTTCATAGTGATACTGCCTTGGAAACCAAAGGAGGGGTGGCTATGAGTCGGATCCAACTCAACAGCAGTGAGTTTGGTTTTTTGGTTTGAGTAGCTATTCAAGACATGTCTCATATCATAGGTGAAATGAAAATGGAAATGTGAGCTTTCTTTGGAAGGGAAGTGAAAATATCCAAGACTCTTTCTTGCCTTAGTACCTTTCCACCTTTTTTTATTTTGCCTGGAATATTTTTCATTTCATTCTTCTGAGTGACTGTCTTCAGGTTTCAAATTAAAGATGACCTTTTTAGGGACTTTTTTTTTTTAATGCATTTTATTGAAATATAATTTATGTACAGTGAAAAACACAAAACTAAAATGACATGAGTCAATGCATTTTTTTTTTTTTTTTGGCAGTGTTCCCTCCCCACCCCTCACACCCCTGGCAATCAACAAAGAAAATTTCTCTTCATATATAAACCTTTCCTTGACCCTCCACAACAATGAACCACTATTATATTTGTCCTTCTGTGATTGACTTATTTCACTCAGCATAATGTCCTACAAGTTCATCCATGTTATGCCGTGTTTTGCAGACTCTACATTATTCTTTAGGAGGTCTGGTAGCACAATGCCTAAGGCACTTGACTGCTAACCAGAAGGCTGGTGGTTCAAACCCACCAGCCACTCCTCGGAAGGAAGGTTGGGCAATCCTACTTCTGTAGTGATACTTACCTTGGAAACCCAATTAGGGGTCACTATGAGTCGAGGCCAACTCGACGGCACATAACAACAACAACAACAACATTATTTTTTAATGGTGCTTGGCATTCCATTGTGTGTATGTACCATAGGCATCCCCTCTTCCACTGATGGACACATAGCTTGTTTCCATCTTTTTGGTATCGTAAATAGTGCTGTGATGAATATAGATGTGTGTATATTTGTTCCTGTCCTGGCTCTCACCTCTCTAGGATATATACCTAGTAATGGGATTGCTGGGTCAAATGGCATCTCCAATTCCAGCTTTCTAAGGAATCGCCATACTGCATTCCACAGTGGTTGTATCACTTCACAGTCCCAACGGGAGTGTATGACAGTCCCACAGTCCACATCCCTGCCAGAATTTGTTATTTTCTGTCTCATTGAAACTTTCCATCAGTGCTGGGGTGAGTTGGTATCTCATTGTCATTTTGATTTGCATCTCTCTGATGACCAAATGATTGTGAACATCTCTTCATTTATTTGCTGGCCACCTATCTTCCTTGGTGAAGTATCTATTCATGTCTTCTGCCCATTTTTCAATTGGATTGTTAATTACTTTGCTGTTGAGGCATTGGAGTTTTCTGTAACCATTCAATTTAAAATGAATCATCCTTTACCCATTATCTCTCACGACATCTGTTTCTTTTTCCTCCTCTCACACATATCACAACTTGTGATTATTTTTTTGTGTATTTGCATATTCCTCAATTTTCTGACTCTGCATACACTATTCTGAATGCAAAGAGGAAAACCATGTCTGTAAGTGCATAACAAAACTTCAGTGCATGAATTAGCTAGTTAATTCTATTTCTTTTCCCTTAATATAAACCTGTTGCCATTGAGTTGACTCCAACTCATATGACCCTATGTGTATCAGAGGAGAACTGTCCTCTGTATAGTGTTCAGTGGCAAATTTTTCAGAAGTAGATTGCCAGGCCTTTCTTCCAAGGCAACTCTGGGTGGACTCAAACTTAGCAGCTGACTATGTGAACTATTCACACAACCCAGAGGCTCTTCCATTGATGTACAAATATGTAAAACTCTGTCTTTTTTCTTTTTTTTTCCTTCTTCTTCTATTTCATGTGTCTGGGATATCCCAAGCAATGCAATTTTGCAAAATAAGCATAATGGAAGGTAATCTCCTTTGTAAAAGTACCTTTAAATAATTAAATTAAATATAAATAAAGAAGGTAAAAAGGGAAATCACTTTGCAAGTTGTTAACATCTTACAGTGTATGGTATTATTCCTTCTGGCAAGATATTTTGTCATACTCTGTAAACAATATACTTTACCATTAAAATTCAGAGACTTAATTTAACATTTAAGGGGAGCTCTGGTGGCACAGTAGTTAAGGCATTTGGCTGCTAGCTAAAACATCGGCAGTTCGAATTCACCAGCTGCTCTGCAGGAGAAAGACGAGGCAGATTGCTTCCATAAAGATATACAGCCTTGGAAATCCTATTGGCAGTTCTACTGTGTTCTCTAGAATTGCTGTGAGTTGGGATCAGCTTGCTGGCAGTGCATGTGGCTTTTGTGGGGGGATATTTTAATGTGGGGATAGTTTATAGCTGTTTAAACAGAAAAGAAGCTATGAAATCTACCAACTAGAAGGTGAACTCATTGCTTGGGATGAAAAAAGTAAAATTTATTTTTAACATCATGATAAATTGACCACAGGGTACTGACTGCCTAGCCACCTCCCATGGGATCCTGCTTCAGAGCATCATGTAACTGCTTCATGCAAAATGTTGGGGGGCCAGGGTAGGTCATCTGATTATTGCTCATATGGCTGCCCTCCTGTAAGTTACATGGAGCAGGTATGTTATACAGATAAACATAAAGAAAACATTTTAAAAAATAAAAGATAAAAGGTAGAAAATAGAGAGGGGGGAATAAGGGAGCAAGGTGGAGAGAAGGAAGGAAAAAAGCAAGGAAGGAAAGACCAGAGGGAGGAAGGGAGAGAGTCAAGCATGGAGGGAAGTAAGGAAGAAGGATCACACTACAAACATATCTGTTGTTGTTAGCTGCTGGGTAATCACCCCGATTCATGGTGCCATGAGCTATGGACAAAATGCTACTCAGACCTTTACTGTCCCTGTGATGGGTTGGTGGCAGATCAAACTTTTGTGATCCATAGGGTTTTCACTGATTGCTTTTCAAAAGTAGATCACCAGGCCTTTCTTCCTAATCTGTCTTAGTCTAGCAGCTCCTCTAAAACCTGTTCAGCATCACAGCAACACGCAAGTCTCCATGGACAGCTGGTGGTGGCTGTGTACAGGTCCATTGGCCAGGAATTGAGCAAGGCTCTCTCTCCTGGAAGACAAGATTCCTATCACTGAACTATGGTTGCCCCTTCCACCATCCCCCCCAAATATTAAAGCAGTAAGAGAAAAATACATACATAAGTGCATTATTCCATTTGCATTTTTTAGAAGCATCGAACTAAGAAATTAATATCCAATGAATTCAACAGAGTAAGGATTTCAGGAAATCTGATTCCTTGTCTTTCGTTTTAGGTACTTGGATTTTTTTAAACTGCTCTGGTACTTCTCACCTACCAATTTTAATCATAATATACCTAGGAAATCACTGCAGTTACTCCTTAGAAATTTTTCATAATCATTTCTGCACTTGTTTATGAAAATCTATTTTTAGTTAGAATTTGTAGACAATCATTACCTCTTTCAGAGATACCTCTTTTAGTGAAAAGTTGTACTGAGCTAGAATAAAATCAATTTCATGGATATAATAACTTTCAACATCCCACCTTCAGTGTGATAAAAGTGGTTTATAGAGTCCTGACCACAAGTTTTATTGTTGGTTTCTTTATGAATCTCACATTTATTAACAACTCACTTATTTATATCAATTGAATAAATATCTAATTTTATTAACAGCTCATCCATTTACCCTAATAAAAAAATATTAAAAAGAGCAATAAAAATCAGTTTGTGTGTGTGTTTGATGGAAAAACCCTGGAATCCAATCTGCCCAGTAACCGCCCACCTGTCTGTGGTCAGGTTATCACCATCAGCACCTGGCTTTTTGCCTCAATCTTTTGTGAGCCTTGGAATACTAACATCCTGAATTCCTGACAGACCCTAATAAAATTACTCTTCCTTAATCTTAAACTATGAATAATTCAAGTAAAGTAACATCTTGTGTGTGTGTGTGTGTGTGTGTGTGTGCAAGTAGAAACAATTTCTATCATTCTCAATTATAGAAATCACAGGTCACAAGTTACCCTAAGATCTCAAATTGCCTAAAAATTTCCATAGAACTCTTTCAACATCTGATAAATTCGGTGATTCCAATTTTTATGGTCAAAGATGTACTTTGATATCTACCAGGTAAATTATTTTGTTTTCAAGAATATTGCCAATTTAAGTTCATAGGTCAAGTCTACTAATAGCCAAACTGTGACTTTGATTACAAGGTTGCTACATCTCAGTAAGTGTCAAATTGAAGACAGAAAATTTAAAAAAGAAAAAAAAAAAAATGGAAATTATCTTCCATCAAAGCAATCTCCTGCCTCCAGATTCTGCACACTCAGTTCCTCCTGCCAGGAAAGCGCTTTCCCAGATAGACTCTTCAGGTCTGTGCTCAAATATCATGTTCTCAGTGAAGTCTTTCCTGACCACAATAATCACAATTGCAAATGACCCTTACTGCATATCCACATTCCATGTATTATTTTTCTTCACGGTGTTTATCATCATCTGACGTTTTCTGTATTTTATTTAAATATCTTATTTATTATCTGCCTCCTCTCATTGTCATAAAAGCTTCATGTACGCAAGGATTTTCATCCATTTTGTTCACTGCTGTTTTCCTAATGTGTTGCATAAGTTGTTCTAGTTAGTTGCCATCAAGTTGAATCTAACTCACAGTGACCCCATGTGTGCAGAGTAGAACTGCTCCATAGGGATTTCAAAGGATGACCTATAGAAGCAGATCACAAGGCCTGTCTTCTGAGGTGTCTCTGGGTAGATGTGAACCACCAACCTTTCAGTTATTAGTCTAGTGCTTGACCTTTTGCACCACCCAGACATTCCTATCTGGCATATTGCAGATATTAAATTATTGTTTTTGGATAAATGAATGAATGAACAAAATAGCCAAATAAAATCATACCCTATGATGATGATATATAGATGTCCATGTACACTATGAATGGTGTATATCATAAGTGATTTTGTGTTGTGCTAGGACTAAATAACACAAACGTATTTTGGGAGAAGGACTAATTTTCACAAGTTTTTATAAAAGGAAAAAGTCTGAAGATGACATTTGACCACAGGCAAATTTGAATTTGACCACAGGTGAGCAAAGGCCTGAAATAATTTTCATTTGCTATTCAGAATTAATCAAATCTACATTAAAGATTTTTAAGTAAGAAAAAGGTGTAAATACTAAATACTAATAACTCATTGGTGGTCATGATTTAAAATTAGTGTGTTATTAGAATTTACTGAACTTAGTATTCTGGATTTAGTAATACTAAATTTAGTATTCTGCTAAGGAGTCACCAGACAATATTAGGTGATGTCACAAAGCTCCTACTGTGCATATACACACTGATAGTTGGAGTTCCCACAATTTCCTAAGAGAACTCTTTGATTTTGATGCACCATCAATGTTATATTTTTCCCTTAATGGTGAATTTCAAATACTCTAAGCTTCATCATTATCAATTTAATATAATTTGCACAAATGCTGATGCATATATTTATAAACAGTCTTATTGTCTTTTTAAAAAAATTTTATTGTGATTTGGGTGAAAGTTTACAGATCAAATTCATTTTCCAGAGCAGTTCACATATACTTTGTCTCATGACATTGACTGCAATTTACCACAATGCAACAGCTTTCTTCCCATTTACTCTACATAGTTACCTCTTCCCTCTGTCCTTCCCTCCCATGCCCTCCTGCTCCCCTAGCTGTCACCTTGTGCAATACACAGCCCTTCTATTCTCCCATGATTGATGTCTCCAAGGAGCATATCTACCTAATGTAAACATTCAGCTCATATGCCTGTCTTTTGCTTGGCTGGAGGCCACAGGAGTGAGTTTAATTCCAGACCTGAAAGGCAGCTAGGGGCCGAAGTCTCAGGGATTCCACGAGGCTCTATCAGACCAGCAAACCTGGTCCCTTTTTTGTTTTTTTTTTTTTATTATTTTGAATTTGTTCCACCTTGTTCTTCCACTTTATCCAGGATCTCCTACATAGATCCCCCTCTGAGTGGTTGACAGTGGAAACTGGGCACCATCTAGTTCTTTTGGTCTCATAGTTGTAGGCTAAGGATTGCATGGTGTACCCTTGGACTAATTGTTTCCACGTGTATTTGGTTTTCCTCGTTCTTCTTTTCTCTGGATGAGGAGAGACCCATCATTGCATCTAGATGGCCACTTGCAAGTTTTTAAGTTCCTGGTTGCTACTCGATAAAGTAGGATGTGGAACAATGTTTTTGTGTAGCATGTTATGCCGATTGAGCATTGAGCATTGATGTTCCCTGTCACCATGACTCCTGAGCCCACAGTTCCAACTACTCACTCCCTCAGAGTAGCTGGCTTAGACAGTCTTATTGTCTTTTAAAGTTCTTTTTGCCCTAAAATTTTACCATAAGAGATGTCTTTTAAAAATATATACCAGTATTCACCAAAAGACAGCTTTAAGAGGATGAAAAGGCAATCCTTAGAGAGAGAGAAGATATTTTTATACACATTAAAATTAAAGGACTCGTAACAAAATTATGTAAAGAACTCCTATAAATAAATAAGAAAAATGTAAGCAACCCAATAGAAAATAGCCAAAAAGATTGTATATACATTTCACCAAAAAGATATTCAAATGCCCATTAAATATGTGGAAATATGTTCAACTTTATTAGTCTGAGGGAAATTAACATTATACCATAATATGATACTACTACTCACTTACACCAGAATGGCTAAAACCAACCCCAGAAAAGCCTTTAACATCAAGTATTGTCAGGGATGTGTAGCAATCAGAACTCTCATACACTGCTGGTATAAATTTAAATAATAGCTTTGGAAAACTGATGTTATCTACTAAAGCTGAGTTAGCAGTTGTACTCCAAGATACATACCCAGTGAAAATGGAGTCATACATTTGTTGACAAAAATGCATCACTAGACTACTCTTAGCCACATTATTTCATAACAGTAATATCCAAAACACTGGAAACTCTACAACTGTCCATCAACAGAACAGATTTAAAACATTGTAGTATATACACACAATGGAATAAATGAGGTTGGATGAACTACACTAAATGCAACAACAGAGATGAATCTCACAAAAATAATTTTGAGTAAATTTTCAGTGAAAGAGACTGGACATAAAAGATTACATACCGTATCATTACATTAAAATAGGCAAAATTAATCTATGCTGTTAGAAGTCAGGCTAAGTCTTAACTTGGGGTGGCAGAGTGTAAGTGATCAAAGAGATAATACAGAGGAGATCCTGGATGTGGATAATTTTCTGATTCTTTATTTATTGCTGGTTACTGGTGAGTGTTTAGATTATGAAAATTCACCAAGCTATACACCTATAATGTTGTTATGTGCCGTCGAGTCAGACCTAACTCATAGTGATCTCTCCTTGGGTTTCCAAGGTAGTATCACTATGGAAGTAGATTGCCCAACCTTCCTTCTGAGGAGTGGCTTGTGGGTTTGAACTGCCAGCCTTCTGGTTAGCAGTCAAGTGTTTTGGCACTATACTACCAGAGCTCATATACACCTATAATATATTACCTTATTTATACTAAACTGTATAGTTCTAACATTTCTATAACCCAAGTATGTAGTACATTCTACCTCCGAATTTGCATGTTCAGTGACATTTCATGGACATCATCAAGTACTTTTTCCACTGGAGAGTGCACTGTTTAGGCTAGGTTCTTTGCTCTACCTAAGTGGCAAAAGAGCCATTTGTTGAGCTTATAGTGAAAAGGCTAAAGGTAACTGCAGGACCTGCTTCATGGGTGTGCTATGCATGCAGTCAGAAAGGACGCTGTGATTAGAAAAGCCCATAGTTGGTTTAATGCTCTATTATCACTGTCTTGAAATTCTTAATACTTTTTAACAAAGTGGTTTGCATTTTCATTTTGCACTGGACCCTAGTTAATCATGTGACAGTACTTGGTAATGCATTTGCCTTTGTTATGTATTTGAGGTAATCTTCACCTCAGAGACTGAGAAGAAATGAGTGCATATTAAAATAGATTTGGAATAAGAAAAGCTTCACACTTCTGCTGTGCATGGGGTCGCTATGAGTTGGAAACGACTCGACGGCACTTAACAACAACAACAAGCACTTCAGCAAAATGGTGTCTTACGTTTGGACACTCAAATAGTGCACTTATGCAGGCCAAAAATGAATTAATGAAAGTAATAGATTACCGGGCTGTGCGATGAAATTCCAAGACAGAAGAACATGTTTTTGTTGCTGTTAGGAACTGTCAAGTTGGTTCCGATTCATAGTGACCCCATGTACAACACAATGAAATGCCACCTGGACCTGTGTCATCCTCATTATTGTGGGTATCTTTGAACCCATTGTTGGAGTAACTGTGTTAATCTATTCCCTTGAGTATCTTTCTCGTTTTTGCTATCCCTCTGCTTTACCAAGCATGATGTCCTTCAGCAGGGACTGGTCTCTCCTGATAACATGTCCAAAGCACGTGAGACAGAGTTTAGCCATCTTGCTCCTAAGGAACATTCCACTCTACTTCTCCCAGGACAGATTCACTCATTCTTCTGGCGTTACAGGGTATGTTCAATATTCTTCTTAGGTAGTTATTTGGTGAAAGATAGACGATCAAGCCAAATAACAGGCACAATTCAATGATATTATTTAATAATTTCCCATTAGTTTATCTTAGCACATCAGAAGAAAACATTTTTATTTAAAAACAAAAAAAACCTTGTGTAGGGATGTGAAAATGTGGCTTTGAATGAGGTCAAAGTCATGATATTCATTCATCAGCTCATCCATTCTTCTAGTTTTCCAGTCATTCTTCTGCCTGTGCATCCACTCATCCCATTGACACCACAAGGAATACAAAAATAAATCAGGCCTGGATTCCACCTTAATGGAGATGACAGCATATGTATAAATAAATGTAACAAGATAGAAAATATGTTCTGAGATATATATTAATTGTTAAGGGGATTCAGAGGAAAAGTAATTACTTTAGGCTAGAAAAAATCAAAAGACTTGATTGCAAACATAATCTTGAAATTGAGATTTGAAAACTAGGTAGGATTTGGATATGTACAGAGGTTTACAAGATATTATTCTACTGATTTCTTCATGATCACCTTTTGTTCTTTCATTAATGCCTAATATATTACAGCCGTTAGGAAATTTTTCCTCACTCTTTTCTAGCTACCATTATAGGTAGACTGAGCTTCAGATTTAAGTACAAAATGAGATCATTTTAAGGACAAAAATATAAAGAAACTATAACTACATATTAAAAATCCAATAAAAATATAAATATCAGTTACTTAAGGAGGAACTTCCTCCAATTGTTTTGGGTTTAAAGTTTTCTAGTGCTGCAATAACAGAAATACCACAAATGGGTGACTTTAACAAAGAAAAATGTATATTCTCAGGAGGCCAGAAGTTCAAAATCAGAGCATGGCTCTAGGGAAAGGTTTATTCCATTTTTGAGGAAAATCCTTGTCTCTTTTACCTTCTCTTTCTTGGTCTCATTAAGTTGTTGGCTTAAAACATACCTTACACTGCTATGCCTTCATTAACATAGCAAAAAATTAAAAATAAAAAAACTTGTTCCCAAATTAGATTGCACCTACAAGTATGTTGTTCTTGTTGTTATGTGCCGTCAAGTCAGACCCGACTCATAGTGACACTTCCTTGGGTTTCTGAGGAGGTATCACTACAGAAGTAGATCGCCCAACCTTCCTTCCCAGGAGGGCTGGTGGGTTTGAACCGCCAGCCTTCTGGTTAGCAGTCGAGTGCCTTAGGCACTATGCTACCAGAGCTCCTTCTACAAGTATAGCAGTTAGGCTTTACAGCACATATTTGGGGTTGTTGTTGTTAGGTGCCATAGAGTCAGTTCTGGCTCATAGTGACCCTATTTCAACAGAATGAAATACTGCCCAGTCTTGCATCATTATCATATCATTGCTATGTTTGAGCCCATTATTGCAGCCACTGTGTCAATCCATCTCATTGAGGGTCTTACCCTTTTTCACGGACCCTCTTCTCTACCAAGCATGCTGCCATTCTCCAGGGACTAGTCCTTCTTCATAACATGTCCAAAGTACATGAAATTAAATTTCTCCATCCTTGCTTTTAAGGAGTTTCCTGGCTGTACTTCATTCAGGTAGGATTTATTGGTTCTTCTGGCAGTCCATGATCTATTCAATATTCTTAGCCAACAACCTAATTGAAATGCATCATTTTTTCTTCAGTCTTCTATAATTTAATTCTATTTTTATGTGTATAACCTGGAGTAAATTACTTAAACTCCATTACCTCTGCTTTTTCATCTGAAAAATGGGAATATTGGTATGCATTCCTTTATAGGATTATTGTAAAGATTAGATGAGTTAATACATTTTAGTGCTAGGTATTATCATGCTATTATTCCAGTAACTATAGTCAGTCTTTTATGCATATGTTATGCATTGCATAATTATAGACATATTGATCAAATAACCTTTTCTTCCTCATTTTTCTCTGCCTAATACCTACCATTACAGATCACATTTTTGCTTTAATTCTTGTATATCTTTCAAAATTTATACTCTAAGTGTGAAGGAAGAGCCTATGTTTAAGTTCTCTAACTTCCCCAGTTCTTCTCATACCTTTCCACCCTTGCCCCCTATAAAGTATCTTGACCACAACAACCAGAGTTACCCTGTTAAAACGGTGTTTGTTTGCTTTTATTGTGGACCAAACCACCCTAAATGTTAGTGACTCAAATAGCAGTAATTTATTATTTGTTGTTTCCCATGATTCTGCTGGTTTTGTCTGGTTTGATTCATGCAGCTGCATTCAGCTAGTGGGTGTGGCTACTGGCTGGTGAATCTCAATTGTCTTCCACATTGCTTTTCATCTCCCAGTAGCTTTACCAACCAGACTCTGGATTTTGATGGAAAGAGTTGCAAAACAATGCAGTCATGTTTTACAATCTACTACACCCTACCCTTTCATTACAAATAGTTACGTCCCTTACCCATGCAAACATTTCTCACCTATCTTCCCCAACTTTCATCCCGTTACAACATTAGGCCCAAAGCCCGTGTCTCACATTCTGCATCTGTTCCAGATACAGCCAGGCTGAAGTTCCTTTTGTTCCAGAGATCTCTTTTCTAAAAAGACAAATTGTTAAGAATCTGCCCCCATACACTCAACATACAGTGGTACAAAAGATACAACAGAAATGCACTAGACCTTCCCTTTCGTAAAGGGAAATAACAGAAACACGTTGTTGTTGTTAAGTGCCGTCCAGTCGTTTCCGACTCATAGTGACCCATGCACAGCAGAACGAAACACTGCCCAATCCCGCGCCAGCCCCACAATCCCTGCTATACTTGAGTCCATCATCGCAGCCACCTTGTCAATCCATCTCGTTGAAGGCCTCTCCCTCAGAAACACATAGTCCTCCAATTTTCAAGGGCAAATGTCCAAGATGGCTTATGAGATAGCTTTGTCTTCCTGTGTCTTCTTCTCCTCTAAAGAAGTTGTTGTTGTTGTTGTTATGTGCCGTGGATTCAGACTGGACTCATAGCGACCCCTCCTTGGGTTTCTGAGGCAGTATCGCTACGGAAGTAGCGCCCAACCTTCCTTCTGAGGAGTGGCTTGTGAGTTTGAACCACCAGCCTTCTGGTTAGCAGTCAGGTGCCTTAGGCACTATGCTACCAGGGCTCCCAAAGAAGCTACGTTGTTGTGTTGTTGTTATGTACCATGGAGTCGAACCCGACTCATAGTGATCCCTCCTTGGGTTTCTGAGGCAGTATCACTACGGAAGTAGATTGCCCTATCTTCCTTCCGAGGAGTGGCTTGTGAGTTTGAACCACCAGCCTTCTGGTTAGCAGTCAAGTGCCTTAGGCACTAAGCTACCAGAGCTCCTAAAGAAGCTATACTATATCTAAAATGGTGATCTGAAGTCAGCATTCATTGTAAACAAAATTAAAAGATACTTTTTGAAGCTTAGCCTTGGAAATAAAAAAATATTTCATTTGTCAAATTTCATTGCTCAAAGCAGGTTATATGCCCAGCACAGATTCTAAAGATGAGGAAATAGACTTGGGTTGATTACCAACTACCTACCAACTGCCGTAGAATCGATTCAAACTCACAGCGACCCTATAGAACTGTCCCATAGGGTTTCCAAAGCTGTAAGTCTTTACAAAAGCAGACTGCCTCTTCTTTCTCCAACAGAGCAACTGGTGGGTTTGAACTGCCAACCTTTTGGTTAGCAGCCAAATGGTTTAACCACTTTGCCACCAGAACTGTTTTTGTGTTAGTTAGTAGCTATTTTCTTTCAGATTAAAACTAACACTTCTATACTTTGCGTCATGATTATGGACCTGGACAGAAGATAAAATAACAGTACACTTGGCCAATGGGGGAGCCAAGAGTACTAGAGGAAGGCTACAAGACTGTAGGAGGAAGAAAGGACTTGTTCTTCCCTATTTGTTTTGTCTTTTTGCAGTTCATGTAAGCATCATTACATCTGCACCCTGGCAGCAGCAGTTCCTTCCCATAGTAGCAACAGAATCCAGCTGGCAATTTCTTAACACTTAAAATGGGAGTCTCGTCAGGACACCTGAGAGACATCACCAAAGCATCCCTCTTCCAAGAGGTCTGATTTCTCAGCTCTCTGGTACACCTTCGCTCACTATCTAAGCTGAAATAACTTCAATCTCATATTGTTCCCCTTCCCCTAGGAAAGGGAGATGCATCCTGTCTCAGTGATTGCTTAGTGTTCTCTTTGTCTGCCATTCAGTGACCTAGTTAACACATATATACCTGCTTCCAAACATTTATTTAGATTCAATTTTCTAAAGTAACCAATATGGTTTCTGTCTCCTGACAGGATCCTGACTGACATAAGATCCCACTTCTTGCTGGGAGAAAGCTACGTTTTTTTCAATCTACAAATGATCAGAAAAACCATGATATTCTTTTATTCAAATTCTGCAATGGCTTTCCACCTCATTCAGGGAAAAAAGCCCCAGTCGTCTCGATGGCAACAATAGCTTCCTTGCTGTTCCTTGAATGTGTTAGTTATGCTTCTGCCTTGGAGACTTTACTTTTGCTCTTCCATCTGCCTGGAAGATACTTCTCCCAGGTATCTGTTGAGCTCACAACATTACCTCCTCAGAGTGTTCTCAAAAGTCACTTTCTCAGTAAGGCCTTCCCTGAACCCTTTGTTTAAAATTAAATCAATCTATTGCAGCCAGATTCTGGCACGCCCTATCCCTCTGTTCTCCTTCCTTTCCTCCATAGCATTTTACATTTTGTTTATTGCCTATCTCCACTTTCCCGAATGCTAAAATTTAAATTACATTAAGGCAATATTTTTTAACCATTTTTTTCAGTGCTGGACTATAGAGAAGTCTGAGCATGTAATGGATTCTCAATAAATTCTTAAATACATATTCATTAGGTTTGCTAAAATAAGATTATTTTGTAACACATTCAATCATAAACATTGTAGTGCAAATTCATTTATAAGACTTTTCTTAAAAACAAGTGAAAGGGGTGAAATGGAGAAAAAGTTAAAACAATAAGAATGTAAAGTGTTGCAAAAAAGAAGCTATATAAGAGAGTCCGTCAAGAGTTTGGGGAGGGGAATAATACATATACAAAACTGATCAGCTAGGGTCCTAGTTATAAATGAAGATGAAGGATATTTGGGCAGCAATTTGGAATGGAGGACAGAGTGTTAAATGTGGAGCAAATTATTATGGTTTTTTTCCAACTCTGTAGTGTATTATAAATGTTATTCTGGAAAGATCATTTAGCCTTTCTTGCCCTCCGGTTCTGCATTTCTAAATTAAGAAAGATAATTTCCTTCTTTCTTCCCTCAGAGGGTTGATGTAAAAATCAATTGAGATCATGTATGTAGATGAACAAATGTAACAGTGTAGGCTGATGATGATGATGATGATATGATTTAGTAGATGGGACTGGAATGGCTGCAAAGGCAGGATATGCCGAAAGAATCCTTGGCAAGCCCTCTGCCAAGAAAAGTTGAGGCATAGCCATCTTCAGCTTCAGGGTTACAGACTCTTCATCTGGGATGCAATTAGAATAATTGGTTTTTAAATCTGTTATATATTTTGTGTGTGCCATGGCCTTCCCATTGAGGTAGAGTCAACTATATCATTTACCCTATTTAATTAATTTTATTTTATTTTGCATGTTTGGAATTAGAGGCTCAAGAATGTCATATGCAAATATATGCCAAACAGAATACAAATTGGTATTAAGAGCCAAAAGCCTGATTTTGGGTTTTTTTTTTTTCTAACAGGAATATATCAGTGGAAAAAGGGTCCTGCTCATATGCCTACAGTGCTCTAGATGTATATAGGTCTTCATTGTTTAATCAGAACATATGGCTACAAATGGTAAGTAAGTAATATGATTGCATTTGACATTATTCCCTTTAGTGGATAAAATTGTATCTGTAGCTTAAAATTACCTGAGTAAGAGACAGACAGGTGGAAAGTAAGAGTAGGTGGTGAAGTGGCTATTGTCTCCCATACTTCGTATGCCATACACCAGTCTACCAGTTCACTTATTTGAGTGATGTGTGGGATGAAAACAGAAAAGGTTTTGGGTTTTGTTTATTTTCATAATGAATTGGGTCTAGAGAAAGATATCAAATCAGTGTTCTTTTCTATTCCTTAATGAAGGAAATAATATTTCTTCATAATTAGATTCACACTAATTGTATTTATATAAGCTATACTATTATTTGGCATATTTTAATGAATAATACAGTCTCACAAAGCTCAAATTAGTGCAAACTTTTGATATAGAATACTTGAGACCAACCCCAGGCATTCAAAGTTACTGTTAAACCTCTGGCTTTTTGTTTTCTTGAAAAAGAAGTTGCATTTCCTGTTTTTACTACAGTTTAACTCTTTATTGTTATTATTATTATTTATTTTTTTATTTTAAGAGCTTGTTTTACATTCAACATTACGTTTCACTTGCCATTTACCATTTCCAACCCTAACCCAGTCTCCTCCCCTCCATAGCCTGTAACCCTCCCCCTGTGCCCCTCATATTTATGCACGCCCGTTTGTCCTGTATGTCCTCAATTTCAATGTTGGTCTTCTGGTGTCCCATGGTCTCTTGCTCTAAGGGATGTATTACAACCACTCAGGAAAGGATCAGATCTGGAGATCCTAGATAGAGTGGGAGGGAAAATGTGGAACAAAATCCAAAAACTCAATAATGACCATAGAATCGATTCTGTTTACTGGTCAGATGAAACCTGGTGAGACGCCCAATATTATGGCCCTGAAATACATTCTGCACCTGGAATACTACAGATTAACTTTTATGCTTGAGCAATGATCACTGCAAGTGAGTAAAAGACACATTAAAAAAAAAAAAAAAGTATATGTGAACTGCTGTATGAAAAGTGAATTTACTCTGTAAATCTTCACCCAAATCCTAATTAAAAAAAAAAAAAAAAAAAAAAAAACGCCAATGTCATCTAGTCGATTCTGATTCATAGCGACCCTATAGGACAGAGTAGTACTGCCTCCATAAGGTTTCCAAGGCTGTACATCTTTACTGAAGCAGACTGCCTCATCTTTCTCCCATGGAGGGGCTAGTGGAGTCACAGACCTTTTGCTGAAGTGAAGCTGAACACCTTCACTCATATTAGCATGGTAAAGATCATGCCACTGGGTGGATAGTTAGTATGATAATGGAACATAGTTATACGATCATGAGAAAATGCTGTAACCTTTTGCAACTATGCATGTTTATAATGTTTGTATATGTTTAGCATGTATCTAAACCTGTAATAATGTCACCTTCTTAGCTTAACAACGTATAAAAACAGCTACTGCTCCCAGAGGACAGACAGAATCTAAGGTAGAATACCACTCTGTCTCTCTTTTATGTGCTTAGGGAATAAAGTCCTCTCTTCTCCTCACCTCAGTGTGGTTTATATTGGTTAGTTGCACCGGACACAGACCCGGTAATATACCCAAAAGGCAAGATTGTAATCATAGTTGTAAAAGGAAAGAAATGTCCAAATTCTGCAAATCCCTTTAAGACGCTCAACTTTGTTTTTATTTTTGCCAGTCTAAATCTTCTTGTTGTTGTTCTGACTATTACGAGAGGATTTGTGCATCTATTCTAAGGAAGACTGCATCAATATGCTTTTAAAATATTTTCAAATTACAAAAAACTGACTTCACATAGCACTTTATAATTTCCCTCATCAAATCCTAAAGACTATATTTAAAACATCTGTTTTTAGACTATCTTGCTGACAGTAGAATACTATATCCCCAGGGAGTCTTCATTTTGCATAAAATTTGCATGCTTATAAATAAGTTAACATGGGGGGGCAAGCATATCAACTGCAAACAATGCAAGTACTTTCCAATTACTCTTTTCATAACTAAGATCAGAAAACTAAAGATTTAGTTTTGCCGATTTTCTGAGAAATCATTTTTCACTCACTCAATCACCTTTTAAATGAGATTATAAATTCTTTATAGAGATTTCTCTCTTTTAATATTCCCTTTTCTGTCCTCAAATATCTAATGGTAGCTCAAATTACTTCAATATCAAAAGGCAAAACATATTTCAGATATGTGCAAATAATATTTAAATCAGACTGGCTGTTGTTGAGTCTGTTCTGACTGATGGTGAACCCATGTATGTCAGAGCAGAATTGTGCTTCATAGGGTTTTCTGATTTTTCAGAAATATTTCACCAGACTTCTCTTCCAAGGTACCTCTGGGTAGATTGAAACATCTAACCTTTGAGTTAACAGCCAAGTACTTTAACTGTTCATACCACCCAGGGACTCCAAATAATACTTACAGTGTAACATATTTGATAGGTTTTAAACTTGAATTTTATAGTAACATATATGTACCCTTTATGAGACTTATAGACCAAGGCAGATCCCCATCTTCTGTTATCATGACACAACACTTTATACTCATAACTTTGTCAATTTATACCACTGAACAAGTAACACCAAAACTTCGGAGTAGGAAAGGAAACTTATCTTCTCCAGTGTTTGGTATAGTTCACAGTAACAACAACAAAAAAAACCTCGAGTAACTTCTGACTCATAGTGACCCCTCCTTGGGTTTCCGAGGCAGCATCTCTATGGAAGTAGACTGCCCAATCTTCCTTCCCTGGAGTGGCTGCTAGGTTTGAACTGCCAACCTTCTTGTTAGCAGTGACATGACTTAGGCACTATTATCTCACAGTAGCCTTGGGAATAACAGCATGATAGGAAAATTACTCTATATAAACAATTATTAAATGTGTTTGCTAAGGATCATCATGTGAGTTGTTGTTATGTGCCGTCCAGTCAGATATAACTCATAGCGACCCCTCCTTGGGTTGCCAAGGCATATCACTATGGAAGTAGATTGACCAACTTTCCTTCCGAGGAGCAGCTGGTGGGTTTGAACCACCAGCCTTTTGGTTAGCAGGCAAGTGCCTTAGGCACTACTACCCTACCAGGGCTCCCATCATGTGAGTGAAAGACCATTATTCTAATATAATGCCTGGGAACTAGCTTCCATATCTTCACCGATACTCCTTGTCATACACTAGGCCTATAACAGTAGAGTAGGTAAGATTTTGCTTAGTGTGATTTCAGAAAAGACAGAAAGATCCCTTGTCCAAATTATCGTCTTACACCAACCATTGCTTAGTGCATAAAATTACACAATTGAAATTTTATCTTTTATCTTAAGATTCTAACTGCTGCTCAAATAAAAATTATTTTGGGAAAGGGTTATACATAAGCTAGATTCGGACCTTTAGGACCCAAATCTTGGTATTGGCCCAGTTGGTGTTCTGATTGAGCATGTCCACATTTTTCCAGTCATTTACGACCTAATGAGGGGGTTCTTAAGCTGAGACTCAAGAACCATAGAAAGAATTTGGAGGAATAATTATCTCCCTTAAAATGTATACAAGTTGTTACTGAAATGCATTTATGTGAATATTTGGACCTTTTGTCTCATAGGTTTTGACTCATAGACTTTTTGTCTTACAGATTTTGACATACTCTCAAGGAAGTTCATATATACACATACACATGTGCATACAAGGGTAAACCAAAAACCAGTGGTTTTAGTGTACATGTCTCTGAGAAGAGACTGAACAGTCTGGAGAGAAGCAGTGTAAGGTACCTCTCAGATAAGTAGGATATAAGGTCCCAGAATTCCTGTAGATGAAGAGGATATATTAAAAAAAAAAAAAAATGTTGAGTTGGTAGAATCAGCTTTACTGGCTTCAAAAATTTTACTCAAGCCAGGCAGAAACAATATGAGTTGACTAGGTCAACTTGCATTCCCAAACAGGGGCTTTTACCCATATTCTGTTTCTATTTCCATTTTAAAAAATGTTTCTCCAGAATATTATAAACATTTTTTAGGAAAAAAAATGTGAACAGTCTCAACCAGAACATCACCTGGGCCAATACCAAGTTACGAGTCCTAAGGGCAGTGTATTTCATCATTAACAGGTAGGATACTTTCCTCCATTTGTAATAGAAAAAAAAAAAAAAGAAAAGAAAAGAAGCTTTCAGGAATATTTGAATGATATGTCCATCAACAGCATCAGGTAAGTGATGCAGTAGCATAAAAAATTATGGGGACAGAAACTGTTTCTCTCCTTGTCTATCTCCTCAGTCCTGCTTCTTGTTGTTGTTAGGTGCCATCGAGTTGGCTCCAACTCATAGTGACCCTGTGTACAATAGAACAAAACACTGTCAGTCCTGTGCTAGCCTCACAATCCTTGCTATACCTGAGCCCATCATGGCAGCCACTGTGTCAATCCATTTCATTGAGGGCCTTCCCCTTTTTCAATGACCCTCCACATTGTCAAGCATGATATCCTCCTCCAGGGAATGGTCCCTTCTGACAACATGACCAAAATAGGTAAGATGAAGTCTGGCCATTCTTGGTTCCAAGGAGCATTCCAGCTGTACTTCCTCCAGGACAGATTTGTTAGTTCTGACGGTCCATGGTACTTTCAGTATTCTTCACCAACACCATGATTCAAAAGGATCAACTCTTCTGTCTTCTTTATTCATTGTCCAGCTTTCAGATGCATGTGAGGCATTAAAAATACCAGTGGCTTGGGTTAGGTGCACCTTAGTCTTCAAAGGGACATCTTTGCTCTTCAGCACTTTAAAGAGGTTTTTTGAAGCAGATTTTCCCAGGGCAATTATCTGATTCTCAACTGCTTCATCCTTTGGTATTGATTGTAGAATCAAGTAGTATGAAAACTTTGACAACTTCAATCTTTTCTCTATTTGTGGAGATGTCATTTATTGATCCAGTTGTGAGTATTTTTGTTTTCTTTATGTTGAGGTGTAATCCATACTTCAGACTGTATGTAGTCTTTAATCTTCATCAGTAAGTGCTTCCAGTCATCTACACTTTCAAGGTTGTGCCATCTGCACATCTCAGGTTGTTAATGAATCTTCCTCCAGTCCTGATGCCACATTCTTGTTCATATATTCCAACTTCTCAGATTATTTACTCAGCATACAGATTGAATAAACATGGTGAAAGGATACAACCCTGATTCATTCCCTTCTTTACTTTAAACCGTGCAGTATCTCCTTGTTCTGTTTGAACAACAGCCACCCAGTCTATGCACAGGTTTCCTCATGAGCACAGCTAGGTGTTCCGGAATTCCCATTCTTCTCAATGTTACCTATAATTCATCATGATCCCCAGAGTCAAATGGTTTTTCATAGTCAACAAAATACGAGTAAACATCTTTCTGGTATTCTTTCTTTTCATCCAAGATCCATCTAATATCAGCAATGATATCCCTCATTCCATATTCTCTTCTGAATCTAGCTTGCATTTCTGGAAGTTCCCTGTCAATATATTGCTGCAACTGCTTTTGAATTTATCTTCAGCAAAATTTTACTTGTATGTGATATTAATGATATTGTTAGATTATTTCCACATTCTACGGGATCACCTTTCTTTAGAATGGGTACAAATGTGGATCTCTTCCAGTCAGTTGGCCAGGTAGCTGTCTTCTAAATTTCTTGGCATAGACAAGTAAGAACTTCCAGCACCACATCCATTTGTTGAGACATCTCAGTGATGAGACATCTCATCCCACTAATTCCTGGAGCCTTGTTTTTCACCAATTCCTTCAGTGCAGCTTTGGCTTTTTCCTTCAGTGCCATTGGTTCTTGATCATATACCACCTCCTGAAATGGATAAACATTGACCAATTCTTTTTGGTACAGTGCCTCTATGTATTCCTTCCATTTTCTTTTAATGTTTCCTGTATCATTCAATATTTTATCCATAGAATCTTTCAATACTGCAACTCAAGGCTTGAGTTTTTTCCTCAGTTCTTTCAGCTGGAGAAATGCTGAGAGTGTTCTCTTTTGGTTTTCTAACTCCACATCTTTGCACATTTCATTATAATAATTGACTTTCTCTTTTCACGCTGCTCTTTGAAATCTTCTGTTCAGGTCTTTTTGTCTTGTCATTTATTCCATTTGCTTTAGCTACTCTCCATTTAAGAGCAAGTTTCAGAGTGTCTTCTGGCATCTATTTTGGTCTTTTATTACTTTCTCATCTTTTTAATGACCTCTTGCTTTCTTCATGGATGATGTTCTTGATGTCATACCACAATCCATTTGGTTTTTGGTCATTGGTGTTCAATACATCAAACCTATTCTTTAGATGATCTCTAAACTCATGTGGGACATAATCAAGGTCGCATTTTGGCTCTTGTGGACTTGTTTTCATTGTCTTCAGCTTCAATTTGAACTTGCATATGAGCAATTGATGGTCTGTTCCATAGTCAGCTCCTGGCCTTGTTTTGGCTGTAGATATTGAGCTTCTCCATTGCCCCTTTGCACAGATGTAGTTGATCTGATTCCTGTCTAATCCATCTGGTGAAGTCCACATTTATAGCCACTGTTCATGTTGAAAAAGGTATTTGCAATGAATAAGTCATTGGTCTTGCAAAACTCTATCATGTGATCTCCAGCATCATTTCCATCACCAAGGCCATATTTTCCAACTGCTGATGATTCTTCTTTTTTTCCAACCTTTGCATTCCAATCACCAGTAATAGTCAACATATCTTGATTGCATGTTTGGTTAATTTCAGACTGTAGAAATTGGTAAAATCTTCAATTTCTTCCTCTTAAACTTTGGTGGTTGGTACATAAATTTGAATAATAGTGGTATTAACTGGTTTTCCCTGTCAACTCAACTCAACTCACTGCCATCGAGTTGGATCCAACTCATAGCGACCTCTCCTTGGGTTTCTGAGGCAGTATCACTATGGAAGTAGATTGCACAATCTTCCTTCCAAGGAGTGGCTGGTGGGTTTGAACCACCAGACTTCTGGTTAGCAGTCAAATGCCTTAGGCATTACACCACCAGAGCTCCTGGTATTCCTTGTAGGGGTAGGGATATTATCCTATCACTGACAGCACTGTACTTCAGGATAGATCTTGAAGCATTCTTTGTGATGATAAATGTCACATCATTCCTCTTCCATTCTTGGCAAAGTAGATCATATGGTTATCTGACTCAAAATGGCCCAAGCTAGTCCATTTCAGTTCATTAATGCCTAGGATATCAATCTTTGTGTGTTCCATTTCATTTTTGACAACTTCCAATTTTCCCAGATACATACTTCATACATTCCATGTTCTTATTATTTATGGATGTTTGCAACTATTTCTTCCCATTTGAAGTCATGCCACATCAGCAAATGGAGGTCCTAAATGATTTACTCCATCCACATTGCTAGGGTTGACTCTACTTTGAGGAGGCAACTCTTCCTCACTCATATTTTGAGTGCCTTCCGACTTTGTGACATAGTGCCTAAGGCATGTGACTGCTAACCAGAAGGTTGGTGGTTCAAACCCACCAGCCACCCTGTGGAAAGAAGACTAGGCAATCTACTTCTATAAAGATTTACTGCCTTAGAAACCCAAGAGTTCGCTGTGAGTCAGAATCCAATCAATGGCAGTGAGTGTGGGTTTTGGTTTGGGGTTTTCCTATCTGAGAGACTCATCTTCTATTACTATAACAGACAAAGTTTCAAGACTATTCATAAAGTTTTCTAGTACTATATCAGACAATGTTTTTCTACTATTCATAAGGTTTTCACTGACCATTTCTTTGAGAAGTGGATGGTCCCTTCCTTCTTCCAAATCTGTCTTATTCTGGAAGCTTCACTGAAACCTGTCCACCACGGGTGACCCATCTGGTGTTTGAAATATCAGTGGCATAGTTTCCAGCCTCACAGCAACGCAGAAGACACCACAGTACAACAAACTGATAGATGAGTGGTTACAGGCCTGCTTATGACTCCAAAATGGCTGCCGTAGCACCCAGATCTACATTGTTCTTTTTTCAGATACATCATGGGACGGCATATGACTCATGTATCAAAATATCTGAGATTTAGTATTAAGAATTATTTAAGTGTCCATCCTGGAATCATTGTGGGGAAAAAAAAAAAAAAAAAAAAAACTCACTGCCATCGAGTCAGATCTAACTCATAGTGACCCCTCCTTGGGTTTCTGAGACAGTATCACTATGGAAATAGATTGTCCAACCTTCCTCCAAGGAGTGGCTGGTGGGTTTGAACATCCAGCCTTCTGGTTAGCAGTCACATGCCTTAGGCACTATGCCACTGGCGCTCCCTCATTGTGGAAAGGGGGTAAAAATATGCTGATCAGTTTAACAAATCATGGCCCATCCCTGGAATTGGCATGAGTTTGATCTGATCCAAACCACAAGGCTGAGAATGAGGGGAGAAGGATTTACCCAAAGGAAGTTTGTTTTATTTTTGCCAGGAAGGGGGAGACATATATATCCACTGTAATTTTCTACCATTCTATTTAAGAGAGAAATGAAAGGGCACCTCTAAGCCAGTGTACTTTGATGTTCGTAGCAAAAGACCATCAAGTGCAAAATGAAAGAACAAGGCATTATCCGGATAATAATGTCAAAATTTAGGAGAAGATGGTATAGATGGGAGCAGGCCAGGAAGGAAACATGAAATTTTCTGGGCAATGACTCAGGACCATTTTGGAGCTGCTTTTGTTTGTGATCACAAGGGATTTACTGAATGGTGTTTAAGGGCAGTTTAAAATTGTACAAGTACCTGCACCAATTACTCTCAAATTAATTCCTATTCATGTAAGGGTAGAACTGTGCTCCTTAAATTTTGCAAAGGCTAATTTTTCAGAATTAGGTCACCAAGGCTTTATTCCAAGGTACGTCTGGGTGGACTCAAACCTGTAGTTTCATGGCCAAGCACATTAAGCATGGGAACAATCTAGGAACTCCTAAAGTTCTAGGACCAAGTATTTATTTTCCCAAATGTTTTCACACACACACACACACACACACACACACACAATACTGGTATTGCAAATAACATCAGGATTTGTACTACATTTAAACTTTCTTTTATTAACAGCCTGGCAAGTGCAGAAATGAGTAGCAAACTTAGGCTCCTGTCCATTCATTTTCCTTGCCTTGTAATCCCTCTATATTAAAGTCATTCTCTCTCACATCAAATCTCTCATAGGGGAATGCCAGGGACATAATTAGAATTTTTTGAAATATCTGTCAAGAACTGTGAAAGTTCTGAGACTTTACTGTACTTGCAAACTGACAAGTGATCCTATGACAGTTTCGTGGATATTGGCAGAAGACATAAGACTCCAGGGTCAAAAACAAAGAACGTTTATTCCTCACAGCAGTAACCGGAACAGCAGCATTTTTGCTGAACTCTAGTTCTCACAGGGTCAGTTCAAAGAGGGTCAACTGAACCCTACATACACAGGGTCTTGAATTACAGAAAGGAACCCTCAGCTCAGAGAACCTAAACCTTTTATACTAGACAGTAAGCATAAATGTCCTTTCCTTAGGGGGAAGATGCTATCCTATATTCCACAACTGTTCACATCCTTAAAGAAAGGCCGTACACAACCTTAGAAACTTTCTTAAAAAGATACCTTCAGGGGCAGTGAGTTTATGAGTTTATGTTAATGGAGGAGGAACAAAGTAGCAAAGAAAGAATGCAAAACTCAAAGAATGTAATCAATGTCACTGAATTGTACATGTAGAAATGGTTCAATTGGTGTATGTTTTGGTATGTATATTCTTAACAGCAACAAAATTAGAGGGAAAAAAAAAGTCCAGAAAAAGTTAGTCAACTCCTCTGCTCATAAGATGAGGAAAAATGTAAAAGAACCAAGATTTGCTTCCCAAAAATATTCAACTCCATTCTTTCAGATGTCTCTTATTTCTACTCTTAGACATGGCCACCATTCATGCCCCCAAAGTATTTGAAATTCTTGGAAATAGAAATAAGAATAGAGTGGAACACAAGATAGGATAGCTAGAACTATTGAAATATTTCCTAAAGTACCATATTAAAAATGCAAATATCTTTGGAGGAATAATTAATTATAATAGCTATTAGCTTATAGAACAACTACTATGGATAATAAATACTAGTGTTATAAACTTTTAAACAATTTTATGTATAATAGTTTATTTTACCTATACAATAATCTTGCATGAAAGGCAGTTATGTAACTGTTACGTCATTTTATAACTGATTCAAACTGGAACATTAAGAGGTTAAGCAAATTGTTTAAGATCATACAATTTACATTTGAATCATTCAATTAAATGGTAACAGCTTTAGTAACATAGTGAATAATTTGCCCTAGAATTTAAAAGATGCATATATCATCTAACCCTTAATAGCTAAATATATAAATATTAAAAATGTTTAATAGATAAAATTAAGTGTTAGATACAACTTCATAGATTTTTTTGTGGCTTGTTTTATAATAACACCAATTCGGAGTCGTACAAAATAGTCAGATGATGGACCCTTGAGCTATTACTCTGGAGTACATTTCTTGTTTGATAAGAATATCAAAAGTTGTTGTTTAAATCCTTCAACAAGTTTTGCAAAGATTACTGATGCAAGACCTTACTTTTTGTAAGCTGCTTCAACCTCTTCCAATTAGAGAAATTTCCTTAGTGAAGAAACATTCACTAATCTGCCAAACTGAAATCACTTTACAAATGAGGAGGCTAATCCTGTTTCATTATTTAACTATAGGACATGAATCATCTGATGAAACAAAAATTTAACAAAATAAGTATATTCAAGTTATTCGGCAAATATCTGCTGAGGAGAACAGATAAAAACTCTTCTGGGGAATTTATTTATTTATTTTTGACCTGAGACAAAGACCTATCACAAAGTGCAATAGCAGGGTGTGTGTGTGTGTGTGTGTTTTCTTTTAGTTTCCAATCTATAACGTAGTAGCAGATGGTCGAAAAGGGTTAAAGACAATGTGGGCCATGGTCTCTTCAGTTCTCAAGAGTGTGGCAAAGTGTATTATTTGGCGTAATTATGACACAGATCTGCATGTGTATGTCTTCAATAATTCATGTTGCAGCTTGTCTCACTGTGGGGACAGATGTCAGTGAAACCAGTGACAGCCGATCATGCTGATCCCACACGTAATCAGGTTTGGCTGATCCAACAGTGACACCAAGGCTTGAGTGTATGCCCACTAAGTCCAATTGGAGCTAAGGAAATATGAGTGAGCAAATTTAGGTGTGGCTGTTCATTTTATAACTATGTGAAATGTACATATTTATATACATTTATATAAATGTACATATATTATATGTATGTATGCATAAAAACATCTTTCATATGATTTTCTAAGAATTTGAAAACATTTATAATTTTTACTGGCTATATATGGGGATACTGTTTACATCTGAATGTCATATTTATTAGGTCCTTAAAAATATGCATGTGAAATGTTAATGACAGGTCAATTGCTAATTATTTTGCATAGAAATGTATATATGTCTCCTACAGGTGACTTATAGAATTTTTATTCTTGATTAATCATTCATTACTAATTCTATCAATCTAATGTAGAGAACAAATGCACATATCCAAGAGATAAATCAAGTCAGTCATACCAAACTTTTGATCTGAAAGATTTATCTTTGTTTCTCATGATGACTTGTACTTTCTCTTAACATTAGGCTTTAATTAAAAAATTATTTTATTTCATATATCTAAGAGAAGTACAGATGTACCACCTGTCAGGGTCTGAGCATTACCTCGGTTTGTTAGCACATAGAAACAGTCCCCTAGCCCCAAATCACTCTATTCCTTATGCATTAACCATACCGCATTTCATAGCAAGCATCTAGAGAAGAGAATGTACCTGGATCTGTACAATCTATTGCTACTACTAGAACAGTAGCATAAACCTGTCTTTTATTTGTGCATAAAGAAATACAGAGCTAGCATATCTAAAGCCTTTTAAAAGCCAAATATTTTGTAATTATTTTTAGAGCCCAAGATGAGCTCTATTTATCTGTTTCTTGAATAACATTAGAGAAAAATATCCACCAGTGCTTATAACTGATAATATCTCTTTAACAATTAGAAAATATTGTGTGTATCTACGTGTGTATAGAAGTATATACATATCTATATAGACACACATATTATAGGTTTAAACATTCAACAGCATGAAATATTGAAGTTTATTTTTTTATTTAGTAACATGATGTTTCCTCATGTCATTTTTTACTTACCTTCAGCAGATGGAAATTTGGTTAGTTTTTGGAGTCATATCTTTTTTCTTGATGATTGTACTGTTTTACAGAGCAAGTGTTTGGCTTATTCCTTAATGATTCCCCCTGTCTGTTCTCTTTCCTCAAATATCAGTACATTTTTTTGGGGAAAAAAAAGTGTTCTCTTTTTTTTTTTTTTCATTATCCCAGAATTAGACTGTTTTTGAGATGCATTCTGACTCAGTCAAGGAATCTTATCAGTGCTGCCATGCATACTGTTGCCTAACACTGGGTACCATTTTTCTTCAGAAGTACATTTACATAAACATTTCTAATCACATTCCATAAAGAGACATGGTATAATAATTCATGACTTTTAGGTAATATGTCACATGAATCTTAACATATGGCATTGCACTCTACAATGGCAATCTTGGCTTCCAAAGGGACCTGGAAAGCATCCAGTGAGATGTGAATAAGCCAAACTTGATAGAAAACCATATCCATGCTAATCCAGGTTTACACCTTTCATTCAGACGCGGAACTCTCTAACAGATGGTTCAGTGTTGAAGTACTAATGTTAGCAAAATGTCAAAACTATTTTGCTAGACTCCCCAATTGTTCATACAGAGTATTTTTCAAATATTGGATATCAAAATAGTATTAATGAATCATAGCACTAAGATTTCTGATCACTAATGGAGAGTTTTCATTTTAACTTCCAAGGACAATCTGGCTTTGCTCCCTTGGAATATGGCCAATCAGCTTTTACAAAGGAAAATCACATTTTAGAAAATTCCTCCCTAATTTATTACCCAACAAGGACATACTCAAAGAAGACAAAGGAATGAAGAATCATTTGGAAGATAACATTATTAGTGGCTGTTTTGTTAACTTAATCATCTAAACAAATGTCATGAGATTAAGCCTGTAAATAAAAGTTTCTTATCCTGGGATTCATGGACATAAAGAAAATAACTAAATGGTCCTTAAAGACGCTGTGAGCCATCTGAATTTAGAGGCTAAGGTGGCTGTGTGCACACCCACAAATGCTGACATGCAAAATGAATGAGGAAATGAAATTCTCAGATGAAGATCTAACAATGGTTTCAGTACATAACAGAAAATCAGAATGATATTTATAAAACCAGAGGGAATAAATCAGTATCAAGGTGAAAATACATTTAAGCATTAATTGATACCTAACAATCAGTTTGTTGAACGATGGTGACTTGTGTGTTAGTATGATGCTGGAAGCATCAAATACCTGGCAGGGTCACTCATGGTGGACAGTTTTCAGCAGTGTTTCCAAACTAAGACAGACCAGGAAGAAAGGCTTGGACATCTACTTCCAAAAACTAGCCAATGAAAACCTAATGGATCACAACCACAAAACAGTGTCAATCTAGTGCTGGTGGAGACCCTGGGTGTTGCAAATTGTTAACATACTTGATTGCTAACCAAAAGATGGGTGACTTGAATCCACCCAGGGACACCTTGGAAGAAAGGATTGGCAATCTTCTTCTGAAAAATCAGCCACTGAAAACAGCATAAAGCATGGCTCTACTCTGCTTCTCTGACACATTTGGGGTTACCGTAAATTCAAATGGGCTCAACAGCAATGGTTGATTATTTGTTCTTTTTTTATTTATAGTACTGGAAGATGAGTATCCTACTGACCACAACAATGGACTCAAGTATCTTGGCAATCGTGGCAATGAGGACTGGGCAATGTTTCATTGTGCTGTACACGGGGCTGCCTTGAGTTGAAGCCGACTCAATGGTACCTAAAAAGGACAGCAATATGACAGCATGAGAAGGCATACAAGAAGAAAGTCATTCTTTCTCTCCAAATATCTTTATGGAAATTTTTAAAAAATCAATATTATTATTTTCAAGAAATTTGTCTTCCTTTGAAAACTTCTTATTGCAGTCACTACAATATTGCAGCAATTGATATCAATTGATAAAACAGCAGTGAATGTTTCCATCACCCCCATTTGAGTCTTGCCCATTAGTTCAAGGCAACGAATGTGGGCATGGCATCCAAAAAGCCAATTCACATCAGGGTAGCTACTTATTTCTTCCATGAATGTGTGTCTAAGAGTGAGATCACTGACAGAAAGAATCACACGTAGAAGAACCTACATGGGTAGGCCAGATCAGAATTGAATAATGGCCAGAAAAGTGGAGAGAGCCAGAAAGATGTCGTGTTCAGATTAGGCCAAGCCCTTCAGGAGTAATCTTGTACAGATGACCTGTACCAGGGGCTGCCTTTTATACATGCCAGCAAGTGTCACAAAGTGGACCTCATCACTGCTTAAACGGTCATCAAGTGTAACTGGACGACTGTATAACTCTTATATAAGGGACTCAAAACCTACAGGTTTTCCTTACTTCCAAACACAATTTGCTTTTCTCACTATGCCTTTTATGATTAACCACGGTTTTCTTTTTATATTTGTTCTTTATCAATCGAATTGCTGAAGAATGTCCATATTTCTTTAATGTTGTGACAGGAATTCTTTGCTGAAACTAAAAAAAAAAAAAACAAACAAGAATGAAATAAGCTAAGAGAATAACACTGTATTCAATTTTTCCATTTAAAATATGTTACAAAACAGCTTTCAGTTTAAAAAATTTTGACAGTGTATATTCAATTTTTCAACTAACAGATGCACGTACATAAAATTATATGGTTGAAATTCAGTGTCAGAGGCTTTAGTTATTTAATTTGGGCAAACTAAAAGCATTGGTTCATAATACTCTTGAAATATCCCTATTTAATAATGAGTGAGTGGGATTTCTATGAAATGGTAATATGGAAGTGTTTATTGAATTTTTAAAGATGATAGTTTTCTGAATTTTTTTTTAAAGTAAATTACTGTGATTAATTTTTAAAAGAAAACTGATTTTCTTTGTTTTTAAGACTCAATTTAAAAAAAAAAAAGACTCAATTTATAAGGAGATGAAGTGTGCAGTTGGCTATGCAGTGAAAGAAGAAACAGTCATATACAGCAAAATTTGTGAGAGCCAGAACTCAATGGGACTGCCTTTTTTTTCTTCTTCTTCTTCTTGCTGGGTCTCACAAGTTTTCTACAGTTAGCAGGATGCAGCCTTTCCACTTTTATATCACTCTCTATTAGTAGAAAATATTTGAGTTTTCCTACTCTGCCAGGTTCCTACCTAACACAGGTTCTGGCTTTCACAGGTTTTACTGTAATTGGAACATCTGCCTCCGAATTTTTCATTTTAAAACTTCACTAATTGACAAAAACTAGTTGTCATTCAGTTGCTTCTGATCTATGGTGACCTTGTGGCTCCATGTATATCACAGTGGAACCATGCTCTATATGACCTTCAATGGCTGATTTTTCAGAAGTAGATCACCAGACCTTTCTTCTGCATTGCCTGTAAATGGACTTGAACTACCAACCTTTCAGTTAGCAAACATTTGTATCACCTAGGGATTCCTCAGTAACTAATTATGTATTCATTAACTCAGAGCTATTAGTGACCATCTGATGTAAGAAAATGAGAACATTGTAAATTATTGATGAGGTTTGTTTCATTTTCTTCTCTATATTGATAAATACAGAAGCCAAGTGACCTTATTAAAGGCAATAGATAAATGGTTTTAGCAAAGATAACCCAATAAGAAAAATTAGTTTTAAATCATGAAAACTAATTTGAAAGTAGTTTAGAGCAGTGTTACTAAGTGTCAGTTTAGGAATGTAAATCAACTACATGACTAAGCATATTGTTTGGGTCAGCTAACCTTTTATTATTATTGTTATTATTGTTGTTTTTACAAGATTTTCTCAATAAAGGAAGCATTATGTTCATTTACTTTCCAAGGAAAGCCAGCTCCATAGCACACGGTGGACTAGAAAACTGTTCAGATACTGTCAACAATGGGCTAACCACACTTTGTCTAGCATTAGTCTAAGGAAAGATGATTTAAATGCATCATCACAGCTAAATATGTGTTTCAAGTCAAAATTTTTCTTTAAACAGCGAACTAATTTTCCCTAACGTCTATTATTTCACATACACAAATAACTATATGAGAGTTTCAGAAAATGTAGTACTGGTAAGAGAAAAATGCATAATGTATCTTCTTGTTGTGTGCTGTCGAGTCAGCCCTGACTCACAGCAACCCCTCCTTGGATTTCCAAAGCGGTATCACTACGGAAGTAGATTGTGCACCTTCCTTCCAAGAAACAAAATTAGAAAATGAGCACAAAAGAAAAACGTTCATGTTGTAGTTACTATTATCTTTAGTGATTTTCTCACAACTGGCAGACACAGGACATTCATGAATGACCACTTCTCTTTATTGCAGACCAAATCATTCTACACCTAGAGTTCTACCACTCATCAGTCAGTTTGTAACATTGTGTTGGCTTATGTGTTCCTATGGTTGTGTGTTCCTGTGATGCTGGAAACTATGCCACTGGAATTTCAAATACCAGCAGGATCACCTGTGGTAAAGAGGTTTCACTGAAGCTTGCAAACTAAGACTAGGAAGAAAGAGTTGGCAGTCTACTTCTGAAAATTAGCCAGTGAAAACACCATGGCTCACAACAGAATAAACCAAACCAAACCTAACCTAACTGAACTCACAGCCATCGAGTTGGATCCAACTCATAGTGACCCCTCCTTGGACTTCCAAGGCGGTATCACTACAGAAGTAGATTGCCTAACCTTCCTTACGAGGAGTGGCTGGTGGGTTTGAACTGCCAGCCTTCTGGTTAGCAGACAAGTTCCTTAGGTACTACACCACCAGAGCTCCTCACAATAGAATAGTGTCCAATAAAGTTCTGGAAAAGCCCCCTTTTGGGAAGTCACTCAAAATATAAAATGGCTGCCACAATGGACTTGAGCACACCAGAGTTTGTGAAGATAGCTCAGGACCAGGCAGCAGTTTTTTTCTATTGTACATGGAAACACCATGAGTAGCAGTCCACTTGATGACAACTAAAAGAAACAACAATAATACCTTGGGTTACAAGTCAAACAGCAGTAGCCATTTTTCACTTAAGAGAGAGGGGCTTGAACTTGCATACAACTATCTACTTGTATTAACTTAGGCCTTCTTGCTTGTGCAATGACAATAAAATGAATGACATCAAAAATATATTGATTTCCTGAAAGGTCCAAATATATGTCTAAAATATTTTCAAGATATTGATATGGTATGGTAACTCTATGAGGGATCTTTTAGTAGATAATGGAAATAACAGCTCCAGTAGCATAGTGCCTAAGGCACTTGACTGCTAACTAAAAGGCTGGAGGTTCAAACCCACCAGCCAATCCTAGAAAGGAAGATGGGGCAATCTACTTCCATAGTGATCCTGCCTCGGAAACCCAAGGAGGGGTTGCTACTAGTTGGGTCCTACTCGACGGCACATAACAACAACAACAACAACAAGAAATAACAGAGGTGTCATTTGTATAATAAGTAAGGTGATTCTAAAAGATAGTTCAGGAATTCCAGATCCTTTCAATATAGGCAGAGTCCTTGGTGGTGTAAGCTGTTAACCTGCTTGACTGCTAAAAGGAAGGTTGGAGGTTCAAATCCACCCAGAGGCACCTCAAAAGAAAGGCCTGGAAATCTATTTCAAATAATCAGACACTGAAAATCCTATAGTGCACCATTCTACTCTGACACACATGAGTCAGAACTCCGAGTCAGAACTGACTTAATAGGAACTGGTAGTAGGTATTCAGTGTAGAGCAGTAACTAAGAACCTGGAATCTGGGGTCAAGCTCTCTACTTCTAAACTTCATCATCTGAGCTCCAACACTGACTGAGTGACCTTGGGTTAGATACTTTGTCTCCCTCTGCTTAGTTTACCAAATCTATAAGAGGAAGAAAGGAGCCCTTGGATATGCAGTGGTTAAGCACTTGGATGCTAACCAAAAGGTCAGCAGTTTAATCTACCAGCAGCTCCAAGGGAAAAAAGACCTGGTGATCTGCTCCCATAAAGATTGCCTAAAACCTTTTGCCATAGTAACCTTTTAGAGCAGAACATCCCTACAGGCTTTCCAATGCTCTAAATCTTTAGGAAAGCAGACTGTCCTATCATTCTCCCAGGGAGCAGGTGGTAAATTTGAACCACAGACCTTCTGATTAGCAGCCAAATGATTTTACCACTACACCACCAGAGCTCCTTCTGTAAAGGAAGATTACAGCTTAGAAAACCCAATGGGGGCATTTCTACTCTGTCCTATAGGTGCACTATAGGGTCACTATGAGTCACAATTGACTTGACAACACACAGAAACAACAAAAACATAAGAGGGAGATAATGACAGGATTTACCTCTAAGGAAAGGATATAGAAGAAAGTTGGGCAATCTACTTCCGTAGTGATACCGCCTCAGAAACCCAAGGTGGAGTCAAATCTGACACCACGGCAGTGAGTTTTAGTTTAAAGAGCTTAGCACAGCAACAGTAGTAAGCACTCAATAGACGATGCTGTTACTGTTAGATATGGTGATCCTATCTAATTGCAAGGGAGCTCTGGTGCGTGGTGATTAAGGCATTTGACTACTAACCAGAAGGCTGGCAGTTCAAACCCACCAGCCACTGCTCAGAAAGAAGACTGAGAGTTCTGGTTTTACAAATGTTTTAGTGTTTTAACCAAGATACCAATATCCTAAGTATTGGTAGGCATTATTATTGTTAAGGATGTTTGACTGTATTTTCCCTGCAGACTTAACATGACCACTAACAACTATTACACATATAATATTTTTAAAGAAAAAAGAGAAAATGCCTTTTTTTAACCTTTACCTTCAAAATAAACCCTGTCTTTTGTTTAATACAGGGCTCTATCAGAAACAATAGCTTTGTTATAAGACATTTTATTCTAGGAAAGAAGGTTTTGAATATTCAACAGGGCTCCAGGCTAGTGATTTTGTAGTTAGGTTTCTTGTCTTCCAGGAAGCCCTTGACAAAGGTCACAAACAATTTGCTCGCTCCCCTTATTAAAATAAAGATGGAAAGCATTGATGATAACTCTGCCCAGCAGCTAACTTCATCATCTGTAGCGGTTTCAACATATGCTTGTGAGATAATGAAAAATATAGCATTAAATACTGTGGCAGATTGAATCTTGTTTCAGGGTAAATATAGCAAGTCATTTTTTTCTCTCTTCATTTCCTCAGAACCTGTTTAGCATTAGACTGTTAATATCATCACTGATACATGACAAAACCATTGCATAATATACTGCATTTCAGACCAACCCCCACATAAAAGTGAGCAAGGGAAAACTGTGAACATTAATCCGGCATTCAAAATAATTAAGTGCTTCAAGCCAACCCTCTTCAAGAGCCTTCTACCTTATAGTTCAGTAGGAACAGTTTTATAAATCTAACATGATTTTCTGGTGCCATTTAGTATTATGAAAATGTTATTTTTCTCAGATACAGTCAATATTACAAACATTTTGAGATCTGTTCTGCAGCCAATTATTAAAAAAAAATCCCTCTGTATTCTTTATGAAGAAGCAACTTTGGAATCTAAATAAATCAAGTTTGTCAATATTAGTAAGAAGGGATGGAAGGATTATTAATACTTAAGTCTTTAAGGGGTAGGAAAATACATACAATGATTTTAAGCAATCAATATTTTATCATGATAAGTGGTTTCCTGGGGAAAATATAGCTATCTGGAATATATGTATATATTTCTATGTCTTTTTTACCCACCAGTCACTCCTCGGAAGGAAGGTTGGGCAATCTACTTCCACAGTGATACAGCCTCGGAAACCCAAGGTGGGGTCACTGTGAGTCAAATCTGACACCATGGCAGTGAGTTTTAGTTTAAAGAGCTTAGCACAGCAACAGTAGTAAGCACTCAATAGACGATGCTGTTACTGTTAGATATGGTGATCCTATCTAATTGCAAGGGAGCTCTGGTGGAATATATATATATATATTTCTATGTCTTTTTTACCCACCAGCCACTCCTTGGAAGGAAGGTTGGGCAATCTACTTCGGCAGTGATACCCCCTCAGAAACCCAAGGAGGGGTCGCTATGAGTTGGGTCTGACTAGAAGGCACATAACAACAACAACAACATGTCTTCTTTATCCAATAATAAATTGTCAATATTAAAAAAAAAAATAAAGATGTAATGGAAGGAGGGAAGGAATTGATAGGTAGAGCATAAGGTATTTTTAGGGCAGGAAATTAGTTCTGTATAATACAGTAATGGTGACATATGCCATTATGTATAGGACTGAATAACATAAATAGTTGAACTCTAATATAAATTGTGCACATTAGTTAATAATAATGTATCAATATTTGTTCACCATTGGTAACAAATGAGTAGCAGGAATACAAGATACTAATAATAGGAAAGACAGTATACAGAGCAGAGAGTGAATGTACGAGAACCCTCTGTACTTTCTGAATAATTTTCCTGTACTAAAACTGTTAAAAAAAAAAAGTCTATTAAAAAAGACATTCATTCATTCCAAAGAAAAGTCAGGTAAATTAGCAAAGATTTACTGGAATTTATGTTTATATTTATGTTTATATTGAAGTTATAGCTCCAAAAAAATTTCTCTATATATATATTTACAGAGAGAAAATTTTCTCATATTACATTAAAACATTATCTCACATTACATTAAAATATGATTAAGAATATAAATATTTATTCAACTAGGAGCTGACATTTTATTGATATTGACTCTAGTGAAATCTGGGTCTTTCCTGTTTTAACATCACAGTTAAGTTTCTTTCCCACCCCCATACCATGCTGCCTTTCTTAAATTGTTTCTATTACATCAGACAGTCCAAGTTCCTCACCTGAGGTGTCCCACATATGCCATGGTTATACTTCTCTTTCAAAAGTGACGTGAGGAAAACATCTTCCCTCTACTGGCCCTAGTTTAGAGAAGGAGTACATGGCTCAGTTGCAGCCTTTGCTTGAAGATCTAATTAAAACAGGGAATTGCAGATGCTGTGAATTTTTTTTGTTGTTTGTTTGTTTAATGACTAACAATATAAGCAATTTCATGAAACACATGTTCTTTTCCTATTTTTTGAGGAGGACCACAGAGAACCTGAACCTGCAACAAGCATAGAATGTGCTATGGTCGTAAGTGTTATTCAAGGTCACACTTTTTTTTCAAGAAGTAGAAGAAAAAAAAAAATTAACTAACTGACTTGAGGTAATGAAGCCTATGACTTAATGCCCTCTTTTCTTTAAAGCTTGATTACTATTACATGGATATGTGTTGTTGTTAGGTGCCATCATATCAGTTCCCACTTATAGCAACCCTGTATACAACAGAACCAAATACTGCCCAGTCCAGAGCCATCCTCACAATATTTGCTTTACTTGAGCCCATCCTTGCAGCCATTGTGTCAATCCATCTTGTTAAGAGTCTTCCGCTTTTTCCCTAATCCTCCACTTTGCCAAGCATGATATTCTTTTCCAGGGCATGGTCCCTTCTGACAACATGACCAAAGTAGGTGAGATGAAGTCTGGCCATTCTCACTTCCAAGAAGCATTCCAGCTGCACTTCCTCCAGGACAGAAATATTTATTCATTTTTTTGGCAATCCATGGTATCTTCAATATTCTTCACCAATACCATAATTAAAAGGCATCAACCCTCCTTCAATCTTCCTTACTTATTGTCCAGCTTTCACACACATATGAGGCCATTGAAAATACCATGGTTTGGATTAGGTGCACTTTAGTCTTCAAAGTGACATCTTTGTTTCTTAACACTTTAATGAAAAGGGTCTGTGCAGCTTGTCTGCCTATTCCATCATCTTACCCTGTTTCTTAACACTTTAAAGAGATCTTTTGCAGCACATTTTCCCAGTGCAATACAATATCTGATTTCTTGTCTGCTGCTTCCATGGGTGTTGATTTTGAGTCCAAGAAAAATGAAATCCCTGACAACTGCAATTTTTTCTCCGTTTATCATATTTCTTATTGGTCCAGTTGTGAGGACCTTTGTTTTCTTTATGATGTGGTATAATCCATACTGAAGACTGTAGTCTGATTTTCATCATTATGTCCTTCAAGTCATCTTCACTTTGAGCAAGTAAAGTTGTATCTTCTGCATATTGCAGGTTGTTAGTGAGTCTTCCTCCAAACCTGATGCCCTGTTCTTCTTCATACAGTCTAGCTTCTCAGATTATTTGCTCAGCATACAGATTGGATAAGTTTAGTGAAAGTATACAACTCTGACACACACCCTTCCTGATTTTAAACTATACAGTATTCCCTCGTTCTGTTCGAAGGACAGCCTTCTGGTCTATGTACAGGTTAATTGTGCTATGTGAGCACAATTAAGTGTTCTGGATTCCCATTCTTTGCAATGTTATCCATGATTTGTTGTGATGCATAAAGTCTAATGCCTTTGCATAGTCAATAAGCCACAAGTAAACGTCTTTCTGGTATTCTTTGTTTTCAACCAAGATCCATCTGACATCAGCAATGATATGCCTCATCCTACGTCCTATTCTGAATCCTGCTTGCATTTCTGGAAGTTCCTGGTCAATATACTGCTGCAGTGGTTTTGAATTATCTTCAGCAAAATTTTACTTGTGTATGATATTAAATATATTATTTGATAATTTCCACATTCTGTTGGATTATCTTTCTTTGGAATGAGCACAAATATCTATCTCTTCCAGGTAGTTGGCCAGGGAATGCTCTTCCAAAGTTTTTGGCATAAACAAGTCAGCACCTCTAGAGCTTCATCCATTTATTTAAATATATCAGTGGGTATTCTGTCAATTCCAAGAGCCTTGTTTTTCACCACTTCTTTCAGTGCAGCTTTGACTTCTTCCTTCAACACCATTGATTTTTGATATTATGCTACCACTTAAAAAGGTTGAACATCGACCAATTTTTTTTTTTTTTTTGGTACAGTAACTGTGTATTCCTTCCATCTTCTTTTGATGCTTCCAGCCTCGTTCAATATTTTGCCCATAGAATCCTTCAATATTGCAACTTGAGTATTGAGTTGTTTCTTCAGTTCTCTCAGCTTGACAAATGTTAAGTGTGTCCTTCCCTTTCGGTTTTCTAACTCCATGTTTTTGTACATTTCATTATAACACTTTGTCTTCTCAA
This sequence comes from Orycteropus afer afer, assembly GCF_000298275.1. Taxonomy (NCBI): domain Eukaryota; kingdom Metazoa; phylum Chordata; class Mammalia; order Tubulidentata; family Orycteropodidae; genus Orycteropus; species Orycteropus afer. The sequence continues at coordinate 2,939,222 of NW_006921857.1, read as the reverse complement.
GTTGCCCTTTGAAATCTTCTGTTCAGCTCTTTTTTCTGGTCATTTCTTCTTTTCATCTTAGCTACTCTCTATTCAGAGCAAATGTCAGAGTCTCTTCTGACCTCTATTTTGGTATTTTCTTCCTTTCCAATTCTTTTAATGACCTTTTGCTTTCTTCATGTATGGTATTGTAGATGTCATCCCACAACTCATCTGATCTTCAGTCATTGGTGTTCAATGTGTCAAATATTTTCTTCAGACAGTCTCCAAATTCAGATGGATCATAATGAAAGTTGTGTTTTGGCTCTAGTGGATTTTTAAAAAAATATTTTTCAGCTTCAACTTGAACTTGAACTTTCAGACCTTGCAACTTGAACTTAGAAACCTGTCCACCATGAGCAATTGATGGTCTGTTCCGCCATCAACTCCTGGCCTTCTTTTCACTGAAGATATTGACATTCTCCATCACCTTTTCCCACATATATAATCAATCTGATTCTTCTATATTGCTCTGGTGAGGTCCACGTGTATAGCTGTCATTTATGTTGTTGAAAAAAGGTATTTGCAATGAGTAAGTCATTTGTATTAAAATTCTATTATGCAAATTCCACCATCATTTCTGTCACCAAGGCCATATTTTCCAACTGTTGTTGTTGGGTGCCATTGAGTTGCTTCTGACTCATAGCAACCCCATACACAGAAGAACGAAACACTACCCGATCCCATGCCAGTTCCATGATCCTTGCTATACTTGAGACCATTGTCACAGCCACCATGTCAATCCATCTTGTTGAAGGCTTTCCCCTCTTTTGTCGACCCTCCACCTTACCAAGCATGACATCCTTCTCCAGGGAATGGTCCCCTCTGAAAACATGACCAAAGTAGGTGAGATGAAGTTTGGCCATCCTCCCTTCCAAGGAGCATCTTGGCTGCACTTCTTCCAGGACAGATCTGTTAGTTCTTTCAGAAGTCCATGGTATCTTCAGCATTCTTTGCCAGCACCACAATTCAAAAGCATCAACTCTTCTTCGGTCTTCCTTATTCATTGTCCAGCTCTCACATGCATATGAGGTGACTGGAAATATCATGGCCTGTGTCAGGCACACCTTAGTTCTCAAGGAGACATCCTTGCTCCTCAGCACTTGAAAGAGTTCCTTCCCAGCTGACCTACCCAGTGCTACAAAGATCTAATGTCTTGACTGCTGCTTCCCTTGGCCTTGATTGTAGAACCAAGAAACATGAATTCTTTGAAAACCTCAATCTTTTCTCCATTTATCGTGATGCTGCTTATTGGTCCGGTTGTGAGGATTTTTGTTTTCTTTATAATGAGATGTAATCCATACTGCAGACTGTGTTCCTGATTTTAAACCATGCTGTATCCCCTTATTCCGTTCAAATGGCAGCCTCCTGGTCTGTATACAGGTTCCTCATGAGTATAATTTAATATTCTGGAATTTCCATTCTTCTCAATGTTATCCACAATTTGTTTTGATCCACACAATTGAATGCCTTTGTATAGTCAATAAAACACAAGTTATATTCTTAATATTAGTTATTTCTTAATTAATATTGAACTTATCCATATAGAAATTTCCACAGACCTACAAGTAGATTATTAAATGTAATAAGATAATTTGGCAACTATATTGAATATAAGATTAATATGCAAATTGTCCAGCATTAAATTTTCAGCAAATGTAACTTAAAAATTACAATAGCAATGAAAAATAAGGTATTTAAGAATAAGTGTAACAAATATGGGCAATACTTTAATAAAGAAAATTACAAAATTTTATTGAAATATAAATTTCAATTGTTAATGACAATGTATACAAGGAGAGTTGTCACATCCTACTCATGATTTAAAGAGCTCTGGTGACATAGTATTTAAACCATTTGGCTGCTAGCCAAAATGTCAGTGGTTCAAATAAACTGTTTTCTCCAATGGAGAAATAGAGAGTAGTCTACTTCAATAAAGATTTATAGCCTTGGAAACCCATGTGGCTGGCTGTTCTACTCTGTCTATAGGGTCACTATAATTTGGATTTGACTTGTTAGCAATGGATTTAGTTTGGCTTTTGGACTGGTGACCCTGTATGATAAAATCATTTTTGAAACCTAGTAGAGTTGATCTCCTACAAATACAAGGAAATAAATAAGAGACACAGTCAGGAATATTCATTTATAGAATTATCTGTGTGGTAGACAGAATTCTAAGATGGCTCCCAAGATTTTCACACCTTAGTGTATCCACCTTATATAATTCCTTTACCTTGAGTGTGCAGGACTTACAAATATGATGAGATATCATTCCCATGGTTAAGTTACGTTACATGGCAGAAAGAATTTTATTGTTGTTGTTGTTGTTGTTATGTGCCGTCGAGTCGGCCCCGACTCATAGCGACCCCTCCTTGGGTTTCCGAGGCAGTATCACTACGGAAGGAGGATTGCCCAACCTTCCTTCCGAGGAGTGGCTGGTGGGTTTGAACCGCCAGCTGTCTGGTTAGCAGGCAAGTGTCTTAGCCACTATGCTACCAGAGCTCCCAAAGAATTTTATAGAAGTAATTAAAATTCTTATTAGTTGACTTTGAGTTTACCAAAGGGAATTTTATTCTGGGTGAGTCTGAACTAATCAGAGAGCCATTAAAGAAGAGAGATTAAAAGTTAAGAGGTATTTTTTCTTCTGCCCTTGAATTAACCTTCCATGTAGTAGATTAGGGTCACATGACAAAGAATAGCAGCAGCCCCTAGCTGCTGAGAATGATTCTCAAATGATATCCACTAGAAAGTAAGAACATTGGTCTTATAACTACAAAGAACTGAGTTCTACCAACAACTTCAATGAGCTTGGAAGAAGACCTCAAGCCTAAGAAGAGACTACCGCCTCAACCAACAGCTTTATTCTGGCCTTGTGGTAAATTAAGCAGAGAAATCTAGCTAACCCACACTGTGCTAAGACTCATGTCCCACAAAAACAGTGAGATAATAAATTTCTGCTATTCTAAGCCTCTGCATTAGTGGTATTTTGTTATGCAGAAATAGAAAACTAACAAAACATTTATTAAAAAAAAAATTACAAACACTCCAAAAGTCTATGGATGGCAAACTGAATTATTAACTTATTTCATTATATTCAATTATATACTAAACCATACTAAAATTAAACAGACTACAGCTATGTAGGGAGCTCTGGTACCATAGTGCTAAGGCACTTGACTGCTAACCAGAAGGCTGGTGGTACAAACCCACCAGCCACTCCTTGGAAGGAAGATGGGGCAATCAACTTTTGTAGTGATACTGCCTCAGAAACCCAAGGGGGGTCGCTATGAGTTAGGTCCAACTCGACGGCACATAACAACAACAACATAGCTATGTAGGTCAACATGGTTGGATCTCAAAAACCTGTTGAACAAGGAAAAAAATGCAAATCAGGAAAGTATACACAGTATGATTTAATTTACATAAATATTGAAAGAGGAAAACTTAAACAGTATATCATTTAAAGACATATATACCAAAAAAAAAAAAAAAAAAACTCACTGCCCTTGAGTCGATTAGACTCATAGTGACCCCCTCCTTGGATTCCAAGCCAGAGTCTCTGCTCGTGTCTCTGCGAGAATAGATTGCCCAGTCTTCCTCCTGAGGAGTGGCTGGTGGGTTTGAACCTCCAGGCTTCTGGCTAGTGGTCAAACGCCTTAGGTACTATGTCACCAGAGCTCCCAAAGATATATACATACGTGTGTGTGTGTGTGTGTGTGTGTGTGTGTGAGAGAGAGAGAGAGAGATACTATCTTATAGAAAAGAAAGAGAATGGTTAATATACTAGTCAGAATTGAGATTACATCAGGGGAAGGAAGATTTTTGACAGGAATGTAAAAGGAATTTTAAAAGTATTACTTAGGCTCAGTGGTGAGTATATCGGTGTTTATTTCATTGTTCTTAAACTGCATGTATTATAAACATTCTTTTATATAGAAGACACTATAATCTATTAAGAGTATATAATCCTGCAAAAAAGGCCATAAATTCTAGGTAGTTAATCTTTTGTCTTCCTAGATTAGATACTGAGTTATTAATTCGTCAAGTGGAAAAAAAATTATGTAAGTCTCTCCAAGTGTATTTAAATAGCAACAGCACCAGAAGTCATGGTAGTAATCATCTTTTCAAACTAATTAGTGATGGCAGTTGAAGAGATTAGTAAAGTGAGCCAGGAGACTAGTGACCCAAGTGTCATCTTTCTTCTTTTGTGTTGTATGCTTTGCATGTTCAATCTGAGCTGTGTTAGTGAAATGAAGCTGAGAGAAAACCCAAAAGCTAACAAAAGAGACAGCTAAAGAAAGACACAGAAACAGAATTATCTGGGGAAAGAAAAAATTTTAAATATGCTTAACATTTCTTGGATTAATTAGAAAGTGAATTATAAACTAATTTTTTTTTTACTTGCAGTGTGACAGTGGATGAATTATGTATCCAATCGAAACACACAATCATTTTCATTAATGGAACTTAAACATTTTAAACTGTGCATCAAAGAAATTACCACAGTAAACCAAATCCAAACCCATTGTCATCAAGTCAATTCTGACTCATAGTGACCCTATAGGACATGGTACAACTGCCTCATAGTGTGTCCAAGGCTATAGTCTTTATGGAAAGAAATCACCACATCCTTCTTACATGGAGTGGCTGGTGGATTTGAACCACCAACCATTCAGTTAGCATCCAAGTGCTTAACTACTGCACCAGCAGAACTCCATCATTATAAAAGCTCTGAAAAACTCCATCAGACCTGAACTCCAGGAGCTACTTAAAGAAATATTGAAAAGCAAGGCATTTCTATTATTGTACTAACGCACCAAATTACTACACACTTTTAGCATCTTCTACTTCACAAATTGATTCTAGTCTAGAGCTAGGAGAATGGGTGTAAACAGGATGATGCTGTGTAAATGTTACTTCTGTGGCTTTTTTTTTTTGTAAGAAATTATTTATATTTGTACTTGAGTCAACCCATCTTTCACTCAGAATGAATGGGAAAAGTGACTGTTCGCAGGCTGCTATGGCTTGAAAAAGACAGCAAATTTTTTACTAACACTGAGCAAAGGAGAATCCATCAATTTTTCCCTTTTAGTGTGAAAAATTTAATAGTCATTTGCTGTATAGTTACAGGAAATTATTTTCACTTAGTAAATTTCCTCTTAATATTAAATATATCATTATATATCCCTCTCTTCTTTGACTTCTATTAACCCACCCCAACAAAACCAAAATTTATCTGTGTTAGGCTACTATTCATAGAATTTTAGATCTAGAAAAGATCAAAAACATCCTGTGGTTCACTGTAACAGTAAAAATACATTTGACATAGCTGTTTAAAAAATTCTTCTTGAAAGAAACACTAAACTGAAAGTAAAACTGAGTTTTTCCCATAAACCATCATTGGGAAAGTGTATTAACTACCTGAGCTTGAGAAATAATTTACTTTTTAAGTAGCTGAATTAGGCCAAAAAAAAAAAAAAGATTCAGTCAACTATATTCAAAGTGACAAGACCATGGAGAATGTAGATTAGAAAGGAACAATATTGCTAAATGTTGGCAACCCTTTGTACAACAGGAGTGCAACAGGAAACCAAAAGCAATTTATGTGTGCATTTGGCATCCTAGTTCTTTCTAAAATTCTATGACTAATTACTGAAGTGGTTTTATGTCTCTCACTTAATAACTCTACTTCCTGCTTCACAATGTAGATGAAGATTTGACTGTATCCAAAGTTCCAAGGGGTTCATGGAATAAAATATGTAACTGATGTTTTAAAGAAGACTGATTCTATAACTGACAATGGAACAAATTTTAAGTTTTAAATGGGAAAATGTAAAATAAATTAGTTTACTCCTCTTGTGTCCCTTCAAAAACTAGAGACTATTGTTCCCCTGTCTTTTTGTCATTCCAATACTATTTTTCTTAATCTAATTACTTTGAAACCCATTCACAACTTCTGATAGCCCATGATGCCTGTATTTTCCTTTGCTTTGCCCAATACTTTTGTTCACATCAAGTATATGAATCAGCACCTCTAGGGCCTCCAGATGACATCTTTTATATATATTTTATATATATATATATTTGTTGTTGTTATGTGCTGTCAAATCGGCCCCGACTCATAGCGACCCCTCCTTGGGTTGCTGAAGCAGTATCACTACGGAAGTAGATTGCCCAACCTTCTTTCCGAGGAGTAGCTGGTGGGTTTGAACTGCCAGCCTTCTGGTTAGCAGGCAAGTGCCTTAGGCACTATGCTACCAGAGCTTATATA
>NW_006921857.1:2927763-2932833 GCF_000298275.1 Orycteropus afer afer | reverse complement strand
TAATCCTTTACTGGAGTTCTCATATACACTATCTCATGTAATTCTCACAACAAAGTAAAGTAGAAAGGTTATTATATAGAGCCCAATCCTTCAGAGGAGAAAAGAGAAAGTCCACAAAAGTTCAGTGGCATAACCAAGATCACAGTTACATAGGTATAGTGATTGAACAAAGAATAGAAATTTCTTCTCACAATACCCAGCATGATTTCTTTAGGCTACCTAATCTCTTTAAGGTGCTCTGGCATTGTAATGGATAAGGTGTTTGTCTGCTAACCAGAAGGTGAACAGTCCAAACTCACTAGCTGGTCTATTGAAGGAAGATGGGGCAATTTACTTCGGTAAAGATTTACACCCTCAGAAACCCAATGGGTGTTGCTATGAGTCAGAGTTGACTCTATGGCAGTGAGTTTGTTTCAGTTTTCTCTCTTTAACATGGTCAATTGCTCCCTAGTCCTTACCCCTCTCTATTGTCACTCATCACATCCACATATATTTCCATGTAATAATATTTATGAGCTCTCATACAAATTACTGCTGGCACAATACTATCAGAAACTTCTGACTATATCCAATGCTCCTGTAGTACTTGGTTTCCCAGTTGTACTTAGTGATAATTAGGACCCTTATGTGGAAATAATCTGGAGATGGTAGAACAGATCTCTGATACAAAAATTCTGCAGTCTAAATTTAAAGAGATCTTCCTTTTTCATATCTGAGAACAAGGAGTCCATGACTATCTCTGAATATGTGGCCTTATGACATCATTTATTTAGGGCTAGAGTAGATAGTCCCATATGCCAGGCTGAGCAAACAAATAATGAGAGGGAAGAAGAAAAGCTGTGAGAGATATAATCTGTAAGAAAAGATCAATTCAACATTTTAAATTGTGCTATAGTTTTGATTTCATTTTACTTGGATCCATAATCAATGCCCATGGAAGCAGCAGTCAAGAAAAACAATGTATTTCATAGGGCAAGTGTGCTGCAAAAGTTCTCTTTAAACTGTTAAAGAGCAAGGGTGTCACTTTGAAGACTAAGGTGCACCTGTCTCAAGCCATGTTATTTTCAATAGCGTCATATCCATGTGAAAGTTGGACAATGAATAAAGAAGACCACAGAAGAATTGTTGCATTTGAACTGTGGTGTTGGTGACGAATATTGAATGTACCATGGATTTCTAGAATGAGCAAATCTGTCTTGGATGAAATACAGCTGAAATGCCCTTTTAGAAATGAGAATGGCCAGACTTTGTCTCTCATACTTTGGTCATGTTGTCAGAAGGGACAAGTCCTAGAGAAGGATATCATGCTTGGTAAAGTAGAGGGTCAAGGAAAAAGAAGACCCTCAATGAGATAGACTGACAAAGTGGCTACTAGGATGGGCTCAAGCATGGCGATGATTGTGAGAACGGCACAGGACTGGGCAGTGTTTCAATCTGTTGTGCATAGGGTTCCTGAGTCAGACTTGACTTGACAGCACATAACAACAAATAGTATTTAGGCACACACAAAAAAGGAAGGAAAGAGAAGATTGGGGAATGAATGGAAAAGATTGAGGGCACACTCTGTGGTTTCTCTTATACAAATTAATTTAATTTAAATTAAATTAAAAAAAATAAAACCAAGACATTGACTATGTATTTGGAATTATATGGCACCTCTTATTTATTAAAAGTATGGCCTATAAATAATGGTAGAATTTTCTTAACACTGTAGTTTTAGTAAGTCTAGGAAAAATCAGAATATCTATTGAATAATGTCTTGGTAAAGCCAACATATGTAAGAATGTCCAATGCTCGTGATAACAGAATACAATTTCAAAATTATTTATCAACTGATATTAGGTTTGCAAAAGAACTCAGACCCATCTGCAAATGCTTTTCCTTATGGATGAGCATCACTCTTGACAAGAATAGATTATGCATTCTTGAACTAAATTAAAAACAAACATTAGCCATATAAATTGACATGATAATGTTTAGAATATATGGTGTTGTTGCTGTTAATTACCATCAAATTTATTCTGGCTCATGGTTACCCCATGTGTGAAGAGCAGAATTGCTCCATAGAGTTTTCAAGGCTGTGACTTTTCTGAAGCAGATCTCGAGGCTTGTCTTCTGAGATGCCACTGGGTGAGTTTAAACTGCTAACCTTTTGGTTAGTAGCTCAGTGAAGACAAAGAATAATATGAAATTTAAATTTACATTAAAACCCTAGCCAATGAATATAATTCCTTTATCAGTCAGGGGACAATCAGTAAATTATTCTATTTAATTTGAGGAAATTCAGTACACAGGTAATGGGTGACAGGAGATCTGAGAAGCCAATGGGATGATGAACTAGCCCAAAAATTAGCATTGGAAGAAGTCACTAGCACATCCAAGGCTGGAGGAATAGAGAGAGAAAGTATTACTGCTAGAGGCTTCTTGTTATTTGACATCAAGTCAATTCCAACTCATGGCAACACTATATGTATAGAGTAGAAATCCAAGATGTCGATGACCTTTGTTGGCCACTCTCTAACTGGAAGCATGTAGATAAGATCTGTAAATCTTAGGTATTATGTAGCAGCCCTATGCTCCAAAGATTCATATATAGTTATTCCCCATGATGAGACTGGCAATCAACTCCATGGTGGGATCTACCACAAACAGCTGAGTAGCTGCTTTGGGTATGTGATTTGCTTCCTGTATATAAGAAGCAGCTTTGGGAATGGGTTCTAGCTTGGATGCTCCATGTAGCCGTGTCATTCAGCAGCCTGCCATGCTCTGCCGACCTTGGGGCTTACAATGGACTTAAATTAATGGCCTGCCGTGTAGTTTGGTAACATCAGAACTTTGCCTTTTTACTTGTCAACCTTGGGCTTGTCAGCCTCAGCAGCCAGCTGCTGTCTGAGTGAAGAAATGCCTCTAGCTCAAGTGGGCCGGGAGCAGGAGGCAGAGCTGGACCCCAAGCTTGAGGGGCTTTCACCCAGCCCCTAGAGTCTGGCACTTTGAACTTGGACTTAAAGCCCCCAAACTGTAAGAGAATAAACTCCTGTTTGTTAAGGCCATCCCATTGTGGTATATTCTTGTCAGAGCAGCACTAGGTAACCAGAACACCACCATACACTTTTCAAGGACAAGACCTTTGAAGCAGATCACAAGGCATTACTTCAGAGGTGCCTCAGAGTGGGTTTGATCTGCTAACCTCTTGGTTAGTAATGTAGTGCTTAACCATTTGTGCTGACCAAAGACTCCTACCAGAGACTAGAAGTTAGGATTGCCTTGTGGGAACTAGGATTAAGCAGAGGCTTTCTAGTAGGGAGCTAAAACCACAGAGGAGAGCAGCCACTACTGGAAGATGCCACTCAAGGGTAAGCCAGTGAGGCAGAAATAATTTTGTGTCCCGTTCTTCCTCTCTCTCAGCTTCTGCAAGTGCCTGCCATGGACGAAATCTACCTAAAAGCCAGTTGTTGGAAAGGAAATCTGAGAAACGTAATTTGCAGGTGAAAGATTGGAAATAGATATTAGTATTACAATGACCAGCACACTTCCCAAGGCATGAAAGAGAAATTTGGTGCTGTAAACTGATGCCTAAATTATGTTCATTTTGCTTTTCTTTTAGATAATGAGATTTATCTGCACATCTCTGAGTAGCATTAGACAGTGTGGCATTTGGTAAATAATGTGGGAAGTTAGGAAAAATAATGCTTAGTATAGAAAGTGATATAGCATCTTGTTGTTGTTAGATGCCGTCAAGTTGCTTCCGATTCATAGCGACCCCATGCATAGCAGAACGAAACACTGCCCAATCCCACGCCAGCTCCATGATCCCTGCTATACTTGAGCCCATCATGGCAGCCACCATATAAATCCATCTCATTGAAGGCCTCCCACTCTTTCGTCGACCCTCCACCCTACCAAGCATGACATCCTTCTCCAGGGAATGGTCCCTTCTGACAACATGACCAAAATAGGTGAGACGAAGTCTGGCCATTCTTGCTTCCAAGGAGCATTTTGGCTGCACTTCCTCCAGGACAGATCTGTTAGTTCTTTTAGCAGTCCATGGTACTTTTCAGCATTCTTCGCCAGCACAACAACTCAAAAGCATCAACTCTTCTTTGGTTTTCCTTATTCATTATCCAAATCTCACATGCATATGAGGCAATTGGAAATATCATGGCCTGTGTCAGGCACACTTTAGTCCTCAAGGAGACATCCTTGCTCCTCAGCACTTGAAACAGTTCCTTTGCAGTCGACCTACCCAATGCTATACGTTGTCTAATATCCTGACTGCTGCTTCCACTGGCCTTGATTGTAGAACCCAGCAATGTGAATTCTTTGACAACCTCAATCTTTTCTCCATTTATCGTGATGCTGCTTATTAGTCCAGTTGTGAGGATTTTTGTTTTCTTTATTTTCAGATGTAATCCATACTGCAGACTGTGTTCCTCAATCTTCATCAGTAAGTGCCTCAAGTCATTGTCACTTTCAGCAAGCAAAAAGAAGTGTATCTCAGGTTGTTAACGACTTTTCCTCCAATCCTGATGCCACATTTTTCTTCATATAGTCCAGCTTCTCAGATTATTTGCTCAGCATATAGATTGAATAAGTATGGGGAAAGGATACAACCCCGACACACTCCCTTACTGATTTTAAAATATGCAGTGTCCCCTTGTTCTGTTAGAATGACAGCCTCCTGGTCAAGGTACAGTTTCCTCATGAGTGTTCAGGAATTCCCATTCTTCTCAATGTTATTGAGAATAATTTGTCATGATCCACCCAATCAAATGCCTTTGCATAGTCAATAAAGCACAAGTAAACATCTTCCTGCTATTCCTTGCCTTGATCCAAGATTCATCTGATAGCAGCTATGATATCCCTTGTACCACATCCTCTTCTGAATCCAGCTTGCACCTTTGGAAGTTCTCTGTCAATATACTACTGCTTCAAACGTTTTTGAATTACTTTCAGTAAGATCTTATTTGTGTGTGATATTAATGATATTGTTCAATAATTTCCACATTCTGTGGGATCACCTTTCTTTGGAATTGGTACAAATATGGATCTCTTCCAGTCAGTTGGCCAGGT
>NW_006921857.1:2924907-2926270 GCF_000298275.1 Orycteropus afer afer | reverse complement strand
TACACTCCATGTTCTGATTATTAATGGATGTTTGCAGCTGTTTCTCCTCAATTTGAGTGGTGCCACATCAGCAAATGGAGGTCTTGAAAAATTTTCCTTATCCATATGACTAAGGCTGATTTTATTCTGATAAGGCAGCTCTTGCCCAGTCTTACTTTGAGATCTTCTAAGCTAAGTGACTCACCATCATATTTTCTCATTATTCACTTTATGCAATGGTAATGGATATCATTACACAAAAATATGTACTACAATCATACAATTTATTTGAACTACAGAAAGAAAACAGTTTCCTTGGCCTGGCAATATATACACTTCTACAATTACATATTCATTCTATAAGTGTTCTCTGAAGACCTACTGTGCACTAATGTAACCTATTAGTCCTTATAAAATAAATATAAGACATGGTCATATCCTAAGAAACAGGAAATAAATTAAGAATAAAGCATGAGATACACATGTAACATTGAAATAAGGGAAAGTGCTACACAAATAAGAGAGCAATTCATTTTCCAAGGGGAGGAAAACCAAGGAAGGCTTCACAGAAGATGGGAAAACTGAGCTAAACTTGGAAGAATCAAAGTAAACGACAAGTGTCTCTGAGCTTTTCCTAGCTCTTCTCTCACAGGAAACAACGACCAGTACAATGATTATTTATACATCACATCTTGATATCAATACACCAGCCACTCCTCCAAAGGTAGATTGGACAATCTACTTCCTTAGTGATACTTCCTCAGAAACCCAAGGAGGGGTCTCTATGAGTCAGGTCTGACTCTAGCACACATAACAATAACAACAAGTATTTTGGGATAAATCCTAACACTGAATCATTTAGATACTTCAGGAAAATACTTGAAAAATAATCCCTCACATTTACATCTATCTGTCAATGCAAGAAAACGTTGGTTTACACAATTTAAAAATCTTCAAATACATGCTTGTAGTAGTCCTTCAAATAGTGCTGTTACCTCCTTTTCCTGTCATTTCCAAATCAGCCACCATTCTATCCTGGATCTCATATACTACTAAATACTTTATAGTAGTGGATCTTTGCTTGGCTTCATTTTCTTTTCCAGTATAAGACTCAATTTATTTTTCCATACAGGCCTATAGTAGACATCAATCAGAATTCCTTGTGGCTATAATGAAAGCCTTTTTTCGTTCTCCCACATTTGAAAAAGATTAGATAACATTTGGCTTACTGAAAACTCTCTTACCCAAGATGTTGATGACCTCTGTTGGCTACTTTCTAACTAAAACCACATAGATAAGATCTATAAATCGTAGGTATTATGTAGTAGACCTGTGTGCCAAAGATTCTAACATATATATATATATATATATATATATATATATA
>NW_006921857.1:2898505-2902935 GCF_000298275.1 Orycteropus afer afer | reverse complement strand
TATATATATATAAATATATATAATATATATCTGTGTGCATATTTGTGTGGAGAGAGAGAATACATATATAAGTATATAATGTGTGTGTGTGTAGAGAGAGAGAGAAATTTATTTCAAGGAAATGACTCACGCAGTTATATAGCCTGGCAAGTCCTCAGTTAGTGAGTCAAACTTCCAGCTGGGGGATTCTCGTGAATCATGCCAGGCAATGCAGTAGGCTGCTGGCTGATGAATCCAAGATCAGCAGGTAAGATGGCAGGCTGTGGGCTTGCAGCTGTGAAGGCAACAATCCCAAGATTGACAGGCAATACGTTAAGCCACTGGTTCAAGTACAGGAGAGAAAGGTCAGATGATGATGAGCCAGATGCAGGATCTAGAGCAAGCAAAAAGTCAGAGATCTTTGCTAGGATGTCCATGTATATTGGAAGCAAGCCACACCCCTGAATAAACTCCCTTCCGACTAATTTTCTACTCAAAGCAGATCTCAGCATGGTCATGATTACATATATCACATTTCGTCATGGCGAATGACTACATCATAACTGCTAAACCACTGAGAATCATGGACCAACAAACAATCTTAACTATCATAGTCCACACCTTGTCAATTTGGAATCTGTACACATCTCCTTAAACTATACATAATCTCTAAATAAAGAAGATTATAAAGTCACACTTGCACCTAACATGATACAACTAACGTGTACAACCAGAAACACATTAGCCTCATTTACATTTTATAACTGAAAGAAACAAAAATATTTGATATGTACACATGGAAGGAAAAAATACTCATAACAATTACAGTCCTCATTTCTGCATCTTGTCATGTGGTTGTAGCTTGTATTTAGAACTCCCTTCTTTTGCCACCCATTCCATATTCTCTTTACTCTCAGCAAGTTCCTCAGCTTGCCATGGTTCTTTGTTTAGTGGAATGATGCAAATCTTCATTCCTGAAGGTTCTGGGCTATTAGTAGTCATATCAGAATTGGGTTGCTGTAGTTTTCTTCTGATTTTAATCACAGGCATGGTAGTACTAAGAGACATCCTAAATAATCCCCTGTATTCCAGAATACTCCTCTTTACCTCCATTATGTAATATCAATCTGATTTTCCTTTGATAATTTGGATCAATAACACCAGACAATATAGTAATTTCCTTCTTTGACTGTTGATTCAGAGGCAAGAGGATCCCAAAATGGCCATGTGGCATTCTTAACTTCCGGTTCAATGGAATCAGTATTGTGTCTCCTGGAGGGATTGTTTGTTCCTTTGGGACCCAGAGAACAGAGCATAGGGACAGGAAGCAAATATTTTGTGCATGGCTCACTAGGGGTAATAGTGAGTTGTACCACTCCCATTTCTACCTTTGGTTCCTGGACCCATGAATGCTGGATACTGAGGAAACATCACCATATATTGGACACTGGTTTAGAGCATATACAGCCTACTGGAGAATATTACCTCTACCCTTCCAGGTATTATCACTTAGCTGGTTCCATAGTTTTGTCATTAAAAGGCCAATCCATCCTTCTATCAAGCCAGATGTTTTAGGAGGATGGGGAACATGATAAGACGAGTGAATTCCATGAGCCTGGGCCCATTGCTGCACTTCATTTGCTGTGAGATGAGTCCTTGATCCAAGCCAATGTTGTGTGGGATACCATAATGGTGGATAATTCTGTAACTCCACCGATGGTAGTTCTGGTAGAAGAATTGTGTGCAAGGAAGGCAAACCTATATTCAAAGTAAGTGCCTATTCCAGTAAGAAAATGCTGCCCTTTCCATGATGGAAATTCTCCAATGTAGTCAACCTTCTATCAGGTTGATGGCCAATCACCTAAAAAACTGGTCTCATATTACAGACTCAGTGAGAGAATGACAGAGTATGTCATCCTATCCACTTGATTGTTAAAATTGTCCTCTGCCAAGTTCACCTTTTGGTGTGTACTCACATGATACACAAATATCTTCAGTTTTTGGCCCATTAAGAGAGATCAATCCACCTACTTCTTCCCCCTAACTCTTTGTCTCCAATTTTCCAAGCATATTCCTATAAAGTCCTTGATCATCCAACCAAAACATTAGCCACAGACCATGAATTAGGATACAATCACACATTTGGTCATTTCTTCTTCCAAGCAAAGTGAACAATCAGATGCCCTGGTTGAAGTTCTGCCAATAGGGAGTAGTCCTCTTCACCACTGTTCTTCAGGGAGGTGCTATAAAGTGGCTGCAGTGCTACTGCTGTCCACTTTCAAATAGTGTCTGCATATTGTGCTGAACCATATGTAAACCATTCATAAATTTTCTCTTCCTAAGGTAACTGATCATAAAGAACTCCCCACAAGGCCATAGGTGCAGATTGGGAGAGGGAAGGTAATATGACTGGAGTGAATACCATAGACATTTAGGCCACTTTTTCATGCAATTTACTTGTGCTTTCAGATCCTGCTTGAGCTTGATCTCTTATATACCATTTCCATTTAATGATGGAACACTGCTGTGTACATTCAACTTTATGACTCAGTAGGCAAGACCACTCCCAGTTCATGATGGGCACTTCAGGCCTCATGGTGACTTGGTGGCCTGTGGCTAGGTGTTCAGTCAAGCCAAAAGTTATTTCTCAAAAGGAGAGTTGTTGTCTGCAGAGGATGGCAGGCTTTTCTCCAAAATGTTAAGAGTCTATGCTTTGATTTACCAATAGAGACCTTCCAAAGACTCCAACAGTATCTCTATCTGCTACTGACACCTGAAGCACCGTTGGATCAGCAGATCATATAGCTCAAGTGGCAGAGCAGTTTGAACAGCAGCCTGAACCTGTTGCAGAGCCTTCACTTGCTCTGGGCCCTACTCAAAACTAGCAACTTTTAGAGTCACTTAATAAATAGGCTAGAGTAGCACATACAAATGACAGGTATAACCAAAACACGTTGCCTTCAAGATCCAAAGATGCCCACCAAGTGTAGCACCTCCTTTATAGTTGTGGGAGGAGCCAGATGAAATAACTTATCTTTCACTTCAGCAGGAATATTTCGAAATGTCCCACACCACTGGACCCTTAGAAATTTCATGAAGTGGAAGGTGCTTAATTTTTTTTTTTTTCAGGTTAATTTCCCACACTCTAAAATGCAAACATCTGACCAATAAATCTAGAGTCTACTTCTTCCTTACTAGGTTCAATCAACATAATGTCATCAATACAATGGACTAGTGTGATGGCTTATGGAAGAGAAAGGCAGTCAAAGGACATAATGCTGGAGAGTTGATATACCTTTGAGGTAGAACCATGAACGTGTATTGCTAGCCTTGCCAGCTGAATGCAAACTGTTTCTATTGATTCTTAGAAACTGGAATTGAGAAAAGTGCCTTGGCCATATCATTAGCTGAATACCAGGTACCAGGGGATATGTTAATTTGCTCAAGCAATTAAACTAGATCTGGAATAGCAGCTGCAGTTGCAGTGACCAGTGGGTTAAGTTTACAATAATCCCCTCTCTATCTCCAAAATCCATCTGTTTTTCACACAAACCAAATAGGCAAGTTAAATGGGGATGTGGTGAGAATTACTATCCTTGCATCCTTCAGGTCCTTGATGGTGTCACTAATCTTTGTAATACCTCCAGGAATGTGATATTGCTTTTGGTTTACTATATCCCTATGTATGGGCAGTTCTAATGGGTTCCATTTGGTTTTTCCTACCATAATATCCCTTACGTCACATGACAGGGACTCAATATGGGGTTCTGCCAGTTGCTGACTACATCTATTCCAATTATGCATTCTGGAACTTGGGAAATCACTACAGGATGGGTTCAGGGACCCACTGGACCCACTGTGAGATGGGCCTGAGCTAAGACTTCATCCATAATTTGACCTCATATTCCCCCACTCAGATTGGTGGGCTACAGTGACATTTTGTATCTCTTGGAATTAGTGTCAATTCAAAGCCAATGTCCAGTAATCCCAAAAAAGTTTGATTATTTCCATTTCCCCAATAAATAGTCACCCTTGTAAAATGCCAAAAATTCCTTTGGGGAAGGCTGGGAGAAATAGTAACTAACTTTTTGGCTTTATATAGTGAGGCTCTTCTTCAAGTAGACCTGGCCTCCCCTTCTTTCAAGGGATTGTGGGTCTGTAAACTGGCAAAAGTCTGGAAATTGATTGAGGAACCATGACTATTCTGGCAATTCAAGTTGGACTACTGGTCACTTGAACTAGAAATCTTTCTCTTGTACATATCAAGCAATTATTTCATAGATTTTTTTCATGTATTTCTCTCCTAGGGACACCATGCCTAAGTTGTTGTTGTTGTTGTTAGGTGCCTTCGAGTCATTTTCGACTCATAGCAACCCCATGCACAGCAGAACAAAACACTGCCCCATCCTACACCAGCTCCACGATCCCTGCTATACATCAGCCCATCATCG
>NW_006921857.1:2867250-2895712 GCF_000298275.1 Orycteropus afer afer | reverse complement strand
AGTGGATGGCCTCTTCCTTCTTCCTAGTCTGTCTCAGTCTGTAAGCTGGGATGATACCTGTGCACCATGTGCATCCTGCTGGGTTAGAAACACCAGTGGCTCAGCCTAAAATCTCACATCAACCCATCACCACTTTAGGACAAACAGACAGACCAGTTTGCCTCCCTGTTGGAAACCTCTCGTACCACCCTTACCTGGGTCCCTGTGGTTGCCTAAGTAGCCAACACTATAAGTCCATATGAGTCAGACTACTCTAATTACTCTTTTGACTCTACAGTCCATTACGGTGACCACATCCACCTTGCCTTTGTTAATTAAGGGCTGCCACTTGACCACCACCACAAGATTCAGTCAGCTCCCTTATAATTAGGTGTCTTAATTTAATTATATCATTCTCTGCTGTCAAATCTGGCTTACGTAAAAATAACAATCACAGCAGTCTTCAAGGACACTGGATCTCCTTTCACACATGTGTCCCTCACCATTGTGGTAGAATGTATGTCCTCTGGGCATTCTGTGTGGAGGTCTATGGGTCTGATCTGATAAATCCACTCTAACTTGTCAATTTCCCTAAGGCTCTGGATACTTTCTTCTACAGTATACCAAGGCAGTCTGGTACTTCAACTTGACTTAGTGTTGGCCACTGCCAAATCTATACTTCAGTAAACCAACCAAATAAACTATGATATCCTTTCCTAACCTCTAGAGCTGAAACACTGAATGAAGAATCTGTGCTTAGTGAGCCCAAATCAATAAACTCAGACTGATTCAATGTTATGTTAATTGCACCATTATCCCACATTCTTAATATCCATTCCAACATATATTCTTCAGGTTTCTGTTTGTACATATTAGAAAAAATCAAGCAGTTCTTTTGGAGTGTAACATACTTCTTCCCAGCTCAAACTTCATACTTCACCTTTTGGAGCTCATTGGAACTGAAATCTTGTTATAGGTATAGAAGCAACAACAGTTATGGGGATGATTCCTTGGAACGTTCAGCAATGTCTTTGTAAGACATCTGCCTCACATATGGTCTAGACAACATCCTGGTGCCACCCTAAGTTATATCTCAGACAATGATTTAGCAGGCACAGCTGGGATAGTCTCATCAGATAGGGGAAAGAGGGCTGGTTCTGCTGACAGGAGTGATTCAATGGAGTTTAGGGGCTAAATTAACCCAGCTTCCTGAGTATCTTCCCATATGTCCTCTTCCAAGTTTCAGCATCTCATTTCTTCCCAGTTAATGTCCTCACTTTAAATTCAGACACCACTTGAAGTTGGCATTTTAATTCAGGCAATCTCATAAGATTTTGGGTTTGATTTTTGGCAATATCTGCTCTGTTACTACAAGAAATAAGGCTTTCTTTCAGAGCACAACTGGAAGAATTGAGGTCTTTTATACAGCACTTGACCTGTGGCTTCAAAGCCTTGAGCTCATCTTTTTCTTTACCACTTTGTCTAGTGTAAGTAGGAACAATCAACTGGCTTCCTTATAGCTCTCATTCTGACAAAATTGCAGAAAAGTATCAAACGTATTCACCCAGAGCCTCAGTTCTACCAATACTTGATCTATTGTTACTACTTTCACATACGTAAGAAAATATGGTCTATTGGACTATGAAATGTTCACTTATATTTAAAGACTACTGTCAAATAGCTATTATTATTAAGCAAAAGCTATTCAAGCCACAATTGGTATCTGGATCTCTAAATGTTTTTTTGCTTTCTTTGGTATCAGACTGAGAGCAATGGTCACAGTATTTTTCAACACTTTTCTTTTCCACAACAAAAATTCTTATGCAAATATATATTTTTTTTTTTTCTTAGCGGTTGTATAAAACTTCATTGACTTAATAAAAAATGAATAATTCTCTGTCATTTTTTAATGTCTTAAACTGGGTTCTCTAGAGAAACAAAGCTAGTGAAGCTTATATATATAAGGTTAGTTCAGGCAAACCAAATCCACTGCCGTTGAATCAATTATGACTCCTAGTGACCCTCTAGAATAGAATACAACCGTCTTACAGGGTTTTCTAGGCTGTAATCTTTATGGAAGCAGACTGCCACATCTTTCTCTCATGGAGTGATTGGTAGAGTCAAACTGGCAACCATTCTCTTAGCACCCAGCACTTAGCCACTAAGCCACCCAATCACCGCATCAAGTCAATTTCGACTCATAGTGACCTTATAGGACAGAGTAGAACTCCTACTCTTTATAGGGTTTCCAAGGCTATAAATATTTATGGAAGCAAACTATCACATCTTTCTCCTTCAGTGCAGATGGTGAGTTCAAACTGCCAAACTTTTGGTTAGCAGCCAAGTGCTTTAACCACTGCACTATGAGGGCTACTAAAAGTTCAGCTGCTAACTGAAAGGTCAGTGGTTCAAATCCACCAGCCTCTCTGTGGGAGAAAGATGTGGCAGTCTGTTTCCATAATAATTTATATCCTTGGAAACCCTATAGGGCAGTTCTATGCTTTCCTATAGGGTCACTATGAGTCAGGTAGTAGACAAGTGCAAACAATTTGCATCACTCAGACACCTAAAGGAAGTCTATAAATGGAACCATTTACCATCAAATAAATTGTGACTCATGGCAACCCCCTGTGTTTTGAGTAGATCTGTGCTCCACTATAACCAAAACAACCAAACTCACTGCCGTCAAGTTGAATCTGACTCAGAGACCCCTCCCTGGGTTTCCAAGGCAGTATTGCTACAGAAGTAGATTGCTCAGTCTTCCTTCCAAGTGCTCCACAATGGAGGTCATTTATTTATTCATCAACACTTCTGTATGACGTAGAACTATCATAGGGTAAAGAATATAGAAGGAACTCTGGTGGCATAGTGGATAAGGCATTTGACTGCTACCCGGAAGGTCAGTGGTTCAAACCCACCAGCCACTCTGAGGAAAGAAGATCGATATAGAAAGCTAAGGAGCCAGAATTCTCCTTAGAAGTGAGGAAGGTGAGATTTCATCTCATGTACTTTGGACATATATTAGGAGGGACCAGTCCCTGGAGAAGGAAATCATGCTTGGTAAATCTGAGGGTCAGAGAAAAAGAGTTGGCTTGAAACAGTAGCTGCAACCATGAGTTTAAACAGAGCAATGATTGTGAGGGTGGTGCAGTACTGAGCAGTGTTTCATTCTGTTGTATGTATAGTCCCTACAAGTCAGAAATGACTCAATAGCACCTGCAGTGAAATGAATTGCTTAATATGGCCCTTCTAGCCATAGTCCTCCATTTTGTGATGTATTGTACATCCTAGTCCCTATGACACAGGAGCTCTGGTGGTGTAGTGCCTAAGGCATTTGACTGCTAACCAGAAGGCTGGAGGTTCAAACCCACCAGCCAATCCTTGGGGGAAAGACTGGGCAATCTACCTCTGTAGTGATACTGCCTCAGAAACCCAAGGAGGGGTCTCTATGAGTCAGGTCAGACTCAACGGCACATAACAAAAACAACAGTCTCTATGCCTGCTTAGGGCGGGATGTATCTTGAGTCCCACCTTGCTGGAGGGTGTGACTCAAGTCACCACCCTGAGTTTCCTTGAGGGTATATATGTGAATGCTCTGGGAAAGTTCACTCTCTGTCTCTGGTCCTGTGTTTGGTTTGTCATTATTTCACCCCTGGACTTGAGACAGCAACTGACCATCTGACCCACCGATTTGGGTTCGCCAGACCCTGCAACCACACGAGTGATGCAAATCTTCCAGACCTACTCACAGACTTGGAATTTGCCAGCCTTCACCACCATATAAGCCATTTCCTTAGCAGTTTGTGAGTTCTATGAGACCTTACAGTGAAATATGGAACCCTAAGACAGGAGGGAGAGTACGGAGGGGAGAAGCAGGGATTGATGTTAGAGATGATGGAATGACACAGCAGTTTGGAAAAGTTGGACATGTGGGACATCTTTAATGTCTGCCTCATAGGGACTGGCCTTGTGCTGATGATCCTCCTAAAAGAAATTATTTAAGCAGCATCTAACAACAACAACAAGAGAAACAAGAAGCAGTATACAATTGGAATATAAAAGTGTTTTTTCTTTTTTAAAAAAAGTAATTTTATTTTCAATAACACCAGTTTTACTTTCAAGTATCATAAAATACTGAGTAATATATTTTTTGTTACAAAAAAACTAATCAGGAAAACACATACAAATACAAAGAAGAGAAAATATCCACTTCATAATGTCTAACAAACATAAAAAGGTGTTCAACTTTATGAATCATCAGGGAAATTAAAAATAAAACCACAAGGTAATTACCACTACCTACACACCAGAGTGGATGATTGAAATGAAAAAGATGAGGAAATGTCAAACACTAATTTTAATGTAGAGCAAACACTTTGGAAAATTCCATGGAAGTATTTATGAAAGTTGAACATTTAAAGACCCTTTTTCCTACTAAGTCCAATGCTAGGTAAATATGTATATTGTTGTTGTTAGGTGCTGTCAAGTCGGCCCTGACTCATAGTGACCGTAAGTACAACAGAACAAAACATTGTCCAGTCCTGTGCCAGCCTCACAATCCTTGCTATGCCTGAGCCCATTGTTGCAGCCACAGTGTCAATCCATCTTCCTGAGGGCCTTCCCCTTTTTCATTGACTCTCCACTCTACCAAGCATGATATCCTTCTCCAGGGAATGGTCTCTTCTGACAACATGACCAAAATAGGTGAGATGAAGTCTGGCCATTCTTGCTTCCAAGGAGCATTCTGGCTGCACTTCTTCCAGGACAGATTTGTTAGTTCTTTTGGCAGTCCATGGTACTTTCAGCATTCTTTGCCAACACCACAACTCAAAAGCACAAACTCTTCTTTGGTCTTCTTTATTCATTGTCCAATTTTCACGTGTATATGAGGTGACTAAAAATATCATGGCTTGTGTCAGGCGCACCTGAGTCTTCAAAGAGACACCTTTGCTCTTCAGCACTTGAAAGATGTCTTTCGCAGCAGAACTGACCAGTGCAATACAATGCCTGATTTCTTGACTGCTGCTACCATTGGTGTTGATTATGGAAACAAGTAATATGAAATCTTTGACAACTTCAGTCTTTTCTCCATTTATCATGATGCTGCTTATTAGTCCAGTTGTGAGGATTTTCATTTTCTTTACATTGAGATGTAATGCATACTGCAAACTGTAGTCTTTAATCTTCATCAGTAAGTGCTTCAAGTCATCTTCAGTTATAGTAAGCAAGGTAGTGTCATCTGCACATCACAGGTTGTTAATGAGTCTTCCTCTAATCATGGTGCTGTGTTCTTCTTCATATAGTCCAACTCCTTGGACTATTTGCTCAGCATGCAGATTGAATAAGTATGGTGAAAGGCTATTACCCTGACACACTCCCTTCCTGAATTTAAACCATGCAGTATCCCCTTGTTCTGTTCAAATAACAGCCTTCTGTTCTATGTATAGGTTTCTCATGAGCACAATTAAGTGTTCTGGAATTCTCATTCTTCTCAATGTTATCCATAATTTGTTATGATCCACAAAGTTGAATGTTTTGTAGTCAAAGAAACAAGGTAAACTAATGATAAGCAAGTAAATTAATGACATGCAATTGCATATTAATCATATACAAGTTCAAGTTAAAGCTGAAGATAATTAAAACAAGTCCATGGAAGCCAAAATATAATCTTGATTACATCCCTTCTGAATTTAGAAACCATCTAAAGAACAGATCTGATGTGACTTGTGGGTTTGAACTACCAACCTTTTGGGTAACAGCCAAATAGCTTAACCATTACACCACCAGAGCTCCTTGCTAAATATGTATATATGTTACCAAAAGATGTGTTCCAAAACGTCCACCTGCATTATTCACACTAGCCCCAAATTAGAAAGACATAAACGGGTAGCAACATAATGGATGAATACATGGTAATATATCTAGACAATGATATACCAAACTGGAAAAAGTATTGAAAAACCCACTACACCCAAGGTAAGGAGGTCTAGTGGCATAGTGCCCAAGACCATCAAATCCACCAGCCACTCAGCAGAAGGAAGACCTGGCAATCTACTTTCCTAAAGATTTACTGCCTGGGGTCGCTATGAGTCAGAATCCACTTGATGGCAGTGGGTTTGGTTTTGGTTACATACAATATAGCTGAAACTCACAGTGAGTAAAAGAAGCCTGACCAAAAAGGAATGAACACATTATGATTCCACATACAAACTATTACAAGTCTACTTCATGGTTACTCTTAGGTGTGTGTGTTTGTGGGGGGTGCACTGGAAGGAAACAGGTAGATGCTTCGATGATGCAGGTGGTAGTGTTCTTGACCTAACTTCTGCCTACATAACTTTTCCAGTTTGTAACAATTTATCCAGATGTATCTAAAATTAAAAGTTAAAATTGAAACAAATAAAGAAAAAAAAAAAAAGGCAGCAATAGATCAATCACGTTATTTAAAATCCATGAGGTCATAATCAACAGCTCTTCCCCCAGCCCCTGCGCGCCCCAGACCCCCATGTGTGCATGCGCGCGCACACGCACAATAAAATCAAAACCTCATTGGTTGCTATTCCGGGAAGAGGGGCACAGTTCCGGAAGCAGTATCTTAGCGCCGCCTTTTCTGCTTCCTAATCATCCCAGCTTCCCGCCAACCTACCTGCCAGCCATCCTGCTAGCACGCCATTCAGCCCCAGACAGCGTCTGCCAGTCTGAACTTATCCCTCTGGGAAACCGTGTCATTTTCGGTTGGGAATAGCCTGTTTCTGGTTCATCGGTTCACCACTGCCTGAAAGGATCTCCACCCACCGCCATTATGAACATCCGCAATGCTCGGCCAGAAGATCTGATGAACATGCAACACTGCAACCTCCTTTGCCTTCCTGAGAACTACCAGATGAAATACTTTTTCTATCATGGCCTTTCCTGGCCCCAGCTCTCCTATATCGCTGAGGATGAAGATGGGAAGATTGTGGGCTATGTTCTGGCCAAAATGGAGGAGGATGCAGACGATGTGGCCCATGGACATATCACCTCACTGGCCGTAAAGCGTTCACACCGGCGCCTCGGCCTGGCCAAGAAGCTGATGGACCAGGCCTCTAGGGCCATGATAGAGAACTTCAATGCCAAGTATGTGTCCCTGCATGTCAGAAAGAGTAACCGGGCAGCCTTGCACCTCTATTCTAACACCCTCAACTTTCAGATCAGTGAGGTAGAACCCAAATACTATGCAGATGGGGAAGATGCTTATGCAATGAAGCTAGATCTCTCGCAGATGGCAGGTGAGCTGAGGCGGCAGCAGGAGCTGAAGAAATGTGGATACCTGATGCAGGGCTGCAAAGAAAATAAAGTAGAGACCCAGGGCAATACTAAAGAGTATGGTTCTGAAGAGGCCTTTCAGGGGGAGAAGAGCCCCATGGCTGAGAAGAGTGGGAGTGACAGCAAGGGACTCAGCGAGTGCACGGAGAGTCCCTAAGTCCAGGAGAGCGCAGAAGACTTGGATTCTACCCCCTAAAGGCTGCTTGAGGTATTCTCCCTTCCCTGACCCAGCCCCCCTCTACCTTGACCCTTACCCCTACCCCACCGCCAACCCACACCATACCTGGTCTGCCCAATTCCTTTCCAGCTTTACTGGGTTTCAAGGTGAAACCACCTGGTGACTGGAAGAATGTGGGATAGCTTAGGGGAAGATTCACTTCTTACTATTAAAAGCAACTGATATGATGAAAGTGGATTAAACTAAGTAAAAAACATTTCTCTTTCCTTTCCTGTATGAATTGTATTTCAGTGTGTCCATATAATTGATGAAGAAATTTTTTCTTTATAGAAGAATTCCAGGTAATAAATGGAGAAAGAGTAATAGAGTTAGAGAATCACCATTTTTGCAACTCTTGATGTAATAATAGGTAGGCAACAGTCATTAATGGCTAATACTATTAAATGAAAGTTGGAGAGCTTTATAACAATGGATCAGGCTGACATCATTTCAAGTCAGTGATAAATCTTAGTATCACTAAAAGTGAGACAAATATATGTGCTTCCTGATGCAATAATAAGTATACAGTACTGCCTATAAAATACTCCTACCAAAAAATAAACTCTAAATATATATATGTGTGTGTGTGGATTAACACACACACACATATGTATATTTAGGAGCTGTGGTGAGGCAGTGGTTAAAATGCTTGGCTGCTAACCAGAAGGTCAGTGGTTTGAACCTACCAGTCATTCTTTGGGAGAAAGATGTGAGATGTGGCACTCTGATTCTGTAAAAATTTACAGTCTTGGAAACTATGGCAGTACTACTCTGTCCTATAGGGTGGCTATGAATCAGAATCGAGTTGATGGCAGTGAGTTTGGTTTGGGGTGTGTGTGTGTGTACAGTGTTGGAAAATCCAAAGCAAAGTAACTGCAGACTTACTTACTAACCTGTAGTGAACAATTTCACATTTCACCACATCAAAGATGCTGCTTCTAGGTTTGGCTGGCATCTGTCTCTCCCATCTCTATAGAACCTTCCTACAGAATTGAAGCCCTTTCAAAATTTATAAACCCTCACAGGGATAGGGTACCTATTAAGCAAAATAAGCATGAGCTTACTTGTGTTTACCTACTCACCTGTAGTGAATAGTTTCACATGCTTTTTGTCACATCAAAGATATGATGGAACCCATGTGAAATTGCTCACTGCAAATAAGTAAGTAAGCACAAATTACTTATTGGGTCATCTGCCTCTGTATGTATATGTACATACATGTATATGTATAAACCAAAACCAAACTCACTGCTGTCGAGTTGATTTCGACTCATAGCGACCCCTCCTTGGGTTTCCGAGGTGGTATCACTACGGAAGTAGATCGCCCTATCTTCCTTCCAAGGAGCAGCTGGTGGGTTTGAACCACCTTCTGGTTAGCAGTCAAATGGTCACTACGCCACCAGATCTCCCTGTGTATATGTATGTGTGTATATATATATCTATGTATATATACACACACACACACACACACAGGCATATATGTGTGTGTGTAGAGAGAGTAAATGCACAAGAATATGACTGTGAGAGGTCAAACAGTTTAACACACTGGACTGCTAACTGAAAGTGCACCCAGAGGTGCCTCTGAAGAAAGACCTGGTGATCTGCTTCTGAAAAATCAGTCATTAAGAACCCTATGGAGCACAGTTCTACTCTGACACACGTGAAATCACTATGAGTCTTAGTCAACTTGATGGCAACTGGTTTTTGGTGTGTGTGTTGAGTGTATAGGTGTATATTGTGAATCTAATCAAGGTTCTAGATCTAACTACCATTTTTATAGGAAATAGAGGGACATGTTAAGTACACAATGATGCAGTCAACTAAGTCCAAAATGAGGGGGTTTCTGCAGAACAGATGGCCTGTTTGTTTTTCCAACAAATAAATGACATTTTAAAAAATGAGAGGAAGTTTCCTATTAAAACAACCTTAAAACAATCTTATTGGTCAAATGCAGCTGTTGACTTTGTTTGGATCTTGATTCAGACAAATCAAATATCAGACATATTTTGAAACAACCAGGCAAAATTTGAATGCAGATTGTATAGTTGATGCTGTTAAGGAATTGCTAATCATTTTCTTATGTGAGCTAAATGTATTGTAGCATTAGGTTTTAAAAGAAAATGTCCTTAGTTGTTAAATATAACCCACTGCCGTTGAGTCGATTCATAGTTACCCTACTCCTTGGATTTCTAAGGTGGTATCTCTGTGGAGGTAGATTGCCCAGTCTTCCTTCCGAGGAGTGGCTGGTGGGTTTGAACCACCAGTCTTCTGCTTAGCAGTCAAATGCCTTAGGCACTACGCCACCAGAACTCCTTTGTAATATATGTTGCTCTTGTTGTTATGTGCTGTTGAGTCAGACCCTACTCAGCAACCCCTCCTTGGGTTTTTTGAGGCAGTATCACTATGGAAGTAGATTGCCCAACCTTCCTTTTGAAGGGTGGCTGGTGGGCTTGAACTGCCAGCCTTCTGGATAGCAGTCAGATGCATCTTAGGCACTATGCCACTGGAGCTACAGTAAGTTGTTGTTGTTGTTATGTGCTGTCGTGTCAGACCTGACTCATAGCGACCCCTCCTTGGGTTTCTGAGGCAGTATCACTACGGAAGTAGATTGCCCACCCTTCCTTCCAAGGAGTGACTGGTGGGTTTGAACCGCCAGCCTTCTGGTTAGCAATCAAGTGCCTTAGGCACTATGCTACCAGAGATCCCCAGTAAGTTCTTGGGAATTAGAAAGAGTCTGTTGTCAGATGTATCTTTGCATCTAACTTTAATAACCTAGAGATTTCATAAGAACTGATTCATTTTGAGAGATGTGCTCTGGTGGTGCAGTGGTTAAGGCATTAGGTTTTGGGTTAGATGGGGCAATCTACTTCCATAAACATTTATGCCTTGAGACCCAATGGGGGTTGCTATAAGTTGAATCGACTTGATGACAATGAGTTTGTCTTTGGATTAGACAGAGTAGAAATGCCCCATAGGGTTTCCAAGGCTATAAATCTTTAAAGAAGCACATTCACAGAGTAGATGGTGAATTTGAACTTCTGACCTTTTGGTTGGTTTCCTTCAACCACTGCACCACCAGAGTACCTTCATTTAGTCTAAGGTTAAGATAAAAGCAAATGAATGCACTAAGAGGGAAGATAAAATTAAAGAAAACTTAATGCCTTGAGAGAAGTGTTGTCAAACTTAACTCCTGTCTTGAAAACCCTGGATGGCTCTATCATGACAATGTTATTTAAATCAACAGTGCTTTAAAAAAAAAACTACCAACATCCAAATTTCTATATATAGAAAGACATGTAAATATTAATCTTTGTAGTGAAAACTAGAAGAGTTGGAACTTATTGTCACTACCTTGTTTTTCCGGGTGTCACAAGTTTTCTGTGTTGGACAGAGTGTGATCTTACCACTTTTCTATCATTTGGTTTTGTAAAAAATATTTGAATTTTCCTTCTCTGACAGGTTTCTGCCTTACACAGTTCTGGTTTTCATAGGTTTTACTGTATTTGTTTCTCTTCCATGTTAAAGTTCACCCAAGAAGGATTTTAAGGAGCTCTGGTCTGGTGGCATAGTGCCTAAGGCATTTGATTGCTAACCAGAAGGCTGGTGGTTCAAACCCACCAGCCACTCCTTGGAAGGAAGGTTGGGCAATCTACTTCCATTGTGATACTGCCTCGGAAACACAGGAGGGGTTGCTATGAGTCAGATTTGACTTGACGGCATTGAGTTTGGTTTGGTTTGGTGGCACAGTGCCTAAGGTATTTAACCGCTAACCAGAAGGCGGTGATTCAAACCCACTAGCCACTCCACAGAAAGAAGACCAGGCAATCTACTTCTTTAAAGATTTACCACCTTGGAAATCCAACAATGGGGGTTGCTATGAGTCGGAAGGAGCTCTGGTAGCATAGTGCCTAAGGCACTTGACTGCCAACAAGAAGGCTTGAGGCTTAAACCCACCAGCCACTCCTCAGAAGGAAGGGTGGGCAATCTACTTCCGTAGTGAAGCCACCTCAGGTACCCAAGGAGGGGTCGCTATGAGTTGAGTCTGACTCAGTGGCACATAACAACAGCAACATGAGTCAGAATTGACTTGATGGCAGTGGGTCTGTTTTTTTTTTTTTGTTTGTTTGCTTGTTTGGTTTAAGGATTTTAATCAAATGGAATAAGAACTAATTTAATGATAAGCACTTAAACCCACCTTAAAATATATGTGTGTGTATTTTGAGAAATTAAAAAGTACTTAAGGTCTGCTATGAGAAATAATAACTGCAACCTAATAGAAGAAGAGAGAAATAATAAGAAAATTAATTGTTGTGTAATGCTTATAAATCTCAGTCTATAAATTCAGAAATGATTGAAATATTTCTTACTATGATTGGACTTTATTTCCAAGTTGAAGGAGTGTTTCTGGTACTGAGTACCACCCCTTTCCAGGTTCATAGCTGCTGAGACTTCTTCATTGGCTCTACCTAATTTTGGGTCCTCATTATACACTCATGGGTCCTTTCTAACCAGAAGGCCTATTCAGGTCTTAGGGGCTATCAGCCATGTTTGGGATATTTTTGTAATAAAGGTTTATTAGTTTGCACAAATAAGTTGGTGGTTTGAACCCACCCAGAGGCACTTCAGAAAACACCGCTGGCATTCTGCTTCCAAAAGGTAACAGCCTTGAAAACCCTATAAACCAAAACCAAATTCACTGCCTTTGAGTTGGATCCAACTCATAGCGACCCCTCTTTGGTTTCCGAGGCAGTATCACTACGGAAGTCGATTGCCCCATCTTCCTTCTGAGGAGTGGCTGGTGGGTTTGAACTGCCTTCTGGTTAGCAGTCAAATGCCTTAGGCATTACACCACCAGAGGTCCTTGAAAACCCTGTGAAGCAGTTTTACTCTGCACACATGGTGTCAGATGAGTCCGAATAGACTTGAGAGAAACTCACAGCATCAACTGTTATATATGTACAAGAAAAAACTCAGTAGTTTAACACAATAAAAGATTTTTTATCATATAACAGTTCAGTGTAGCTCAGCAGTATGGTGGGGAGTTAGAGGGGTGAGTATGAGGGTTCCGATTCATGAAGTCATTCAGGGATCCATCTTGAGGAGATGCTCTTAATTTATTTTGTTCCACCCCTCTTGGTAGTCAGTGAAGTCTGAGAGCCCCTTCTCAGTAAAATGTTTTTAAAAGGCATCAAAATTATACATGGAATTATAAAGGAAACCAATTTTATTGAAATATAGTTATTAATCAACGGTATCAAATAGTTACATTTTTAAATTTATATTGTAATATACAAACTTTTCTTAACATTAAAAAAATTTAGGAGTGGGTGTAACAGCTCCTGTAAATTCAAAATAAATGAGCACATAATGATATTTTGAGATATCTGTAACTATAATATGATATGAAAATAGGTGTGTTTTTATTGTTCGTACTACTATGATTTGGTACCTACATTCATAGTTGAAGAGCATGTTAAATTTAAGTTGGAGATGAGTGGAAATAAAGAATTTTTTGTTTTCAATCAATGTTTTGGTTCTCCTAAATTCTACTAATGGATTCAAGTTTAATAACCTGATTCAGTGATTTTTGTACTTTTTAGAATTGTGTGCTCTCCACTAGTTCATATGTATAGATATGCAGCTTAACATCCTTTCTGAAATCATATGTCTGTGTCCTCATAATTTTTTTTTTAAGGAAAAGCAGTTCTTTTGTTTATTGTTTCTCTCAATGAATTTTTAAAAGACTCTTGTAGCACTGGATGACAGGGGGGATAAAGGCAGGTGAGGCAGAGGGCATGGCTCTGGGCATGAGCCCTAGGACTTTGTTCACCCTACAGCTGGGCTGCCAGTTCTTCTGTCCTATTCCAGCAGCCCCAACAGTTGCAATAACAGTGATGTGGAAGACCAGAAGCCAGCTTTCATAGGTTTTTAATATTGTTCACTTCCTTTTTCACAGAAATGTCATAGACATTAAGCCATGCATGCCTGTGTTCAGCTAGTGAAGGAGGAAAGAGAATCTCCACAGAGGTTCATATAAATTTTAAAAGTCAATCCCATTGCCCCAGCTGATTCCTGAGGAGGCTGGAGAATGTCATTTACTTGTGTCCCCAGGAGAGAAAGATAAGAGTTCTGGAAGCCATATAGCATATTCTCTGCCATGTTGGGAAACATCCTGATAGTGTTCTGAACTGTGAGTAGTCCTACTTCAGTGACCAGATAGAAACATCAGATCGTTCTAGTGTACTCTTTGATAATGTGGCACAGGGAACTCTGAAGGCTGTGTCAAGGCTGTCTTCTTATAAATGACACAGATATGTTTTCTGCTCTTGTACAAACCTGAGCATAGGAAACTGCTGCATTGCTACCTTTGTGCTTCTCGTTCAGGCTTGTAAGAAATAACCCATCTACTCTGAAATTTCCCAAACTGTCTAAAGTTTCAGTTACCATACTGTGGTAGTTAAGGTTATGTGTCAACTTGTCTGGGCCTGGTTTTGAGTGGCTGGACAGCCAGATGTAGTTATTCCCCAGGGTGAGATTGGTAATCAACTCCATGGTGGAATCTACTGGAGCAGCTGAGTAGCTGCTTTAGGGATGTGGTCTGCTTCCCGTATATAAGAAGCAACTTTGACGAAGGTCTCCAGCTTTATGGCCTGCATGGACCCTGCATGCTTGGACCCTGCATGTAGCTGAGTCTTTATTTCGCAGCCTGCCATGTTACCTGCCAATCTTGAGACTGTCTCTGGACTTGAATCAGTGGCCTGCTGTGTGGTTTGGTAATATCGAGACTGTGCTGTTTTACTTGTTGACCTTGGATTGTCCGGCCTCAGCCTGAGTGAAGAGAGAGCCTCTAGCTTCAGTGGGCCGGGAGCAGGAGACAGAGCTGAAGCCCAGAGTTGAGAGGCTTTCATTCAGCTCCTAGAGCCTGGTATTTTGAACTCAGACTTCTAGCCTCCAAAACTGTAAGAGACTCCTGTTTGTTACAGCCACCCCTTTGTGGTGTATTCCTGTCAGAGTGGTAATAGATAACCAAAACACCTACCTCACCTAATGCCATTCAACAAAGATTCACTAGCACATATACCTGTCTGCCTGAATGGGAGAATACTATGGTAAAGAAATAAAAAAATAGGAAAATAAAAATTACTAAGGAGCCCTGGTGGTGTAATAGCTAAACGCTCAGCTGCTAACTGAAAGGTTGGGGTTTGAACCCACCAGCCACTCTTCAGGAGAAAAATGTGGCAGTGTGCTTCTGTAAAGATTAAAAAAAAAAAAAAAAAAACTGGAAATGTTTATGGAAGCAGAATGCACATCTTTTTCCCATTGACATTCTGGTGGACCTTTTGGTTAGCAGCCAAGTGGTTTAACCACTGTGCAAGATTCCAAAAATCAAACCAAACCCATTGCTATTGAGTCCATTCCAAATATTAGGGACCCCCATAGGGTTTCCAAAGTGGTAAATCTTTACAGAAGTAGATTGCCTCATCTTCCTTCCATGGAGTGGCTGGTGAGTTAGAACCACCAACCTTCTGGTGATTGTCAGATGCCTTAGGCATTTCACCACCAGAGCTCCTAACTGCACCAGATTGCAGCGTTGGAAAGCTTATGGGGCAATTCTACTCTGCCTTACAGGGTCACTATGAGTTGGAATTAACTTGATGACACACAACAACAACTGCAATTGTGCCACTCCCTGTTGTATATCTAGAATTCAGCTCAAGAAAGTATCTTGAAAGAAATTTCATTTTCCCTTATCTCGATTTTTGGGTTTGGGGAATGGAGACAGTTAAAATTAGAGTTGATAGTGGGTAGGACAGTTGATGAAAGAGATTGGATATCATCATCTGTAAAATGGAAGTAAAAATAACTATTAACTGTCCATTTACCATGTTATTGGGACTATCTTATGAACTGTTTATGAATTCCCTTATAGTCCTTTGAAGTACATAATTAATAAACTGTTTTGTTGTTGTTGTGAAGAAACCATGGCATAAAGAAGGCTGCCTGTCATCTAGATAGTAAGTAGGGAACAAAGATGCAAACTCAGGTAGTGGGACTCTTATCATTGTGAGCTTTAAATAAGATAATCTCTCTAAGATGCTTACCACAGTATAGCTAGTCTCTGATTTACAATGGAGTTCTGTTCAGATGGTCCATCATAAGTTGGTTTTGATGTAAGTTGAATTACCTCTTTTTTTCTTTTTTTGTTTTCCTTATTATTGCCTTTTAACTTTTTGCCTGTGTTTTACTGACAGTGCAACGGCATTCGACTGTGTGGGTCATAACGAATTATGGATAACATTGAAAAGAATGCCAATTTCAGAACACCTAACTATACTCATGAAGAACCTGAACATAGACCCAGAACAGAGCAAGGGGAAACTGCATTGTTTAAAACCAGGAAAGGTGTGCATCAGGGTTGTATTGTTTCACCATACTTAGTCTGTATGCTGAACAAATAATCTGAGAAGGTGGACTAAATGACGAAGAGTGCAACATTGGGATCAAAGGAAGACTCATTAACAATCTGCAATATGCAGATGATACAGCCTTGCTTAGTGAAAGTGAAGAGAACTTGAAACACTGATGAAGATAAAAAACTGTAGCCTTCAGTATGGATTACACCTCATAAGAAAGAAAAAACTCTCACAACTGGACCAATAAGAAACATCATGATAAGTGATGAAAAGATTGAAGTTGTCAAGGATTTCATTTTACTTGGATCCACAATCTGTGTCCATGGAAGCAGCAGTCAAGAAATTAAACGATGTATTGCATTGGGCAAATCTGTTGCAAAAGACCTCTTTAAAGTGTTAAAGAGCAAAAATGTCACTTTGAAGACTAAGGTGTGCCCGACTTAAGCCATGGTATTTTCAGTTGCTTCATATGCTTTTTTTACGGAAGCAGACTGCCTCACCTTTCTCCCACAGAGAGACATAGTGTCTAAGGCATTTGACTGCTAACCAGAAGGCTGGTGGTTCAAACCCACCAGCCACTCCTTGGAAGGAAGATTGGGCAATATATTTCTGTAGAGATACTGCCTCGGAAACCCAAGGAGGGGTCGCTATGAGTCAGATTGACTCAACAGCACTAAGTTTGTTTTTTGGGGGTTTTTCATATGCTTGCAAAAGCTGGACAGTGAAAAGGAGGACTGAAGAAGAATTGATGCCTTTTAAATAGGGTGTCAGGGAAGAATATTGAATATACCATGGACTGTAAGAAGAAGGAACAGATTTGTCTTGGAAGAAGTACATCTGGAATGCTCCTTAGAAGCAAGGATGGCAAGACTTTGTCCTTGGTCACATTCTTATGAGGGACCAGTCCTTGGAGAAAGACATCATGCTGGGTAAAGTAGAGGATCAGTGAAAAAGAGGAAGACCTTTAATGAGATGGATTGACACAGTGGCGCAACAGTGGGCTCTAACATAGCAGTGATTGTGAGGATGGCACAGGACCAGGCATTGTTTCATTCATTGTACGAAAGGTTGCTGTGAGTCAGAACTGACTTGATGGCACCTAACAACATCTTTATAAATCTAATCCTTATTTTCTTTGGAGGTGGGAAACATTGCATATAAACTTACAACTTCACCATCAGTGCTTCTCAAGTTATAGCCACATTGTGTAAGCAAAAAAAAAAAAAAAAAAGTAGAAGAAACAAATACCAGTTTTAAGTGTGGTCAGTCATAAGTGGGGTTCAGTGCTAAGTGTGGTTTGTCATAATTTAAGTTGTGAATTGAGGACTGCCTTCACACAGTTAAGCTTTCTGTAAATTTCAGTTCTTAATATATTCTCTAATAATAGTAACCATTCAAGTTCTATTCTCTACAGTAGTCAAATGGTAAAATGTTGAGTATGAGCAGCAACAGTTTGCAGTCTTGGAAAGGAGAGATGCATCTTAATGATTAAAATAGCTTTCACTGACAAGCTGAATGTCAAAGCATTCAGCTGAATCAATGCTCATCAGAGGCAAAGTTTCTAGGGAGCCATCGAAATGAAGACAGGTCAGTTCAAAACATCCTGGTTGAAACAGCAGTCCTGTCAAACTGCTGCTGCTCATCTCCTGACAAGAAATGTGCTTGATGATTAATAACAAAAAAGAAATAAAATGCAAAATCTCAGGATTTTCAGTTGAGCTGGCAATATTGAGTTAACTAAGGTTACTTC
The DNA here is from genome assembly GCF_000298275.1 of Orycteropus afer afer. Taxonomy (NCBI): domain Eukaryota; kingdom Metazoa; phylum Chordata; class Mammalia; order Tubulidentata; family Orycteropodidae; genus Orycteropus; species Orycteropus afer. The sequence continues at coordinate 2,878,047 of NW_006921857.1, read as the reverse complement.
ATTTACTCACCCTTTCTGGTTTATTCTTTCTGTCGCTAAGCTGTCATCCTTACAAAAAGTTGTTAAATGTTCACATGAGCATTCACTGAAATAGACTGTTCTTAATTTTACCAGACAACTAATTATAACTAGAATGATATAATGAAATATGGAAGAAAGTTAGAGACTGACAGGTCTGGTAAATTCCTAGTATAACCTTACCCCAGATATGCCAGAAACCATAGATTTCAAATGCAACTGCACTTGTGACGATTAGAGGGGATTGGGAAGAGATAAGATATTGTTTTGAGATACTAATCAGATTGATACCATTTGTTGAATTATTTATAATCTGAAAGTGTCATCTTTCAATACCAGTTTTGTCAGAGTAAAAGATAAAAGCAGAGGATTTTCCTAAATCGTGTACTGCCTCTATGCTCCAGTATATAAAACCTGAGCTAAATGGTGGAAGAAGGAAGGAAGAAGTATCAAAAATTTCTGTGAATAGGCAGTGGTTCAAAGAGCCAGAGTAAACGCTTTTGTAGAAACATCCGCAAAGCCATTTTTATAGGTTACTATCCTCAGAATATCCTACTTTTTATTTTTTAAGTAAAGCCCTATAATTTTGTTTTGTGTTCAAAAGGCATGTTGACCATTAACATACATACTCCTCTCTCTTTTAAAAAAATCCTGATAATGTAAACATTTGAATTTTATAAGCTGATAAATTTAGAGTTGTGATACTCATATTTTAAGAAGAATCTTTACTTGCAAGATTTTATACCTTTAAAGAGCAGACTATCCTAGGTCATTTATTGCAATGCTGTTATGTTGTTGTTGTTGTTGTTGTGTGCCGTCGAGTCGGCCCTGACTCATAGCGACCCCTCGTTGGGTTTCCTAGGCAGTATCACTACGGAAGTAGATTGCCCCATCTTCCTTCCAAGGAGTGGCTGGTGGGTTTGAACCGCCAGCCTTCTGGTTAGCAGTCAAGTGCCTGAGCCACTATGCTACCAGAGCTCCAATGCTGTTATACATTTTATATTTAAGTTCTCAAAATTATTAAGAATTTACCAAGAAAAGTTAAAATAGCTGTATAATATTTATATTACATAATTATATAGGTATAATTATAAGTTATGTTTATATAACTTTTTGTATGCCTGTTGTAAAAGTGTTCATAACAAATTTAAAAAGACAATATTCTTTCTGACTGTTCCTCTTATTTCTCTTCTATTATTGCACATATACTTTTTTAACAAACATTTTCATGCTAAATGCCTCTGACTCTATCCTGCAACTTGATTTATTCTAGAAACAAACTTTTCTATAATGATAATTTTGTATAAAAATGCTTTTTAATTGCTCTGTTCATAATGGTAAATATCTTATGGTTGCTTCTGTATATGTGATAGAGGAGAAGAGATAGTGTATGACTATAGTTGTGGTTTCTGCTTTGTTTCCTTTGCAGTTACTCAGTGTTAAAGGCAGTACTCCACTAGCTTTTCTTTAATCCATTCATGCTCACATACAAACCTTCCTACCTTATTGAAGCTAGGGTCCATGTCTCATTTTTCTTTTATCATAATGCCTGGCACATTATTGATTTATGATAGGTAATCAGTAAATATTTGCTGGATGAATGATTGAATGTCTGAATAAATAAATCAACCTCCCAAATTACCAAGAAATAATTTAAAAGAACTTAGTGAAACTCAATGCCATCAATTCGATTCTGACTCATAGTGACCTCCGTTGGGTTTCCGATGCAGTACATCTGTTACGGAAGTAGATTGTCCCACCTTTCTTCCACAGAGAGGCTGGTAGTTTTGAACTGCCAACCCTTTGGTTAGTAGTCAACTGCCGTAGGCACTGGCCACCAGGCTTCCATAGTTTAAAAGAGGAGAGATAATAATGTATATAATACTATTTACATAATGCACTTAGGACTTAGGATATTTTAGTTTCATCTCCAGGTCTCATAGAAAGGAAATATGATATATAGCATCAAACACAATATATCTAAGTTATCAAGATCACAAAAGTTTTAAATTCTTTAAAACTGAAATACATTTCCTTTTGAGTAGAGGAAATGGAATTTGAAGATGGCAAGCAAAAGTATCTCATTTTCTTCAGATTTAAAACAGAATCTTCGGGATAAATCTCAATCTTTCACTGTTCTCCCTTCTCCCCATTTTCCTGGCAGTAATGGCCTCTAAGTATTAGAAAAAGTTCAGGGGTCATCAGGGCAGGGAGGAGAGAGAATTCCAAATGCAGGTGTGGGTATTTGTGCTGTCATCTGAATTGTCACTGTCTTCCATGGAGATACACGTAGTCCACACTGGTTACCAGGTACTTTGTTGATCCGCTGCTGAAGACAGCTGCTGGTTAGACCAGTGTGCTCTTTCAGCATGCTCAGAGCCTGTAGCCCTCCCTTGCTCACTTGCTTTCTTCTCACTTCTCACAGCATTGCAAGTGCTCCCTGTCTCAGCTACATCTGCCTCCTGAACCCTGGCTTACACTATCTGCTCTGCAGCCTCTGCTCTGGGATTCACCTGACAGTGCTCCCATTGATTCTGACTCTCCATTCTCAGCAACCTTCCACATCCTCTACTGAGATTATGAGAGAATGCCTAGACACAAGAGTACAAGAGCCTGCTACACAAGAGTCAAGGAAGTTTGAGAACTGCCATTACAGAACCTTCTTCAATCTGCACATACCATGCCACCATTTTATTCTGTTCTGGTGGCCCTGTATTGGGTGTGGACATCGTAAGCTTGTCTCTTCCTAGAATACCAGACAGGAAATGGCAAACAACTGAAACTCCTCTGCCTTTTGTTTTGTTTTGTTTTGCCATTATCTGGGTTTTAAGTGGGTAGTCAGGACCATCAAGTCAGACCCCTTGCCCCCTTCTTCCTCCATCTTTCTTTTTTCTAGTAGAAATATCCTATTTCTTTTTCCTTTCTCTATAAATACCCCTTTGTCATATCTTCCCCTCTCATGGGAGAAAGTGGTGAATACAGGCTTCTACTACATAATCAGAACTTCAAGATTGTAAGAAAAGGACAACCAATAATAAAATTGGAATTTCTAATCTGCTTGTTTGTGTCAGTTTTTTGTTTGTTTGTTTTGCTTTTTTATAACTTGCCCTTTATGTTGTTGTTGTTAGATACCATCGAGTTGGACCTTTATAAGAGTATTCATAATGCTCAGGTGCAGTGCTGGAGCTTTTGTTCATACTATATTTAATCTCAGCTACCCCATGAGTTAGGTATTTTGTCCTTGTTTTACAGATGAGGCGACTGAAACACAAAGAAGCAAAATAAACATCCAGGATCTGAGCTCAAGTATGTGTGAATTTGAAGATGGAAAGCAAAAATATCAAAAAATGCACTAAAATTTCTTTCACTGTCCTATTCCCTACCCTTCATTTTATTTACAAAAGTGGGAGAACTTTAAGCAACAGGAGAATCTTCTGTGTTAAATACTGACTTAATACATGGCAACTATATGTGTCTTTTGTAAATATTTATAAAAGCCCTTTCACTTTTTCTCTGCAGTAAAAATAAGTGGAGATATATAAAAGTACTTTGACCTCTGCAGTGATGTTAGTAGATAAATCCATGTTACCAGAATGTGAATTACTATAGTATCTAACATTTTTCTTGTTTAATTTTTTGAAAACTAGTGTATATGGTTTTAAGTCAAAACCCTGACATTAACCATCTGATGATGCAATGAGTGTTCTCTGTAATCATAAGCAGTTCTGCTAAGCACTTCTCACAAATCTATCCCAATGCACTCTAAAAATACAAACCTAATTGCAAATGAGTGAGGTAGATAAAGTTTTTTCTTACATGATAAGGATTTGTCATTTCTTGTGCCAATACAAACCTCTCATCTACACTTTTCCATCTTTTCTTTTTTTTTCTTTTTAATTTTCTCTCAATTCCAAAACTATTTCATTCTTTCCCCCTCAAGCATGTGTTTATCTCTTTATTTTTAAATATTACAGCTTTCTAACATCTGTCTCTAGGGGAGCATAATCTTACTGATGAAATATTCCATGTTTTCTTTGAGCCCTTGTCAGTATGTCTTCGTGTTAACAGCTTAGCAGATGGAGAAACAGAAGGAGTAGCCTCAGCTTACCTGAATGATTTCTCTCTAGCACCAGGCGCTTTTACTGTCTCCAGTAACTTGAGGATAAGAATTTGAGCAATTGGAAAATAAGGAATGATAGGATTTTTGCAATGTTATTTACTAAAACTATTGCCTGTTCATTGTTACTATCTTAGCCTCTTTCCTAGTCTCACACCAGGAGAAGGAAGAATTATAGCAACTACCCCATTTAGACTGTTATCTATTTAGATAATGAAAGTGAAATAAACAATAAAACTAGTATTGCTCTGGGTATAAATTAGCATGTTCTCAGGTGGTTCCGGGTAATAATGGCTATTAAGCAGCAGCAGTTGTTCTGTAACACTGAATGGGAGCCAGTGGCACTACTTTCTGTAATGGCATTGTTCTTTTTACACAGAACAAATGATTGGTTTTTCTGAATGGATTGGTTGTTTTTATTTAAGCACAAGCCTAGAGAGGCCAAAGTAAGACTTTTAAAACAAAGATACAGAATAGCTTATAGTGTGAATACCCTTGTAAGAGCTGTAGAGATTGAGAGTGACTCCTTCACTTGCAGCCTGTGGGCCAATCATCAGGATGCAAATTAATCTTTGACTAAAAAGGATAAACTGATGAATTAAGCCTGTGCATTGCCTAGTTAGAATCTATGTGATTTTCCCTTTGGAAATAAGAGCCAGAGGCAAGACATGATCATAGGAAATACAAATAATTTAAATAGAAATTCCAAATACAGTTCATCTCAATGTGTGGACCAAAAAAAGTTTATATGTGTAGTATATGGAATGTAGGAGCTCTGGTAGCATAGTGCCTAAGGCACTTGACTGCTCACCAGAAGGCTGGCGGTTGAAACCCACCAGCCACTCCTCGGAGGGAAGGTTGGGCGATCCTACTTCCGTAGTGATACTGCCTCGGAAACCCAAGGAGGGATCACTATGAGTCGGGGCGACTCGACGGCAAACAACAACAAACAATATGGTATGTATTTATAATAACCAAATTATATTTTCTATTAGAGTGCTTCAGTTTATTTTTTCTCTTCTTTTGGCTTCCAGATAAGTGAAAGTATGCGAGTTTTATTTTTTCATTTTTACTTTTAACTAACAGTCAATTTGTTGTGTTCATTGTATTACTGCAGATACCAAAAATGTTTTCCAAGCTGATGTTTGACCCAGAATTTAAGAAGAAACACTGAGGTTTTTTTTTTTTTTTTTTTTTAACATGGGTGGAGGTGATATGGGAAACACTTTTAAGAGAGATTTAAAGTCCAGGTATAAAGAATGTGTAATCCAGTGTTTCTCAAATTATGGTTCCGGGACTACTTTGCATCAAAATCACCTGAGCACTGTGTTAAACATGTAGTATCTTTGAATACAGCTCAGGTTTACAAAACCAGACTGTTGTATCTTTACAAGTCTCCAGGTGATTGTTTTACACACCAAAAACCAAACTCACTGCCGACGAGTTGGATCCCCTCCTTGGGTTTCCGAGGCAGTATCATTACAAAAGTTGACTGTCCAACCTTCCTTCCGAGGAGTGGCTGGTGGGTTTGAACCCTCAACCTTCCGGTTATCAGTCAAATGCCTTAGGCATTACACTACCAGAACTCCTTATTTTACATACAGCCATTTGAAAATTACTGACTAGTGCAAGATTTTGAATTCCTCATAAAGATATTTTGAAGGGATCTCTTTTTCTTCATGGTGATACTCTCCAGATTTTAAAATAATTCATCAAAAGAAACAAAGAACTCAGAGAAGATAAAATGAAATTTTATTAATTAAAAATAAATATATACACAGCATAAATGTGCTCATTTGATATTTAAGATTGTACATATATTTTCCATAAATATGATTGTACCATGTATGCTATTTTTTAGGACATTCTTTTTTTCTTCCATCATTAATTGCTCCCCTCCCTCCATTATTTTCATACTTCCCCACATCAGTGTTCCCCAACCCCTTTGCCTGCCATGTATTAATCTAGTATTACCCATATTTTTTTCAAGTTCACATAATTACATGCAGAGATTTGGCCAGTGACAGCTAAAACATAGCCTAATGGTAATAGCACAAGCTTGACAAATGAAAACACTCACTATTCATGAGATTTTTCCTTTTGGGAAGAAAAAATTGAAATTTTATGATGTCCGGTTAAGAACCAGGCTCCAGGTAAATCTGAAGCCACATGCTCCTCTACTTATGTGTTCACTCTTCATACCCCATCACTATCTGAGCATTGAGTTGGAACTTTTATTAAAAGTACCCAGCTAGAAATCAATGAAACAGACCAAGTGACTTATCAAGATCCTTCTTTATCCTTTTTCCTAGACATGAGTGCTTCTTTGAAATTTTGGAAGACACAGATCATTTCCTTGAAGCACACTTAAGGGTTATTTAAGCACCATGTTTCCTTTTAGACATAGGAATTGCATTTTGTGAAGTTCTGAAAAGAAAATCCTTTGATTATAAATCATACATACATTGCTCTTCCAACCAAAATTAAGACAGATTCTGCACCTTTGAAGTGGAGTCATCACCTCAACTATGTACTACAAAAAGTAGAGAACATAGTTCTTAGCAAGTTGAATAATTTTCACAAGTCGGTTTAACAGAGTTGTGAAGCACAGACCTCAGAGTCCAAAGGCTTACTTTTCAGTCTTATGTTTGGTTATTTGTACTACCTAGATACCCTCTGGCATGCCCAATTTTCTAATTTATGAAATACAGATACAAATAATTTCTTTGCCCTCAGGGTTATTGTATAATGAGGTAGTGTAAGAAAAATTGCATTATAATTTCAAGAAAGCATGTAAATGTTATTGCTAACATTTTTATCTTCATAGATTTTTATCTCTAAATTCAAACTGCTGCAAAATAAGTGATCATTTTTTTCCCCTCTCTGGTCCAGAAAAAAAAAAAAAAAAAAAAAAATCAGCATTTCAGAGGAACTGTGAAAACAATAACCATATTAGCAACAATGAATGTGTACATGTGTATGGATATTTTAAGGGATAAAGTATGAAGAAGTCAGTATATTCCTGTAAGTGTAGCAAATCAACTTTCTATATATTCATTTATGAAGAAAAAAATGGCTTAATAAAAGTTGTTTATTCATGACCTAGCTTCCATATGTAATGAGTTAACATATTTTGGGATAATGAAGTTCAGGTCCCTATTTATATGGCTTTGAGTAAAAGATTAACCAAAACCAACCAAACAAACAAACATGACCAATGATATCACATTCTCAAAACCTTTAGCAAGCTATGATGGTATGTTACGGCAAGCATCTGGCTGATTTTCTACGACTAGAACCCTAAACAAAGTGTTAAGTCTCAGTCTACTTTTATGCCAAAACAGAAATTGAAAACTTGGCTATTAATTCATAGATGTGAGAAAGATTTTTTTTTTTTTTTTTTTAATTATATACTCCTTAATACAAGAAGTCTTCTAGGCAACAAATATCTCTAATTGTTCCTTTGGCATCCAAGATAGTCAAGCTATTTTTTTACATCCTGGATAATTTACCTTAGTAAGATTCCTGGTGAGTGAGAGCTGTTTTGTAAAGTGGCAAAAAAAAAAAAAAAAAAAAAAGCTGGTGTAAATGGAAGTTGGGAAAGGAGAACCAATCCCACAGGAGTGTTCTCGGGCAGACCATTTTAGAAAGTTGATAATAGAATTTGAGTCCCTTCATCAGAGCCTGTGTATCCCTTGTAAAGTACTTCCCAGTATGAAAAGTAATGACCTATGATACATTTTCCAACACTTCATGCATATTCTTTGATTTTATTCTCTTCCTTTTAATTGGGTGGAAGTAGTAAATAAGTTTATATTCACTGAACATCTAAGGCTAAACAGTCACAGCTTTTAAGGAGCTCTGGTGGTATAATCGACAAGGCATTTGGATGCTAACCAGAAGGCTGGCGGTTCAAACCTACCAGCTTCACAGGAGGAAGGTAAGGCAATCTACTCCCATAAAGATTTACAGCCTTGGAAACCCAGTGAGGGTTGTTATGAGTCATAATCAACTTTATGGTAGTGGAATTGATTAGTATCTTTGTCTCAAGTGCATTAAGTTAATGGAAGGTAGTATTGCATAATGGTTAAGCTCACATACTCTAAGTTATATCTAGACGTATATCTTGGGGCATCTACTTTGGAAATACTCAAATAATAGTATATACTCTGCTTTATAAAGATGATTGACCTATCAAAAGTATAAACTCTTGACAGGCTAATAAGAGCACCATGAAATGACTAGAAATAGTGACTTCTCAGTAGGTAATAGAAACATGAAATCGGAGTAAAACAATCAATTTGTCAGAGTAAAAGAATAAATTTAGAAGTGACAGTATATAATGGAAAAAATGGTCCAATGTTAGAAAGTCAAAAATTATCTGTATAAAATTTGTTATGGGTTCTCTCTTGACTACCCCTCCAAAAAAAGCACATTTTTTATTATTACAGAATTTCCACTTAGTACTTGCACAATGAAAAGGAGTAGCTTTCAAAATAATTGGGTACCCTAAATAAAGATAAAATGCCTGTATTTTTAGTTCACGTTTTTATACACGAGTATGATTTTGACTGGAAAACGTTTGGGACAGTGTTGCTGTAAAACAGAAATTCCTGTCTTTAATGAGGAAAAAGCATAATAATGGCTTCTCTGAAACTGTAAAACTTTTAGAGTCATCTTGCAATTCATGGCTTATCCCTGAGAACTCAAAGCTTTATAAATTATAAATCTTCTCCAGAACATGATACACACTATCCCATATAAGATAGGGCTAGGCTAAGTCAAGTCCATGAATGAATTTTTACTTTTTCACCCTAAATTCTTTCATGCAAGATAACCTGGTTGTTTATGGATTAAATTGTGTTCCTGCCACTACTCCCAAATATGTATTGTAAATCCTACCATACCTGTGGTTCTAATCCCGTTTGGAAATAACTTATTTGTTACGTTAATCAGGCAAGATTAGTCTATGGTGTGTCTTGAGTCATCCTCTCTTAGATATAAAAGGAGCACATTCAGGAAGCACAGATGGGGGAAGACAGACGCCATGCCACATGAAGATCTTCAAGGAAGCAAGGAATAGAAGCTGAGATAGAGGTCTTCCCCTGGAACCAACTGGCAGAGAACGCATTCTAGAACCAGCACCCTGATTTTGAATTTCTAGCCTCCTGACTGAAGAAAAAAATTTATATTATTCAAGCCACCCACTAATAGTTTTTTTGTTACAGCAGCACTCAATAACTAAGACATTGACATTCTACTTTTCTTGTTTAAATTGTACACTCTTTGTCAAGACTAAGGAGCTCTGGTAGTGCAGTGGTTTAGCACTGGGCTGCTAACACAAAGGTTGGCAGTTTGAATACATCAGCTGCTCTGCAGGAGAAAGATATCACGGTCTGCTTCTGTAAATTTACAGCCTTGGAAACCCTATGGGACAGTTCTACTCTATCCTATAGGGCGGAGTTGGAATTTGACTCAACAGCAATGGGTTTGTTTTTTGGTTTTGGCTTAGGCTAGAATTTCTTCAATATAACTTACACTTTCATATTACTTTTCTTTTTATCCTCAGTCCTTCCCACAAATGAAAAATAAATAAAAACCTTTATCATAACAGATAATAAGCAATTTTTAAATTTCACACTAAATTATCATTAATTGGTAGGCTTCTTCCTTCAATGAATGTTTGTATTTAATTCAAATGAATCTCTAATTGGTTAGATAAATAAAGAGATTGGAAGAGCCCCCCTACACCCACCCTTCAACATCATCCTTATCTCTTGGAAGATTTAAACTGGAACTCCATGGAGTGTTGTTGTGCTGTCTTGGGCTACAGTTTTCAAAGGAAGAAAGCATTTCTTATACCAGAGTAATGAAGGGATAAGGGTATTAAGTAAGGAATGTTTATCTCTGAAGTCCTAAAAGTTTCTCATCTACAACTCTCCTTCAGGACTTTCCTGTTCCCTCTCTTATGTCTTCAACATCTTAAAGTTTCAATTTCCACATCTAAAATAGATGTGGGCTGCTGTATGGACTATAACGTTATCATAAGAGCTAAATAAATTATCCAGCTGAATATTCAGAAAATATTAGGTGTGCAATAAATATCGGTTCTAGCTACTACTGCTAATTAGTGACTTAACATTTTAATATGGTTAATAACCCACCAATCACTCGTTGCAAGGAAAGTTGGACAATCTACTTCCATAGTGATACTGCCTTGGAAACCCAAGAAGGGATCGCTGTGAGTTGGATCCCACTCCACGGCAGTGAAAAAATAAATAAATAAAAATAATTCCAGTCCTCAGAAGGAAGATTGGGCAATCTACTTTTGTAAGGATGTTGTTGTTGTTGTTATGTGCCATGGAGTCGGACCTGGCTGATAGCGACCCCTACTTGGATTACCAAGGCAGTATCACTACTGAAGTAGATTGCCCAACCTTCCTTCCAAGGAGTGACTGGTGGGTTTGAATCACCAGTGTGATAGTTGAAGATGTGTCAACTTGGCTGGACTCCAGTTGTGAGTGGTGGTTCCCATGATGGATCACATGACTGAGTTCTGAGCGGCCGGTCTGCCCAAGGGAAGTTTCCCCAGGGGTGTGGCCTACCTGCAATGCTATCCCAAGGACAAGCTGGAAGAACGGCATTCCGGACTATATACTTCC
>NW_006921857.1:2865411-2867150 GCF_000298275.1 Orycteropus afer afer | reverse complement strand
CTCCCAATGGGCAGAACTTCGGGCTGTGCATATGCCTGTTCACTTTGCATGGAACAAGAAATGGCCAGAGGTGTGATTATATACAGATTCATTGGCTGTGGCTAACAGCTTAGCTGGATGGTCTGGGACTTGGAAGGAGCATGATTGGAAGATTGGTGGTAAGGATGTATGGGGAAGAGGCATGTGGATAGATCTCTCTGAATGGGCCAAAGGAGTAAAGGTATTTGTGTCCCATGTGAATGCCCACCAAAAGGTGACCTCAGCAGAGGAGGACTTTAACAATCAGGTGGATAGGATGACATGCTCAGTGGAAACCAGCTGTCCTTTTTCCCCAGCTACTTCTGTCATTGCTCAATGGGCTCACGAACAAAGTGGCCATGGTGGCAGGGATGGAGGTTATGCATGGGCACAGCAACATGGACTCCCGCTTACCAAGGCTGATTTGGCTACCGCCACTGCTGAGTGCTCAATCCGCCAACAGCAGAGACCAACTCTGAGTCTGCGATATGGAACCATTCCTCAGGGTGATCAGCCTGCAACGTGGTGGCAGGTTGATTACATTGGACCACTTCCATCATGGAAAGGACAGTGTTTTGTTCTTACTGGAATAGATACTTATTAGGGATATGGATTAGCCTTCTCTGCATGCAATGCTTCTGCTAAAACTACCATCCATGGACTTACAGAATGCCTTATCCACCGTCATGGCATCCCACACAGCATTGCTTCGGATCAAGGGACTCATTTCACAGCACATGAAGTGTGGCAGTGGGCTTATGCTCATGGAATTCACTGGTCTTACCATGTTCCCCACCATCCTGAAGCAGCTGGTTTGATAGAACGATGGAATGGCCTCTTAAAAACACAAATATGGCACCAGCTAGGTGGTAATACCTTGAAGGGTTGGGGCAATGGTCTTCAGGAGGCTGTTTATGCTCTAAACCAGCATCCAATATATGGTTATGTTTCTCCAACAGCCAGGATTCACGGGTCCAGGAACCAAGGGGTAGAAACAGGAGTGGTACCACTCACTATTACCCTTAGTGACCCACTCAAAAAAATTTTGCTTCCTGTCCCTGCTACCCTATGCTCTGCAGGTCTGGATATCTTAATCCCAAAGGGAGGAACACTCCCACCTGGAGACACAATACTGATTGCATTGAACTGGAAATTAAGAATGCTACCTGGCCATTTTGGCTTCCTCATGCCTCTGGATCAACAGACAAAGAACGGCATTACTGTGCTATCTAGTGTGATAGATCCTGATTACCAAGGGGGAATTGGATTGGCTTAGCATAATGGAGGAAAAGAAGAATATGTCTGGAATACAGGAGATTCTTTAGGATGTCTTTTAGTACTACCATGCCCTGTGATTAAAGTCAATGGAAAATTACAGCAACCCAATTCTGATATGACTGCTAATGACCCAGACCCTTCAGAAATGAAGGTTTGGGTCACCCTACCAGGCAAAGAACCACGACCAGCTGAGGTGCCTGCTGAGGGCAAGGGAAATACAGAATGGGTGGTGGAAGAAGGTAGTTCTGAATATCAGCTATGTCCATGTGACCAGCTGCAGAAACGAGGACTGTGATTGTTATATTTCTTCATTGTATATGTGCATCAAATATTTTTGTTTCCTTCTGTTATAAGCTATGAAATGTAAATAAGGTTAATGCATTTTGGTTGTATGTGTGTTAACATATCATGTTAGGCACAAATATGACTCTGTAATTGTCCTT
>NW_006921857.1:2861431-2864997 GCF_000298275.1 Orycteropus afer afer | reverse complement strand
TGCTGGTTTTGTGTTTCTCTAGAGAACCCAATCCAACACAACCAGCCTTCTGGTTAGCAGTCAAGTGCCTTAGGCACTATGCTACCAGAGCTCCTGTAGGGATACCACCTTGGAAACCCAAGGAGGGGTCGCTAAGAGTCGGAATCAACTCCACAGCAGTGAGTTTAGTTTTTTGGAATAATTTCAGTATAGGTTTCACATTTTAATATAATTTTAGGCAAAAAGAGTATTCCAATGATCATAAACTGTTTTCGTCTGCCCAGTAGCCTCCATTTTCTTCTGATTCATCTCTTAATGTTCCAAGCAACAGCAAATGCTCAAGTAAAAGCATGGATAAAGGAAAAGTTCACAGATAAAGAATAATTGAGCTGATAAATATTATACCAAATCAGACTTTACATCAAATGATAGAACAAGAGTCCTTTTATAACCAAGGAAAAAGACTCCAATGCGGTTTTATGCCAATAGTAATTCAGAGTTCCCACAGTAAAACCAAACACAAACAAACAACAAAAAAAAAAACTTACTGCCATGGAGTCGTTGATTTTGACTCATAGCAACCCCACCTTGCATTTCCAAGGTAGTATCACTATGGAAGTAGATTGCCCAACCTTTCTTCCCAGGTGTGGCTGGTGGGTTTGAACCGCCAGCCTTCTGGTTAGCCGTCAAGTGCCTTAGACCCTATACCACCAGAGCTCCCATAGTAAAGTACTTCTATTTCCACTCCTCGTTTTCAGATCTAAAAGCCAAATAATACTTTCCTAACATTACCTCGCACAGATATAAAAACAAGAAACACATGTAAATATACTAAAGAGCATGCATCAAATCCCGTAACCAGAATTTATTTCTCCAGATACAACAGCAAGTTCATTTAAAATAGGAAAGAAAGATTATCAGTGAAGAGCGGAACATGGCAAACCCAGTTTTCACTTTGGAAGTGCACAACTAAACTAGTATTTGAAATGCTTTAAAAACATCACAGTATAATGTGTTTTTCATAAATGTTTTGTTTTTGAAAAAGACTATCGCTAAATCACCATTTTCTTTTATTCTTTGTGCAGAATGAAGTAAATTTTGTCCACACAAAAATAAAAGAGAGGTAATCTCTAAGAAATCATCTTGACCAGAGTTAATGACTAGTTGGATAGTTAATAGCCCGAAGCATAGCCAGAGGCCATTAAGGCTCTTGGATGGTGGTGGTAGGAAGTTTGGGGAATTGTGGTTTACCAGTAATTGACTATAGAAACTATAGATGTTAATCAAAACATCCTAAGAAAAGAAATAAAATTTACTCTAGATGATTTTTTGTGTTTAGTTTTCTGTACGCTCCACCCTGCCAAACAAAACTTTTTTAATAAGTAAGAAAAGAAGATGATGCTATAATTTCACAAACCAAGTTGGACTGTAACTGAATGAAATGGGGGCACTCAGGAGACCAATTAAAGGCCTTTTAAGCTTGGGCTATATAACTATAAGAATCACTTAGAAACGGCAACAAAAAGCTCAGTCTAACACATTAGTTGATTGCTGGTGAAATGAAACCCAATCGTGAGATCACAAGGATATTTTTGTAGCTTTTTTTTTTTTTAAGTTTTTAATCCTATCTCATTAAAGGTAAATACATACGGATTATAAATAAACCAAATCTGAAGTAATATAGATTGGGAGAATCTCAAGAGGGTCAGGAGATAATGAAGATTATACCTCAATATTGGGATTATGATGTTAGTTCTTTATTTCAATAAAAGTGGATAGAGATCTTTCATATCAGGGACAGGGCTTAGCTGTAAGGACAAAGTAATCTTCTGGGAATTATGCATACAGGCTTGACATCATTTTTATTGGATGGCTGATGAACTGGAAAACTCTAGGATAGCCTGGCTTTAATTTGTAATCTTAATTTTCATATAAATCGGTACATTTCAGGGGGAAGCTGAGGGGGATGTGAGAGACTGTGATGCTTGCTGGCTTGTGGTAATAAGACAGCCCTGAAGTACAGGCTGCAGTGCTAACTCATCCAGTATCTGATTCTGTCTTTTCCTCTAGCCATCTGTCTTCCATCTTTACATCTATCATTTAAAGAAATTTACAGCCTGCAAATACCAGAGAAGCTAATGTTAGTGCAATCTTCCCTCCACCTCCTCTTGGAATGATCTATAGTAATCTACTTATCATAGGCATGCACACTGTAATGTACAATAATTTAGTCTTCAGCCAGGAAAATGGTTGTGATTGTTTTGCAAGCATGCATTAATGAGGTTTGTTTCTTCTATTTCTTTTTAAAAGCTATAAGACATCAAAGAACACTAGTTTACCTTCATGAAGCAATTACCTTAGTGTTTCTCATGCATGATTTCATATCCATGGGATTACATGGTGGCAAGATTCTCAAACTAAAATATAGTGTTGATTTATTTGGCCATACAGAAACTAGGTCCCTGTATTTCCAATATAGAATGCAGATGGGCTTCAAACTTTTAAAAGAAATAATGCTATTGAATGGAATAGTTCAGAGGTTTATCAATAAAATAGTTTTCTCTCAACTGCTCTAGGCTCTCACACCATAAATTTTGCCTTTAATCTTTGTGCAAAACTATTCAAAGAATATTTGAGTTGACTTGACCATAGAAAATAAGTAATACATTGCTTTTACAACTCTCATATTGTACCCATAAAAATGGCTTGGCTGAAGCATCCTCTGACCTCCTAACATTACAAGCGAGAGAGTGAATCAGCGTCAGCCTGAGGCTGATTCTTCTCCAGTCTTTTCATCAATTTCAACACCAATTATCCCTCCTACTGTACTCTCTACTTTTCTGCTGGGTTTGGTAAGTATTGAAATGGCCACACACAACTCACAGACTATACTCACAGTTCTGGGGGTTATTAGGGAAGTTTGTTACTAGGTGCCATCAAGTGAGCGCCAGCTCATAGAGACTGCATGTACGACAGAGTGAAGCACTGCACCATCCTCACAGCTGCTGGTATGTTTGAGCCCATTGTTGCAGGCACTGTGTCAATCCATCTTGTTGAGGGTCTTCCTCTTTTTGCTGACCCTCTACTTTACCAAGCATGATGTGCTTCTCCAGGGACTGGTCCCTCCTAATAATATGTCAAAAGTTCGTGAGACCAAGTCTTGCCATCCTCCATTCCAAGGAGCATTCTGGCTGTACTTCTTCCAAGAAAGATTTGTTTGTTCTTATGCCACATAACAACAACAAAAACATGGCAGTCCATGGTCTATTCAGTATTCTTCACCAACACCATAATTCAGTTCTTTTTCATTTTTCCTTATGCATTGTCCAGCTTTTGCATGCATATGGAGTGATTGAAAATATGATGGCATGGGTGAGGTGCATGTTAGTACTCAAAATGAATCTTTGTATGTTAACACTTTAAAAAGGTCTTTTGCAACAGATTTACCTAATGCACTGTTATTGTTGTTATGTGCCGTCGAGTCGGACCCTACTCATAGTGACTCCTCCTTGGGTTTCTGAGGCAGTATCACTATGGAAGTAGATTGCCCCATCTTCCTTCCAAGGAGTGGCTGGTGGGTTTGAACC
>NW_006921857.1:2850449-2857621 GCF_000298275.1 Orycteropus afer afer | reverse complement strand
GCACAAATATGACTCTGTAATTGTCCTTATTTAGAGATTATATATGGTTAAGAAGATGTGTACAACTGCCAAGTTGACAAGGGGTGGACTGTGATAGTTGGAGCTGTATGTCAACTTGGCTGGACCCCAGTTCTGTGTGGTTATTCCTATGATGGGATCAGATGACTGTGTTCTGAGTGGCCAATCTGCCCAAGGGTAGTTTCCCTAGGGGTGTGGGCTGCTTCCAAGATATCCAGGGACATCCTGGGAAGAAAGACATTCTTTGAGGGATTGGAACCCTGGTGTGCGGACTACAAACTTCCGTGAGGGAGCAGCCCACCACTCGGCCTGGAGATCTTGGATTCGTCGTTTGTTGGAGTCAACAACCAGTGTACTGCCTGCCAGCCTTGAATTGCTCAGCCTCTTGTGCTTGCAGAAGCTAAGGCTGCCGCCAGCCCGAAGTTTCCTCCAGGGACTTTGGACTTCCTAGCTTCTATATGTTTGTGAGCCATTTTCCTAAGATAAATATTTTTTTTTTAATCTCTCTATAAATATATATATATACACTTTGCTGGTTTTTGTGTTTCTCTAGAGAACCCAATCTAACACATGCATCTTAAAGTAGAAGGTCAGCAAAAAAGGGGAAGATCCTCAATGAGATGAATTGACACAGTGACATAACAATGACTGTGAGGACAGTGTAGGACTGGGCAATGTTTTGTTCTATTGTACATAGAGTTGCTATGAGTTGGAACTGACTCGATGACAACTAATACCATCACCACCAGCCCCTAGAACCTGGCATTTTTAACTCAGACTTCTAGCCTCCTGAACTGTAAGAGAATAAACTCCTGTTTGCTAAGCCACCCCATTTGTGGTATATTCTTGTCCGAGTGGCACTAGGTAAACAGAACACCACTTCAGTAATTTTGCTTCCCAACCAAGAAATCTTAACTCAGTGGGTTTGGTAGCCCTAGTGTTCTAGAAAAAAATACTTATACCAGAGAATGAGTTATGGTTGTATTAAATTGGAAGCTGTTATTGCCTTTATTTTGTTTTCTTCATACCTATTATCCAGAAAACAATTCTGACAAGGATGATTGATGTCAGCTTCCAGAAAGAAAATTGGGTTGTTGCTACACAGTGGGTCAAAGAACACTATGTCTGGAACCCAGGAGTGTCACCAAAGTAACCCTTAATATTCCTTTGTTTAATACTACTGGCCCAAAACTGTGAAAACTCAACAATTCAGATCCTATGGCCATGAAGTTTTGGGTTATCTTACCAGGTAAAGAACCAATCCAGCTGAGGATGGACAGAAAGAAAGGAGAGCACAGAATAGATATGGGTGTGTTGCTGTGGTAAAGACATCCTGCTGGGTACCATGGAAGGTTGATCGTTATGAGTTACTGTGGTGCAGTGAATTACTTAATATGGCCCTTGTAGCCAGAGTCTTTGTGACTACCACCAGATAACTGGGTGGGACTATGCAAATGTGAGGTCTTATGGCCCAGCAAGGGGATTAGATAGCTAGATAATAAATGTAAATAAGGCACATAGCATCCTTGTGGGTGTGGGAGCATGGAAATAAGGTTATGGAACCTTGATGTGGGGATTGGCCAGTTTTGCCATCTCTCTAGGCTTAAAATGAGCCATTCCAGAGGTAGAAAGGGGGTAACCTCACTACCATCAAGAAAGAAGAGCTAGGCGTGGACCCAAGATCCTGCTGAACCTCCTCACCCCGGGAGACAGAGAGAGTGCTATAACACTTTGCTGAGATGGTGAGAGATGGTAAGAAGCAGCAGCAGGAAACCATAGCAGCAAAGGCAGCAGAACAAAGAGACTGGCATGAGACAGAGTGGGCAGAGGCCAAGGGACTGTGAAGCTGAGAAGCCAAAGGCCAGAGAAAGACACTGCTAAGAAGAGGCTGTTCTGACTCAAGAACTGTGTCCTGTGCTGTTCCTGATCCTGAATTGTAGCCTGTTATTTCCCTAATAATTCCCATAATCATGAGTGTTGTCTGTGAGTTCTATGTGACCACTGCAATGAATTATTGAATCCAGAAAAGATTAAGGAGTGCCATGGGGGGGATGGTTGGTTTAAAATTGGTAAAAAGATTAGAGGGTAGCAGCATCCCTGACCTCCACTCCTTAGGAATTAGCTTTGGTGTTGATGTTGATGGTTTTGATGTTGATCTTGATCCTTCTTCTCCCTGATGAAGTTGTTGTTTTTGTTAGGTGCTGTTGAGTTGGCTCTGGCTTTTCATGACCCTATGTATAACAGAGGGAAACCCTGCCTGGTCCCGTGCTATCCTTATAATCCTTGTTGTACTTGAGTCCATCATTGCAGCCACAGTGTCAATCCATCTCATTGAGGGTCTTCCTTTTCTGCACAGACCCTCTACTTTACCAAGCATAATATCCTTCTCCAGGGACTGGTCCCTTCTAACAACATGACCAAAGTAGGAGAGAGGAAGTCTGGCCATTCTCACTTATAAGGAGTACTCTGGCTTCACTTCTTCCAGGACAGATTTATTCATTCTGGGAGTCCATGATCTTCTCAATATTCTACAATTCAAAAGCATCAATTGTTCTGCAATGTTACATATTTATTGTCCAGCTTTCACATTCATATCAGGGGATTGAAAATATAATTGCTTGAGTTAGGCACACCTTAGTTTTCAAAGTGACATCTTTGCTCTTTAACACCTTAAAAAGGTGTTTTGCAGCAGATTTGTCCAATGCAATAGGACATGTGATTTCTTGACTGCTGCTTCCATGGGTGTTGATCGTAGATGAATCAAGTAAATGAAATCCTTGACAACTTCAATCTTTTCTCCATTTATTGCAATGTTGCTTATTGGTACAGTTGTGAGACTTTTATTTTCTCTATGTTGAGGTATAATCCGTACTGAAGGCTGTAGTCTTTGACCTTCACCAGTACATGTTTCAAGTCACCCTCACTTTCAGCTAGCCAAGGTTGTATCATCTGCATGTCTCAGGTTGTAAATGCATCTTCCTCCAATCCTGATTCCATGTTCTTCATATAATCCAACTTCTCAGATTATTTGCTCAGCATACAGATTAATAAGTATGGTAAAAAATGCAAACCTGACATACACCCTTCCTGATTATAAACCATGCAGTATCCCCTTGTTCTGTTCAAACGACAGCTTCTTGTACAGTTCCTCATGAGCAAAGTAAAGTGTTCTGGAATTCCCATTCTTCACAATCCATAATTATTCATAATTTGTTATGATCCACACAGTTGAGTACCTTGAATAGTCAGTAAAACACAGGTAAACATCTTTCCTGTATTATTTGCTTTCAGCCAAGATCCATCTGACATCAGCAACGATATCCCTCAGTCCATGCCCTCTTCTGAATCCAGCTTGCATTTCTGGAATTTCTCTGGCAATATACTACTGCAATCTTTTTTTTTTTTATCTTCAACAAAACTTTACTTGCTTGTGATATTAGTGATATTGTTTTATAATTTCCACATTTTGTTTCATCACCTTTGTTTGAAATGGGCACAAGTATCAAACTCTTCCAGTAAGTTAGCAAAGTAGTTGACTGCTAAATATCTTGGCATAAATGAGTAATCACCTTCAGTGTTTCATCTGTTTGTTGAAACATCTCAATGGGTATTCTTTCAATTCCTGAAGCCTTATTTTTTGCCAATTCCTTCAGTGCAGCTTGGATTTCTTCCTTCAATGCCATTGATTCTTGATCATATGCTACCTTCTGAAATGGTTGAACATCAACAAATTCTTTTTTTGTACCATGACTCTGTGTATATTCCTTCCATCTTCTTTTGATGCTTCCTTCATCATTTGATATTTTGCCCATGGAATGTTCAACAATGCAGCTTGAGGCTTGAAATTTTTCTTTAGTTGTTTCAGCTTGAGAAATGCTGAACATGTTCTTCTCTTTTGGTTCTGTAATTTGAAATCTTTGCATATTTCATTATAGTAATTTACTTTGTCTTCTCAACTGCTGTTTTAAATCTTCTGTTCAGCTCTTTTATTTCATCATTTCTTCCTTTAGCTTTAGCTACTCTCCAATCAAGAGCAAGTTTCAGAGTTTCTTCTGAAATCCACTTTGGCCTTTTATTCCTTTTCAGTTCTTTCAATGACCTTTTGCCTTCTTCATTTATGATGTTCTTCATGTCATCCTACAACTCATCCAGTCTTTGGTCATTGGTGTTCAGTGTGTCAAATATGTTCTTCAGATGTTCTCTAAATTCAGGTGAGGTATCATCAAAGTCATATTTTAGCTGTTGTGCACTTGTTTTCATTTTTTTCAACTTGAACTTGCATATGAGCAATTAGTAGTCTGCTTTACAGTCAGCTCCTTGCCTTGTTCTGTCTGATGATATTGAGCTTCTCCATCACCTCTTTCCACAGATACAATTTGATTCCTTTATATTCCGTCTGGTGAGGTCATGTGTACAGTTTCAGTTTATGTTGTTGAAAAAATGTATTTGCAATGAATAAGTCGTTGATATTGCAAAATTCTATCATGTAATCTCTGTTGTCATTTCTGTCACCAAGGCCATATTTTCCAATTACTGATGCATCTTTGTTTCCAACTTTTAAATTCCAATCTTCAGTAATTATAAATACATCTTAATTGCATGTTTGGTCAATTTCAGACTGCAGAACTTAGTTAAAATCTTCAATTTCCTCATTTTTCACTTTAGTGGTTGGTGCATAAATTTGAATACTGGTAGTGTTAATTGATCTTCCTTGTAGACATGTGGATATTATCCTATCACTGATATAGCATTGTACTTCAGGATAGATTTTGAAATCTTTTTGATGATGAATGTGATGTAGTTCCTCTTCAATTTGTCATTCCCAGCATAATAGATCATATGTTTGTCTGATTAAAAATAGCCAATACAAGTCCATTTCAGCTTACTAATGCCTAGAATATCATTCATTATGCACTCCATTTCATTTTTAATAACTTCCAGTTTTCCTAGATTCATATTTCATACATTCAACATTCCTATTATTAATGGATGTTTGCAGCTATTTCTTCCCATTTTGAGTCATGTTCAATCAGCAAATGAAGGTCCCAAAAGATTTACTCCATCCATATCATTAAGGTCAACTCTACTTTTGAGGAGACAGCTGTTCCCCAGTTATATTTTGAGTGCCTTTCAACCTGAGGGGACATCTTCCATCACTATACCAGACAATATTTCACTGCTATTCACCATGTTTTCCAGTAATATTTCAGGCATCATTTCAGTGCTATTCATAAGCTTTTCTGTGGCCAATTTTATCAGAAGTAGATGCCCTCATCTTTTTTCTCATTCTGTCTTAGTCTGGAAGCTCTGCTGAAACCTGTCTATCATGGGTGACCCTGCTGGTATTTGAAATAATGGCATAGCTTCCCGCCTCATAGAAACACACAAGCCACCACAGTACAACAAACTGACAGACTTCTTGGTGAAGTTAAAAGTGGTCAAATGTCACCCCTATACTCTTTGTGTAAATTAACTGAACTCTTTTCTCCTTTAGTTTTTAGTTGAGAAAGGTCAATGAAACAGAGCACAATAAGAAAAGGAGAAGAGTATATTACTCCCAAGCTCCCCTTTCCAGCCACAGTTTCTAAGTTTGATTGATTTTATCTACTAAGGTCTCCCATAAGTCCTTCATTTTTCATATCCTGGTAATAATTCCCTCCCTTTTCTCCTTCAGGCCCAGACATGATGATGCCTCCATGCAGTTGATACCCCATCCCTTGTAGGTCTTTTTAATTCTGCCTATGTCTCCATAGGCAGAATGTCTCTGTCCATATGTCTCTGTAAATAGACTTTCATTCAACTCTCTTCAATCACCTTTTTTGAGTGTGCCATCTGTTTCCTGAAAGCATGAAAATCAACATACCTTTATATTTCTAAGGGGAGCTCTGGTAGCATAGTAGCTAAGGCACTTGACTGCTAACCAGAAGGCTGGTGGTTCAAAACTACCAGCCACTCCTCGGAAGGAAGATGGGGCAATCTACTTCCGTAGTGATACCGCCTGGGAAACCCAAGGAGGGGTCGCTATGAGTCGGGTCCGACTCGACGGCACATAACAACAACATAACAACATTATATTTCTAAATACCCTTATATTTCTGATACCTTATTTACCAGCTTTAAATAGTATCTTTATCCACATGATAAAAAAATCAGCATATTTATTCCTCATCTGACCTCTCTCCCATTCATCTTCTCACTTTTGTTGGAGATGTCATTTTTATAATGTGTGTACTTTTAATACTTACAATTCTAATTTTCACCAGAATACTCATACTTGGTTTAATCTTAGTCTCATGAAGAATGTATTCAATTCTCACAATCCTTTTGCAAGTTTCTTCCTTTGACAAAGACAGGCTGAAGTTAAGAAGAACACAAAAAGAACAATATTCCCAGAGTTCTCGTATGTCACGTAGTGCCTAAGGTATTTGACTGCTAACCAGAAGGCTGGTGGTTCAAACTCATCAACCACTCCTCAGAAGGAAGACTAGGCAATCTTCTTCCATAGAGATACCACTTCAGAAACTTAAGGAGGGGTAGCTATGAGTCGGATGACTCGATGGTAGTGAGTTTGGGTTTTTTGGTTTTATGTTCACTTACAATTTTTCTAGGTATGGAAATTCTTGAATCACTCTTTCTTTAAAGCCTTAATTGGCAGTGATTGTTCTACAGTTATTTTTGAGTGTTAATATAGAGAAGTATGAAGTTAGCCTGTTTTCTTTTTTCCCCCTCTGTTGAAGGTCACTTGATCTTTCTGTCTGGATGCAGAATATATATGCATGTACATAGAAGCCATGGAACTTTACTGCAATGGGTTTTGTCGTTCATCATTTTGTGCTACTTTTTTCATTGGATATGGCATATGCATTAAATATACAGATTCAAGTCTTTTAGTTCTGGAAAATTATCTTGAATTATACCATTAAATATTTGCTTGGTTACATTAGTTTGGTGCTCTTTGTCTAAGGCACTGATTTGCCCACCTTCCATATCTATTATTTTTTCTTACCTTTTTAAACCATGTTTGTTTCCATTTTATTTCACACCTTTTCTAATTCTTACCCATAATTGGGTCTATTTTCAGAAAAATCTTATTTTCCTAAAATTGTGCTATTTTAATTGAGCTCATTTTTATAGTTTTTTTTTTTTTTTTTTTT
>NW_006921857.1:2849138-2850349 GCF_000298275.1 Orycteropus afer afer | reverse complement strand
TTGAACCACCAGGCTTCTGGTTAGCAGTCAAGTGCCTTAGCCTCTATGCTACCAGAGCTCCCACCTAATGCACAACATTGTTTGATTTCTTGACTGCTGCTTCCAAGGGTGATGATTGTAGATTCAAGTAAAATGGAATTTTTGACCATTTCAATATTTTCTGTTTATCATAATGTTACTTAATGATCCAATTAGGGAAGCAGGTTACAATTCACGTTCATGAACACTCAGGATACAGTTCTTCGATCAGGTCTGCCTCTTCTCAGCCATGCCACCAGGCAGGTTTCTCTTTGGGCCTCAGCCTCTTACTCTGACCACTGTGCTACTCAGTCAAATGTTAGAAAGCTCTTTTAGCTCTGTCAATAAGTACCTAGAGGCACCACACTCCTCCAGGAAGCCTTGGCCAGAAGACGCTCAGCTCTACCTCCATGTGTTGGCTAGCCTACCTCCACCAACCTAACTCCAAGTGCCTGGAAGCATCCCACTTACCAGCAAGCCTCCTGCCCAAAGGTGTTCAGCTTTCTCTCTGTATGGACTAGGAAGTCTACCATGATGTCTCCTGCTGCTCTCCTGGTTCTGCTGCTGCCATTTCTCTTCCACTGCTTTTTGCCATCTCCAGTGTTACAGCTCTCTCTCTGTCTCTTGGGTTAAGATTCTCAGCACAGGTACCTCAGGCCCAAAGGATATGCTCCATTCCCTTCTCTTCTTGGTGGTCATGAGGTCCTCCTCTGTTCTGGGATTGGATCGCTTTTAAGCCAGTAGGATGGCAAAAATGACCAATCCCCTAGATAGGGTACCATACACCTTATTTGATTGTACCACCCCACCATAAGGATGCTATACATTTTATTTACATTTTTAGCAAGCTATCCAATCCCCTTGGTGGGTCACAAGTACCTCATTTGCATAATCATACCCAGTCACTGGACTTGGAGAAAGTAGATCCAGAATGATCCTTAGAAGTGAGAATGGCCAGACTTCATCACTCATACTTCAGTTATGTTGCCAGAAGAGACCGAGTCCTGGAGAAGGATATCATGCATTGTGATAGTTGGAGCTGTGTGTCAACTTGGCTGGACCCTAGTTCTGTGTGGTTGTTCCCATGATGGGATCAGATGACTGTGTTCTGAGTGGCCAGTCTGCCCAAGGGGAGTTTCCCTAGGGGTGTGGGCTGCTTCCAAGATATCCAGGGACATCCTGGGAAGAGAGAC
>NW_006921857.1:2837181-2846835 GCF_000298275.1 Orycteropus afer afer | reverse complement strand
ACTGCCTCAGAAACCCAAGGAGGGGTCGCTATGAGTCGGGGCCGACTCGATGGCAAATAACAACAACAACACTCTCCTTATTTATTCTGTGCTTTTGCTAATACTTTGAGTTAGTCAAGCCCAACTGGAACCCAGAAAATAAGGGAATCTTTTGAAGTAGTTTATAGAGATCAGCTTCCCGAAGCACAGAACACAGTGAAGAAGGATGGAGAGTGGATCTGGAGGGGCATTTTCCCTGAGCTCTTCTATCTCCACTGTGTGCTTTCCTTTTTCAGATACAATGATCTTATTTATTTTTAAAATTTTTGATGACATATATAGTCCTAATTTTTATTTCCTCCGTGACATTTTTCTTGGTGAATGTTTTTCATCTGTTATTTGTTTTTCTGGTTTCATTATCTCTTTTTTTTTTTTCTTGTAATAACTATTTAGAACCCATATTGGCTCCTATTTTGATTATCACTTACCTTTCAAATGAGCCTTCCTCCTACCCTGCCTCCTTCACTCCCTCTACCTCATCAGTTATTTGAGGAAGATTTGAGTAGAGGACTGGTTAAAACTGTGTTGCAGGCTACCAGCCATTCTGCTTATGAGATAGAGTTGCTTGTGTGAATGAATTATTTTTGGTTTTACATTTTTCCTAGTAACTAAATTACAATGCTATTAACAAGGTAAAGTGTCTCTCTTCCCCTTTGCTATTAACATAGACTACTTCCTACAAATATGGATTGTCTGTGTGATTGATTCCTCATTCAACCCTGACTTCCAAGCTTCTTCAGACTGGATCTGAAACAGGATTCAGAGATGCTCCCTATTCCCATTGTTTCAAATAAACTATGTGTGGCTCTATATTTCAGTGTCACACACTTATTTGAGAAATTCATGATGAGCTTTTTCTGAGCTCTGTCATGAACAAATCTGTTTTGGAAGAAGTGCAGCCAGAATGCTCATTGTAAATGAGAATAGTGAGACTTGTCTTTCATACTTTAGTCATGTTATCAGGAGGGACCAGTCCCTGGAGAAAGATATACTTGGTAAAGTAGAGGGTCAGTGAAAAAGAGGAAGACCTTCAATGAGATAGGTTAACAGAGTAGCTCTAACCATGGGTTTAAATATAGAAACAATTGTGAGCACTGTTTTGTTCTGTTGTATGTATGGTCACTATGATTTTGAACCTGCTCAGTGGCATCCAACAACAACAACAACATCACCATGAAAGACCTCTTTTCACGTGTTCATCTGTCTTAGTTGGGCTTTATTGCTTTTGGAAGTTCTTCTTTTCTCTACTTTGTAGCTTTAGCGTTTCATGGTCTCCCATTTCTATCTGAGTTGAAGATTCATTACTTCTTTTTTCCTTAATCTCTTTTGGCTTTTGACTTGTATCCTATAAGAGAATAGGAACTCTGATAGCCTAGTATCTAAGGCATTTGACTGCTAACTAGAAGGCTGGCAGTTCAAACCCATCAGCCACTCCTTGGAAGGAAGTTTGGGCAATCTACTTCCATAGTGATATTGCCTTGGAAACCCAAGGAAGGCTTGGTATGAGTTAGATCTGACTTCATGGCAGTGAAGTTTTTTTCTTTTTTTGGTAATAAGAGAATGGGGAAAATTCATAGACCTTACTCCACCATTTTCAAACCAATAACATATAGCCTGTTAATCTTCCAAAAACCACATGTGTAAAGGACCCATTAGGCTCATGTCCTACCATGGGAACAAGAAATTTAAAAAACCCTGCCAAAGCTACAAACGCAGAATTAGTCACACATAACAAGAATATTTTCCAAGTGGTCAGTATATCTGAATGGCTCTGAGGTAAAAGTGTCCTCATGGTTCAGAGGTGTTCTTGTTTTTCAAAGAGAAATCATCTGTTCCCAAGCCTGTATTTCTTTAGGTTCTGAAATCTTCCTAGATTCACAGTCCTCTGAAATGTCAGGATAATACCTTTAGAGAAGAAAATAAGCTCTCCCACTCATATCTTTTCCTCCAGAGACTCATTTGCCAGTGAAGTAACATGAAAGTTGATATGGATAAGTACTGTGACTATAATCCCAATCGGGAGACATACTCATCTCTCAAGTAGTTGTCAACTTGGATTTATCTATGTGGAAGGCATATAAAGCATCGTTTACATAAATAACATGGAGCTTTGAGTTGGACAACTATCAGCGATGAGTAACTGCCCTGGAGTAGACCTATTAAATCAATCATCAGGGCTCAGACAATCAGAAAAGCATTGACTATAGCCATACAAAACCTGATCACAACATAATCTTCCTCTGCTTCTTGATGAGGTAACAAAATATGCTATGTTCATTGAACAGCTGCTTTCATAAGGAGAGCAATAATGAATAAAATCTCCCAGAACCTTCAGCACTTGCACATGGAAAAAAGATTTCCAGTGAGAAAATTAAAATGCCAACAAGATTTATTCTTACCTATGTAGATGTCCTGAGGTCTTAATCTCTAAAGCATCTTTTCTATTGCTTTTAAAGTATAAGAAAAAGAGACAATGTCACTTTTAAAGTATTGTTATTTAAAAATAAAAAGTCATAGGCATAGTTCAATTTCTTTCTAAATGGTAAGTAAAGAAATGAAGATAGAAAGGGCCAAAGTTAAAGGGCCAAAGTTAAAGCTTCTATAGTTGCTCAGACAAAATTCTGACACTTGGCATAAATATTTTTCAACAATTCCGTATGGAAATCAATTTTCCCATAATTATTTAACTTTGGCTGTGAATATTTTCCTGTCATATTCTCCCTATTAAACAGAGTGAAATATAGCATAGCTCGGTGGGAAGGGGCCTGCTAGAGCTGCATAAAAGCACACTTCCCATGGAAACATCTGTTTTCACAAATGAGCTAACTCTGAAAAAGTAGACTTGTAAGTAGTATCTGCTAATTGATTTCAAAGTAAGTGTAAAGAAGAGAGATGTGAAAATTGATAGGAAAAAAGAAAATGGAAATTGACTTTTCAAATTAGCTTCTCCCTTCTTTCAGCAGTACGTAGAAAGGGAAAACATCCTATTTTGAGATTCTCGTGTTCAAGATGAGAAAATGTTATCTTCCTCAAACATCCTGTCACTTTAAGTATGCTTATAATGTATAAGAAAATGGTAGGATTACATCTTCTTGCTTCTATGTTTGTATGAAAAGCTTCTTTTTGTGTTATTGCTTCCTATCAAATGAGAGTATGATGTGACCTAAAACCTGTGAGAACTGGGACCTCAGTCATATGGAAAAACAAGCACTGGCATCTTACCCAATGCACACCCTAGGAAAAGTGCCCTGTTCACTTGATGCCTGTTGACTTTTCCAGAGCAAATGAGCCATCTCTCAAATGATTATGGATATTTTAGGCATTTCAAACACTATTGATGGAAACTACTTCCTTACAGATCTCTTGTTAGTGTTGTAGTTTCTAGGATCTGCTCTGCATGACTTGAGGTCAGATCACCAATACATAATTCATGTTCCATCTTGTAAGAAGGAAGAAAGAGATGATGTGATAGGCCATTGATTTCTTCTTTAAATCAAGGTGCATGAAAGGTGCACATATCACTTCTGATCACAACTTGTATTTGAAATTTAGTCACATTCATATTCAAAGGAAGCAAGGAAATATTACCTCTAGTAGCATAATGATGTATTGTGAAAAAAGTTGGAGATTCTATTACTGAAAGAGGGGAGAATAAATACTGGAAGACATTTAGTAGTCTGCCACAGCAAAGAATGAAACGGAATCAATAAATCACAGTACATAGTTAAAAGAATTAAAAATAATCCTCAATTTTGGTTTTGAGAAAGTTAGAGCTCTGGCTATGAATTTACAAAAAATAAAGGGCAGTGGAAGGTAGCTATAATCATCATAATTTAACATATACTACAAGTATTTGCAGTTTGTTCAGCAAATATTTACTACTTTATTTGCCAAATACTCATTTTTTTTGCTAGCTTTTTAGTCAAGTCAGGTTCTCAATCAGACTGAAAGATCTTCAGAACAGGTATCAGACCCTGTTCCTTTCTGTATCCCAAATAATGCTAAGATTGTTACTCTGGAGCTATGCATTAAGAAGAGACATAACAAACATCAGTAAATTAAATTAAAGCTCAATTAGTTTGCATATTATGCCAATTAGTTTTTGAGATAAGCAGAATAGGTTAATGAATTTTGCCTAAATTATAATAAACAAGTTAGACAAAAATCTTAAAAATATATTTTCATTGGAAAACTTAAGCTCTTTAACACTTTTATTGTGACATAGCTGATGTCGTAGAGAGGTCATCTAAAATATATAAATGAAGGTACACACACACAGCAAAAATGTAACCAATATAAAACAGGAATATGTATTACATATATATGTAAATGAGTATATGTATGTGGGGTCACAATGAATCAGAATCAACTCAGTGGTAAATAACAACAATATATGTTTATGTATATAATCTCAGACAATGCAGTGACACACTAAAATGAGACTGTTATGACATTTGCGTGTTTTTGTGAACAACATTCTAAAAATTTGTCAGATTAACATTAGTCAGTAACTGCTTATCTCTTGCCATTTTTTTGCCTATCCCTATCTTCCAGCTATTTAGCATTTGCAAGCCAAACTGAACAGGAACCAATCAGTCACATTTTCAATGAATACCTATCTTGTTAAACAGGAGTATTAACAATACTTTTCATGGAATAAGAAATCAATAAATTTGAAGAGAATTATTAGAAGGTGGATAGATTATACAATATGATTTCAAAAGTCATGCCAATCCAATTTTGCCTGGAATACCTTTTATGTGAGATAAAACCTTTGTTTAGACAAGTAGAGGAGTTTTAAAGAATTTATACTAAATGAAATTGAGTAAAGACAATGTATTGAACAAAAAATAATAATTTGTTAAGCATGCTATTTAGATCTTTTGAGAACAATTCAAAGTTATTAAAAGGAGACATCTGCAATATAATTTCATGATAGTCTATTCTATGGTATCAATCTATATTAAAAAATGCATATTTCAAAGCAAAATTCCTCTGATACCCTTGTAGTCCACATACACATTCATACTCTCGACCTATTCCATATGTTGTTTAGTAAAATTGCATATGTAGTTCTAGTAATACAAGGCTAAATAAGCCTTTCAAAGAATGAAATTGATTAAGCCAATCTTTTATTTTTCTCTAGTTCTGCCACAGAAGCATCTTAACATGTGCTATTTTTCAAAGAAGCTAGAGATTCCTTAAAGTAAGACTGTCTCTTATTCCAGACAATATAATTTTAAACCTGTTTTAGAATATAGTAAATTGTGTAATGAAAATTAGCTAGTTACCCAAGAGCAGTGAAAAGAAAACCTGTTGACCTGTTGCTGTTGACTTAAAGCAGACTTATACTGACCTTGTGCACTTGACTGCTAACCAGAAGGCTGGCGGTTCAAACCCACCAGCCACTCCTCGGAAGCAAGGTTGGGCAATCCTACTTCCGTAGTGATACTGCCTCGGAAACCCAAGGAGGGGTCGCTATGAGTCAGGGCTGACTCGACGGCACATAACAACAACAACAACATACTGACCTTGTGAGTATAAATGCCACATGGGGTTTCCAGGGCTGTAAATCTTCATGAAAGCAGACTGCCACATCTTTCTCCTGTGGAGCAGCTGGTGGGTTGGAACCACCCACCTTTTGGTTAGCAGCTGAACACTTATCTACTGTGGCACCAGGGCTCATACTGAAAACATATGCTCACACTAAAACTTGTTCAAGTATGTTCATAGTAGCATTATTCATAATAGCTGAAAAATGGAAGCAACTCAAATGTCCATCAACTCAAGGATGGATAAACCAAATGTGGTATATCCATAAAATAGAATATTGTTGTTGTTGTTGTTATGTGCCATTGAGTCAGACTCAACTCATAGCAACCCCTTGGGTTTCTGAGGTGGTATCACTATGGAAGGAGATTGCCCAGCCTTCCTTCTGAGGAGTGCCTGGTGGGTTTGGACTGCTGGCCTTCTGGTTAGCAGTCAAGTGCCTTAGGTACT
Organism: Orycteropus afer afer; assembly: GCF_000298275.1. NCBI lineage: Eukaryota > Metazoa > Chordata > Mammalia > Tubulidentata > Orycteropodidae > Orycteropus > Orycteropus afer. The sequence goes on along the minus strand of NW_006921857.1, from coordinate 2,840,796 downwards.
ACGCTACCAGAGTATTAGTCAGTCATAAAAAGGAAGGAAATATCAATCCATGATACGATATAGGTGAACCTTCAAAACATTATTCTAAGTGAAAGAAAGCCAGTTAAAAAATAATATATTTTATGATTCCATTCATAGAGACAGAAAGTAGATCAGTAATTGATAAGAGCTCAAGGAAAGGTGGGAATTGGGAGTGGTTGTTAATGGATGTGGGGTTTCCTTTTGAGGTGATAAAAATGTTCTGGAATTAATAGTATAGTTGGATGCACAACCATATGGATATACTAAAAGACACTTATTTGTGTACCTTAACAGGATGAGTTTTATGGTTTGTGAATTATATGTAAATTTAAAAATGTAGTTTTTAAAACTATACAAAACACTTTTCCAGAGAAAAGAAGAGTTAAGAAAATCAAAGCCACAGGGAAGCGATTAGTCCAAAGGATTAATGGACCATGTGAACCCCAGACCCCAGTACCTTGAGACCAGAAGAACTAGATGGTACCTGGCTACCTCTACTGATTACTCTGAAAGGGAGGATCACAATAGGTGGTCCCAGATACAGTGGGAGAAAAATATGGGACAAAATTCACAACCATAAAAAAGACCTGGTTCACTGGTTTCATAGAGACTGGTAGAACCCCCAAGACTACCAGTGGTGGTAAGCCCTTAGACACCCTTCAAGCCTGGAACTAATCTCACCCCCATGGCTCAACTTGCAGCCAAAAGATAGGCCTAAAAGGTTAACAATAATACCATGGAGATAATGGCTCATTAGAACAACCAATCATGTGAGAACAAAAGGACAGCATTTGTGCAAGGATCAAGCAAAAAAGGCAGGAAGGGATAGGAAAGAAGAAAAGAGAAATGGTAAGCACAGGGAGTGAGTTGGAAGAGTGCTGTTACATTGTGGGGACTACAATGAATGTCACAAAACAAAATGTGTGTGACTGGAATACCAATTTGCTCTGTAAATTTCACCCAAATGGCATTAAAAAAAAAAAAAGTACAAAACAAAATAGCTACTATTGTAAGAGTATATTTACACTATAAATTTGAATCAAACTCAAGTATACACTGTAGGTGATCACATAATGGTACCTAGCATCAGTTACTTCCTGTCTTTTCACAAAGAAACCATCTAAGAATCCAAAGATTCACTTCCTAGGCCCTTTTCTTCTTTCTTTTACAAAGTCTCATGCTTCTAGGAGTGTGGAGCCACCAACTGCAAAAAAAAAAAAAAAAAGGCAAGGAGGCCACATCTTCTGACCTCCTCTAACCACACAAGAGGAAGACAGAATCACTATCAGTAGCCCAAGGCCCATTCATGCGAGAGGCCAGACATGCTGCCTCCCTCCAGCCCTTACACCAACTGTTCCTCCTGCAGCTTCCAAAGACTATCTACCGGGTTTGATAATTCACTGCAGTGGCCACACAGAACTCACAGATTATGGGGTTTATTAGGGAAGCACCAGGCTATAATTCAAGTTCAGGAATAACGTTCAGCCTCTCTCCCAGCCTGCCATCTCTCACCCAACAGTCTCTCTCAGTATCTCTCCCAGCAATGCATGTCTCTTGGTATCTCTTTCTTAGCAGCGCATGTCTCTTGTGTCTCTTTCTCAGCAACACATCTTCCTTAGCCAGAGGTCAGAGAGAGACTTCTGCCTCTAGGAGCCTCCTTTTGAGCCCGGCAGAGTGACCAAACCAACCAATCATAACATCGGAATTCTAAGCACCTGAGAGAGAGTGGGAACCTCCCAGAACATTGCTTTGTGTTTTTCCCAACAGAAATACCCCAGATGGATAACTTTTACAATCAGGAGCTCCTCAGTTGCTCACAGAAAATTCCACCACACTTATGGCTAGAAAAGCCATACCAGGTAATTTACTACCTTGTGCTCACTAGTTTCCAGGTTGGAGCTCTTATTCCTTTCTATTGGTGCCTTAGCCCTTATCACCATCCAGTGCAGGAATATTTTTAACTTATCTTCTGCAAAAAAGAGAAGGAGGCCACATGTAATTTACTACACCACAGGCCACCCCCTGGCTTTTCTAGCCATTATCCCATCCCTTTTATACTTCAAAACTTAACATCCCCTTCACCATCAGTTTAAGAATAACCACACCCATGAAAGTATGTAAGCCAGCCACTTCATGCCTTTATCTCCCCTCATTTTAAATAGCCAGTTTCTAATTTGCCCATCCCTATCAAACCAGTACTCTGAAGAGACAAGCATGGTCCTTTCTTTCTGGAGAATCTTCTGTTCTGCTCAAAACTTCAGGCATATGGATCCATAAACAAGCAAAGTCCAGCCCAGTGCAAGCCATCAAATTGCAGCAGCTCAGTGTCAAACATCTTTCTCTTCATTTGGTTGGGTTCTGGTCAGCTCAGCCCTAGCCATCCCAGCTAGGTCACGGGTACCAGCTGCCAAGTCTGGGAGTCACACTCTTCCCTTCACTTCAGACCAGCCAGCACTTTCTCTCACATCATCAGTCCTCAGGGACTATTTCAACGCCCGTAGGCTCACAATTCATTGCACTTCAGACCAGCCATCCCTTTCTCTCATCCCCAGCCTCCGTGGCCATTGTTGTTGTTGTTATGTGCCGACTCATAGCTACTCCTCCTTGGGTTTCTGAGGCGGTATCACTATGGAAGTAGTTTGCCCAACCTTCCTTCCATTGGGCAAGTGGCCTAAGTTAAAGAGTACCAAACTCAGGCCACTTCTTTGCTGCACTTCCCCCATTTCCACTCAGGTGGACCCAGGTGGTCACAAGCGAGTAACATACAAGTTTACTACTCACTGACTTCCTTTAAATTTCAGTCCTGGAAGGGGTTTCTCTCATGGACCATGACTTTCCTGTCTCGATACACCCAAAACTAGTCTGCTTGCTCAAAATTCAAAGAGCCAAACAGTCATTATTTTTATCTCTTCAGGTCCTCATTCAAATGCAAATTTTCTGTTCCCTCAGTAGTACTGGGTGGGGCTCAGGTTTTCTACCTAAGCCCCCTATAGTCAACACACAGGTTTGAAACACTAGCCTGTGTTTCTTCTGGGCAAATTCTATTTCCCCTTTTAACATATCCAATCAAGTATTGGCTGAAGGTGGACTTACACACTCTCTGTTATCCACATACCCCATAATCATTCCTAATGTACAAGCAGGTAAGAGAACATTCAATAGCCATAGTACTTTCAGATAAACACATAATCCAAAACACATAATCCTCTTAAAGACATGCCAGGTTCATCTCTTCATCTTGATTACCATCCCATTCTATGCATATGGCCTTGTGCCTTTGCCTGAGTGTAACCAAAAGCCTTAGCCTCTGGATCAATTGTTTCCTTTAAAAGGTAACACCAAACAAAGAAACCATCTAAGAATCCAAAGATTCACTTCCTAGGCCCCTTTCTTCTTTCTTTTACAAAGTCTCATGCTTCTAGGAGTGTAGAGCCACCAACTGCAAAAAAAAAAAAAAAAGGCAAGGAGGCCACATCTTCTGACCTCCTCTAACAGCACAAGAAGAAGATAGAATCACTATCAGTAGCCCAAGGCCCATTCTTATTTATTTATTTATTTATTTATTTATTTATTTATTTATTTTATTAGGATTTG
>NW_006921857.1:2826246-2828341 GCF_000298275.1 Orycteropus afer afer | reverse complement strand
CTCCAGCCCTTACACTAACCATTCGTCCCACAGTCCCAAAGCCTATCTACACTACCAGAGCTCCTTTATTTTATAGCCCTCTAAAAGTGCTTGAGTAGAGTGCCTAGAAGATCACTGTAGAACCTAGAAATGAGCCTGAATTAGTATCATTTTTTTTCTGGTTATTTGAATGCTGATAAACAGGACTTTATCATGGTCAAATGTGAAAGCTGATCCAGGAGTAATGTAGGATACAAACAATATAAGACACCAAATCTTAAGGAATTTATAAGTGAATTGAAATAAAGGGAGAAGAAAAATATTTGACAGAATTAGATGGTATATGCTAAGTGTGTAATGATTAGTAGAGAAAGTCTGTATGTTAGGATCTCAGAAGCAGAAATTGTGGACAGGAATAGTCAAGGAACTCTTCATAGCAAGAATGCAAACATTTACTGATTTCAAAAGGCAGAGAGGAAAGTAAAAAGAAATTCTTAAATAAATAAACAAGAAGAATAAGACAAGAAGATAGTGCTCAGCTATCATTACTGAAGGACCCAATAGATAGATCCTGATCAAAAACAGGAAAAATGTAGAACAAAGAATTTCAAATTCTTATAGAAACCTGACTTACTAGACTAGGACTGGGGAACCGCCAAATTTATTGCCCTGAGATATCTCTAAACCTTGAACTAGAACTGTCCCATGAAGTCAACTTTAAAAAAACATTTTAGCTCAGCTTTACTCAGCAAGAGTAAATGGCATGACTCAAAATAAGTAGAAACAGATACAAACATCCATTAATAATTAGAACACGGAGTGTGCAAAGTGTGGATCTAGGAAAATTGGAAGTTGTCAAAAATGAAATGAAATGCATAAAGATTGATACCCTAGGTATTAGTGAGCTGAAATGGACTGGTTTTGGCCATTTTGAATCAGGTAACCATATCATCTACTATGCCAGGAATGACAAATTAAAGAGGAATGGTGTGGCATTCATTGTCACAAAGAAAGTTTCAAGATCTATCCTGCTATCAGTGATAGGATGACATACACATACCCACAAGGAAGACCAGTTAATACGACTATTATTCAAATCTATGCACCAACCACTAAAGACAAAGATGAGGAAATTGAAGATTTCTACCACCTTCTGCAGTCCGAAATTAAAGGAACATTCTATCAAAATGTGTTGATTATCACTGGTGATTGGAATGCAAAAGTTGGAAACAAAGAAGAATCACCAGTAGTCGGAAAATAGGGCCTTGGTGATAGAAATAATGCTGGAGATTGCATGATAGAATTTTGCAAGACCAATAATTTAGTCATTACAAAGTCCTTTTTTCAACAACATTAGTGACAACTATACATGTGGACTTCACCAGATGGAATACACAGGAATCAGATTGACTATATCTGTGGCAAGAGGCGATGGTGAAGTTCAATATCTTTGGCCAAAACAAGGCCAGGAGCTGATTGTGAAGACAATTAAAACAAGTCTAGGAGAACCAAAATATGACCTAGATAATATCCCTCCTGAATTTAGAGACCATTTAAAGAAGAAATTTGATACATTGAATGCCAGTGACCAAAAACAAGGGGAACTGGGGGATGACATCAAGAACATCATTCATGAAGAAAGCAAGAGGACACTAAAAAGACAAGAAAGGAAGAAAAGACCTAAATGGATGTCAGACAAGACTCTGAAACTTGCCCTTGAGGGAGAGTAGCTAAAGCAAATGGAAGAAATGACAAGATAAAAGAACTGAATAGAAGATTTCAAATAGCAGCTCAAGAAGACAAAGCCAATTACTATAATGAAATGTGAAAAGACCTGGGGTTAGAAAACCAAAAGGGGCAAACACACTTAGCGTTTCTCCAGCTGAAAGAACTGAAGAAAAAATTTAAGCCTTGAGTTGCAATATTGAAAAATTCTATGGGTAAAATATTGAATGATGCAGGAAGCATCAAAAGAAGATGGAAGGAATACACAGAGTCACTGTACCAAAAAGAATTGGTCAATGTTCATCCATTTCAGGAGGTACCAGATAATCAAGAACCAATGGTACTGAAGGAAGAAGTCAAACCTGCACTGAAGAAACTGGCAAACAACAAA
>NW_006921857.1:2824657-2825466 GCF_000298275.1 Orycteropus afer afer | reverse complement strand
TGACAACAGGAAAGGAGACAGGTGGTGAGTTTATAAGTGCTGTCAACTAGTGAATAGAAGAGCACAGCACAGTACCCTGCTTGCATAGATAACATTCAAAGAAAAGGAAAATCATGGGCAAGTCACTTCAACATACAATCACCAACTAAATATAAACACAAAAACATCACAATGCCTTGGAGACAACAGAACATCACAGTCCACACAAAGAGGCAAGATAATGCAGGAGAAACAATGGACCAGGTTACAGACCCAAAACACATCCCTGAGGAAGATACAGCATTGGAACTCTCTGATAAGGAATTCAAAAGAATTATATCTAGGTATCTTCAAAGGATTGAGAGACAGATCAAGGAAAACACAGACAAAACTCTAGAAGAATTTCAGAAGAAAATATAAGAACAAAATGACAAAATAAAGGAAAAATTAGAAATGATGCAAAATCTACATATAAAAATCCAGAATATTAATACTTAAATTGTCAGAAACAGATAACACATTGAAAGGGCAAAAGAGTAGAATTGATACAATGGAAGACAGAATTAATGAGATTGAAGGCAATACCTGAATGCTTTGGAAAGGGATCTATTAGAAAAAAGATCAGAACAAAATGAAGAAAGCCTAAGGTTCATGTGAGATACCATCAAAAGGAATAACCTACATGTCACTGGAATTCCAGAGAGGAAGAGAAAAATAAAACCACTAAAAAAATTGCCCAAGATTTGTTGGAAGAGAACTTCCCTGATATGATGAATGATGAGAATATATCCATTCAGGAAGTCCAACAAACCCTAAACAGGATAGACCCC
>NW_006921857.1:2821370-2822742 GCF_000298275.1 Orycteropus afer afer | reverse complement strand
CTCTAAGATTTATAGAAAACTCCAACACCTCAACACCAAAGGAATTAACAATCCAATTGAAAAATGGACAGAAGACATGAATAGATACTTCACCAAGGAGGATATTCAGGTGGCCAGCTAATACATGAAGAGATGCTCACAATCATTGGCCATCAGAGAGATGCAAATCAAAAAACAATGAGATACCATCTCACCCCAGCAATGATGGGAAGGTTCACCAAGACAGAAAATAACAAATACTGGCAAGGATATGGAGAAATTGGGACTCTCATACACTCCTGGTGGGACTGTAAAGTGATACAACCACTGTGGAAAGCAATATGGTGATTCCTTAGAAAGCTGGAATTGAAGATATCATTTGACCCAGCAGTTCCATTACTAGGTATATATCCTAGAGAGGTGAGACCCAGGACAAGAACCGATATATGCACTCTCATGTTCATCGCAGCACTATTTACAATAGCAAAAAGATGGAAATAACCTACCTGCACATCAGCAGAAGAGTAGATGACCAAACTATGGTACATACACACAATGGAATGCTATGTAGCACAAAAGAATAATGTAGAGTCTACAAAACACCGCATAATATGGATGAACTTGAAGGACATTATGCTGGGTGAAATAAGTCAATCACAGAAGGATAAATATAGTATTAGTTCATTGTTGTGGAGGATCAAGGAAAAATTTCTTTTTTGGTTACCAAGGGTGTAAGGGGAGGGGAGGGAACACTGCAAAAAAATAAAAAAAGCATTGACCCATGTCACTTTAGTTTTGTGAATTTCATTGTACATAAATTATATTTCAATAAAGTGCATTAAAAAAAGGTGATCACACAGAATGTGGAAATTATAAAACAATATCATTAATATCACATGCAAGTAAAATCTTACTGAAGATAATTCAATAATGGTTGCAGCACTATATTGACAGAGAGCTTCAGGAAATGAAAGCTGGATTCAGATGAGGATGTGAAATGAAGGGTATCATTGCTGATGTCAGATGGACCTTAGCTGAAAGATGTTTACTTATATTTTATTGACTATTTATTTACTTATGTTTTATTTCCAGTATAGTAGATGCAAAAAGGACAAGGAGGCCACATGTTCTGATCTCCTCTAATCCCACAAGAGGAAGGCAGAATCACCATCAATAGCGCAAGGCCTATTCCTACAAGGCCAGTGATGCTGCCTCCCTCCAGCCCTTTCACCAACTGTTCCTCCCAAAGCACCCACCACCTCTCCTCTGGGTTCGATAATTCGCTGCAGTGGCCACACAGAACTCACGGATTACGGGGTTTATTAGGGAAGCACCAGGCTACAACTCAAGTTCAGGAAGAACACTCAGTCTCTCTCCCAGCCCACTGTCCCTC
>NW_006921857.1:2819085-2821270 GCF_000298275.1 Orycteropus afer afer | reverse complement strand
TGGGTTTGATAATTCACTACAGTGGCCACACAGAACTCACGGATTACAGGGTTTATTAGGGAAGCACCAGGCTACAACTCAAGTTCAGGAAGAACACTCAGTCTCTCTCCCAGCCCACTGTCCCTCAGCCAACAGTCTCTCACAGTCTCTTTCCCAGCAGTGCTGGTCCCTCGGTGTATCACTCAGCAATGCATGTCTCTTGTGTCTCTTTCCCAGCAGCACGTGTCTCTTTCTGGAGCACGTGTCTCTTTCAGCAGCACATCTTCCTCAACCAGCAGTCAGAGAGCGTTCTACCTCCAGGAGGCCTCCTTTTGAGCCCGGAAGGGTGGTCAAACTAGCCAATCATAGCATCAGAACTCTAAGCATGTGAGAGAGAGTGGGAACCTTCCAGAACATTGTATTGTGCCACGTCCAACAGAAATAACCCAGGTGGATAGCTTCAGCAATCAGGAGCTCCTCAGTTGCTCGTAGTAAATCCCATCTTGGAGTTTACAAAGACTTATGGGTAGAAAAGCCACACTAAGTAATTAACTACACTGCAGTAGATGATATGGTCGTCTGATTAAAAATGGCCAAAACAGCCCATTTTGGCTCACTAATGCCTAGGATATCGATATTTATGCATTCCATTTCCTTCTTGACAATTTCCAATTTTCCTAGATCCATACTTTGTGCATTCCATATTCCAAAATCCTTTGATTGTGTGGATCATAACAAATTATGAATAATCTTGAGAAGAATGGGAATTCGGAATATTTGATTGTACTAATGAGGAACCTGTACATAGATCAGGAGGCTGTCATTCAAACAGAACAAGGGGATACTACATGGTTCAAAATCAAGAAGGGAGTGTATCAACGTTGTGTCCTTTCACTATATTTATTCAACTTGTATACTGAGCAAAAAATCCAAGAAACTGGATCATATGAATAAGAAAGTGGCATCAGGATTGGAGAAAGACTCATTAATAACCAGTGATACACAGATAACACTACTTTACTTGCTGAAAGTGAGGATGACTTGAAGTACTTACTGATGAAGATTAAGGACTACAGTCTGCAGTATGGATTACACCTCCATATAAAGAAAACAAAAATCCTCACAACTGGTCCAATAAATAGCTTCATGGTGGATGGAGAAAAGATTGAAGTTGTCAAGGATTTCATATTACTTGGTTCTATAATCAACACCAATGGAAGCAGCAGTCAAGACACCAGATGAGGTATTGCATTGGGCAAATCTGCTGCAAAAGATTTCTTTCAAATGATGAAGGACAAAGATGTCTCCTTGAAGACTAAGGTGTGCCTGACTCAAGCCATGGTATTTTCAATTGCCTGTTATGCATGTGAGAGCTGGACAATGAATAAGGAAGACCGAAGAAGAAGTTGATGCTTTTGAGTTGTGGTGCTGGCGAAGAATGTTGAAAGTACCATGGACTGCTAAAAGAACTAACAGATCTGTTCTGGAGGAAGTGCAGTCGAAATGCTCCTTGGAAGTGAGAATGGCCAGACTTTGTCACACCTACTTTGGTCATGTTGTCAGAAGTGACCATTCCCTGGGGAAGGATATTATACTTGGTAAAGTGGAGGATCAACGAAGTAGGGGAAGGCCCTCAACAAGATGGATAGACACAGTGGCTGCAATGATGGGCTCAGGTATAGTAAGGATGTTGAGGCTGGCACAACACCTGGCAGTGTTTCCTTTAGGTGTTCATAGGGTTGCTATGAGTCAGAGCCAATTGGACAGCACCTAACAACAACAGTAAATGGCACAGTGCCTAAGGCATTTAACCGCTAATCAGAAGGTTGGAGGTACAAATCCACCAGCCAATCTGCAGAAGGAAGATGGGGCAATCCACTTCCCTAAAGATTTACTGCCTCAGAAACCCAATGTGTGTCGCTAAGTTAGAAGCAACTGGATGGCAGTGTGTTAGTAAAGAATAAACACTTTGAGCAGTATGCTTTTTTAAAGAATTATCTGTATGGAATTAAGTTAACAGTAACTCTAAAATGCAGAGAAGTTTAGGGGACAGATAGTCTAAGTTAATGGTGAAACAATATGGGTAGAGATAGCAAGAATGGGGCAATGTGAAGAATGTAACCAACGTCATTGAACTAAATGTACCTGTAGCAAATGTTGAATGGATGTATATTTTGTTATGTACATTTCCACACACACACACACA
>NW_006921857.1:2811139-2818084 GCF_000298275.1 Orycteropus afer afer | reverse complement strand
GCCAGCCTTCTGGTTAGCAGTCAAGTGCCTTAGGCACTATGCCACCAGAGCTCCCTTCAGGCCCTTATCATACCCTATATGGGCTGCTATTAAACCAAAAAACAAGCCAGTTGCCTTTGAGTCATCTCATACTCATGGTGACCCCATGTGTATCAGAGTTGAATTGTGCTCCATGGAGTTTTCAATGGCAGATTTTCAGAAATAGATCACTAGACCTTTCTTCCAAATCTCTAACAGTTCAATTAGCAGCCAAATGCATTAACCATATGTAGTACCAGGGTCTCACTTAAAAGTATGACTGCTGTACTTTTAACATTTGGCTTTCCATTTCATTCATAATGTCTACTCTATGTTCTCATCAGGGAGCTCTGGTGGCATAGGACCTAAGGCATTTGACTACTAACCTGAAGGCTGGTGGTTCAAATCCACCAGCTACTCCTTGGAAGGAAGGTTGGGCAATCTACTTCCATAGTGATACAGCCTTGGAAACCCAAGGAGGGGTTGCTGTAAGTTGGATCTGATTTGACGGCAGTGAGTTTGGGTTTTTGGTTATATTCTCATCATGTCACTTCCTATTCAAAACCATTTAGGGACCCCCACCACTTTTAAAACACTCATACACACATGAAAATCAAAGAAACTATTTTGATGTCCTGATACAACCGCAATCTGCCTTTCCACACTTACTTCTCCCCGTTGCTCATTCTACTTCATATCTGATAAATTTATGTATTTGCTTGTATTTTATTTTTGGTTTTAAATTTATTTTGTTTGTTGTTGTTGTTGACAATATACAATATACAGCAGTTCAACAATTTCTACATATACAATTCAGTGACAGTGATCATTCTTCGAGTTATGCAACCATCCTCACCCTCCTTTTCTGAGTTGTTTCTCTCCCATTAACATGTGCCCTCACTCACTGCACCCTAAAGTTCTGGTCTAACCTTTCAAGTTACTATTGTCAGTTTGATCCCATATAAATAGTTCTTAAAACAGCACAACACTCAAGGCAGACTATTATTTGGTTTTAAGAAAACTTCAGGGGATATTTCTAGTTTAAGGTTTAAAGATGATCTCAGGGCAATGGTTTAGGGGAGTTAATTATTTATTTATTCCTTACTTTTATTGTGGTGAAAACATACACAAGACATTTGCCAATGTAACAACTTCCAGATTTACAGCTTGGGGACATTGATTACATTTTTCACGTTGTGCCACTGTTATTGCTATCCTTTTCCAAAGTATCTCACCACCATTGTTGTTATGTGCCGTCGAGTCTGCCCCAACTCATAGCGACACCTCCTTGGGTTTCTGAGGCAGTATCACTACGGAAGTAGGATTGCCCAACCTTCCTTCCGAGGTGTGGATGGTGGGTTTGAACCGCCAGCCTTCTGGTTAGCAGGCAAGTGCTTTAGCCACTATGCTACCAGAGCTCCTACCATTAGCTTCCTCTTTTCCCCTCCCTCCCATCCCTGGTAACCACTGGGGTATGTGTGTGTGTGTGTGTGTGTGTATCTTTTTTCTTTCCCCAACCTATCTAGGAATTCCACCCACCTCCCCTCCCATCCCTGGTAACCCTCAAAGAAAATTCCCTTCCATGCATAAACCTTTCCTTAATTGACATATTTCACTCAGCATAGTGCCCTCCAAGTTCATCCATGTTATGCGGTATTTTGCACATTCTACATTGTTCTATAGCGTTGAGTAGTATTCCATCATGTATATATACCACAGTTTGTTTATCCATTCCTCAGTTGATACACACTTAGGTGTTTCCATCTCTATGGTATTGTGAATAGTGCTGTGATGAACATGGGTGTGTGTATACTTACTCATGTCCTGACTCTCTCTTCTTTAGGATATACCTAGTAATGGGATTGCTGGATCAAATAGTATTTCTATTTCCAACTTTTGAAGGGATCACCATACTGCTTTCCACAGTGGTTGTGTCATTTGACAGTCCCACCAGCAGTGTATGAGAATCCCAATCTCTCCACATACTCGGCAACATTTATTATTTTCTGCCTTGTTGAACTTTGCTATTAATGCCGGGGTGAGATAATATCACCTGGTTGTTTTGATTTCCATCTCTCTAATGGCTAATGATCGTGAACTTTTCTCCATCTATTTGTTGGCTGCCTGAATATCTTCCTTGGTGAAGTGTCTATTCATGTTGTCTGCCCATTTTTTAATTTGATTGTTTGTCTTTTTGATGTTGTGGTATTTGAGTAGCGTAGTGCCTAAGGCACTTGACTGCTAATCCAGAAGACTGGCGGTTCAAACCCACCAGCCACTCCTCGGAGGGAAGATGGGGCCATCTATTTCCATAGTGATACTGCTTTGGAAACCCAAGGAGGGGTTGCTATGAGTCGGGTCTGACTCAACGGCACATAACAACAACAACATAAATTTTAGAGGTAAGTCCTTTGTCCAATATGTCATTCTTGAGTTTTTTTCTGATTCTGTAGGTTCTTTTTTTCCTCTTTTGGAGAAGTCTTTTGATATACGTAAGAATTTAATTTTCAGAAGGTCCCAATCATCTAGTTTATCTTCTGCTGTTTGTGCATTCTGGGTTATGCTTGACAGTCTATTTATGCCATAAATTAGGGCCCATAAGTTTGTCTCTATTTATTTGGATGAACTTTATAGTTTTAGGTTTCATATTTAATTATTTGAGCCATCTCTAGTTAGCTTTTGTGTATGGTATGAGTATGGATCTTGTTTCATTTTTTCTGCAAATGTATATACAGTTTTGCCAGCACCATTTGTTAAAGAGACTATCTTTTCCCTATTGAATGGATTTTGGCCCTTTGTCAAAGATCAGCTGATGCTAAGTTGATGGATCTACTTTTGGGTTCTCAATTCTGTTCCACTGGCTTATGTGTCTGTCATTGTACCAATGTCAGGCTGCTTTGAAAACTGGCTGTATAGTAGGTTTTGTGATCAGGGAATGTGAGTTCTTCTACTTTGTTCTTCTTCAGTAGTGCATTGCTTATCTGAGGTCTTTTTCCTTTCCACATAAAATTGGTGATTGGTTTTTCCAGATCCTGACAACTCATAGTGACCCCTCCTTGGGTTTCTGAGGCAGCATCTCTATGGAAGTAGATCACCCAATCTTCCTTCCCAGGAGTGGCTGGTGAGTTTGAACTGCCAGTCTTCTGGTTAGCAGTCAAATGCCTTAGGCAGTACCTGAGCGCCTAAAAGAATGCTGATAGAATCTGTATCAGGATTGTGCTGAATGTATAGTTTGCTCTGGTAGTATCGGCATTTGCACAATGTTCAATCTTCCTATCCATGAGCATGGAATGTTCTTTCATTTATGTAGATCTTTTATAGTTTCTTGAAGTACTGTTTTGTAGTTTTCTTTGTACAGGTCTTTTGTGTTCCTGGTAAGATTTATTCCCAAGAATCTTATGTTTTTGGTAGCTGTTATAAATGGTAAGGAACTCAGGTGGTGTAGTGCCCAAGGCATTTGACTGCTAATGAGAAGGTTGGCAGTTCAAACCCACCCCACTCTGTGGTAGGAAGACTGCATAATCTACTTCTGTAAAGATTTACTGCCTCAGAAACCCAAAGAGGGTCGCTGTGAGTCAGAATTGACTTGGTGGCAGTGAGTTTGGTTTTGGTTTATTATAAATGGCATTGATTTCCTTATTTCCTTTTCAGAGACCTCATTGCTGGTGTAAAGAAATCCAAGTGATTTTTGTATGTTTGTTTTGTATCATACCATTATGCTAAATCTTTCAATAAGTTCCAGTAGTTTGCTTGCTGAGTCTCTTGGGTTTTCTGTGTATAGTATCATATCAAGTGCAAATAGGGATAGCTTTACATCTTCCTTACCAATTTGGATCCCTTTAATTTCCCTGTCTTGCCTTATTGCCCTGGCTAGGACTTCCAGTACAATGTGGAACGGAAGTGGAGATAGAGGCATCCCTGTCTGGTTCCCATTTGCAGGGGGAATGATTTCAGACTCTCTCACTTGAGAATAATGTTGGCTGTTGGTTTTGCATATAATGCCCTTTATTGTGCTGATGAAGTCCCCTTCTATTACTATTTTTCTGAGTGTTTTTTTTTTTTTTTTTTTTCAAATCAGGAATGGGTATTGACATTTATCAAATGCCTTTCTGCGTCTATTGATATGATCATGAGATTATTTTCTTTTATTTTACTTACGTGATGGAATATGGAGCTGCAGTCTGTCAGCAATCCTGATGGTATGGACAGCTTGGATATTGCCAAGTGGTGTTAGGACCTAAGAATTAACCTAAAAATCCGCCCTGCTAGCCAGGGGCTGCATGGAGGACTGCACTGGTGGATGGTGAATAAAACGGGAAGCAACGAAGCGGGAGATGGGCTGAGCTGTGGACTTTTGGCTGTCCGAAGGGTGCAGCCATTTTGAATATTTACAAACAGTTCAACCATTCTGGATATTTAAAGTTACAGTGTTCTCTCAGACTCCAGGGACCCAAGAATAGGCTCTTCACGTGCCAGGGACTGCAAGGACATTCTGGACACAAATGACTGGAAAAATGTGATAGTCCCCTTGTTACCCTTATACCCCACACCCTCTTGGTGAATAGAGATGTGGCCATCCCTCACTCCCACCCACTGTCTGGGCTGGCAGGAATTCCATCCCAGTCTGTGTGCTCTGACATAGCCTCAGTGCCCTGCCCTGCCCAGCCCAGACTTTTTTTCCTTTTTTATAGTTTTTTTGTTTTTGTCATTTAAAAATTATCATTATTATTTGTCCTTTTTGTTATTATTCTTTATTCTTCCCTTCCCAGGTTCTAGTTTTCAGCTTTATCTTTCTTTTCTGTTTCCAGTTCCCATTTTTTTACTTTCTTGTGGTTAATCCCATTCCTTGTTTTTGTTTTCACATTTCTCCCATTTTTTTTTCTTCATTATTCTCCTACTCTGCCACTTTTCTCTTATTGACCCCATCCCTGATATTGCAGTGGTTTTTTTTTTTTTTTTTTTTTTTTTTTGGTGAATGTACACATGTGTTTATGTGGTGTGCTTTTTGTCCACTTGCTTTTATTTTTTTGGTTTTTCAGTTGTGGTTTTTGTCAAACTGAGTGGGAGACAGCAACAGTACCCATACGATGCAAACACATCTGCACTTCCTGCAGCTCCACATACTGAGTGAAAGCCACCACTTCCTTCTCCACAAACTGGCCAACAGTACAACCACCAAGAAGAGCCTGACTCATCCTTAACTGCTCTTCACAAACAGTTAGAAGAGATCTGAATACAACAACGTCACAATGCTTGGAGAAAACAGAACATCACAATCCACACAAAGAAGCAAGATAAAGCAAAAGAAACAAGGAAGCAGGATACAAACCAAGAACACATCCCTGAGGAAGAAGCAACACTAGAACTCCCTAATAAGGAATTTAAAAGAATTATACTAAGGTATCTTCAAAGGAGTGAGAGATAGATCAAGGAAAACACTGACAAAATTAAGGAAAACACAGACAAAACCGTAGAACACTTCCAGAAGAAAATGCAAGAACAAAATGACAAAATAAATGAAAAATTAGAAATGGTACTAAATCTACAGATAGAAATCCAGAAGATTAATACTAAATTGTCAGAAATAGACAACACATTGAAAGGGCAAAAGAGTAGAATTGAATCAATGGAAGACAGAATTAATGAGATTGAAGACAAACACTGAATACTTCTTTAGAAAGGGATCAATCAGAAAAAAAAAGATCAATACAAAATAAAGAAAGCCTAAGGTTCATGTGGGATACCATTAAAAGGAATAACCAATGTGTAACTGGAATTCCAGAAAAAAAGAAAACCACTGAGAAAATTGTCCAAGATTTGTTGGAAGAGAACTTCCTTGATATGATGAAAGATGGAATATATCCACTCAGGAAGTCCAATAAACTTCAAACAGGAAAGAACCCAAAAGAAAATCACCAAGACATACATATCATCATCAAACTCATCAAAACCAAAGACAAAGAAAAAATTCTGAAAGCAACAGAGGAAAAAGGAAAAGTTACCTACAAAGACCAACCAATAAGAATAAGCTCTGATTTCTCAGCAAAAACCATGCAAGTGAGAAGGCAATGGGATGTTATATATAAAACCCTGAAAGAGAAAAATTTACACCAAGAATTATATACCTAGCAAAATTTTCCCTCGCATGTGATGGTGAAATGAGGAGATTTCCAGATAAGCGAAAATTAAGAGAATTTGTTAAAACCAGATGAACTTTACAAGAGATACCAAAAGGAGTCATTTGAACAGAGAATCAATAATAGCAAACAACAACCGATCATTAATACACAAGATGATATAACACAGTAACTAACACAGCTATAGAAGTATGCAAAGTAAAATAAGCTTACAAAATTGTAAACAGGGAACCAGAGACATCAATTGGCTAATGAGACTAATTATAAACCAAAAAAGAGAAAGATAGTATAGTTACAGAATTTCTAAATGGTGAGGAAGTCAATGAACTGTTCTAAACTCGGGGAGAAAATTATAAATTACAGGGTAACCTCAAAGAAAAATGATAAATCTTCACACCACAATAAAAAAGAGGACAAGCACGAATATTTAATATATACTAAAACAATAGCAACATGATTCATAAAGATAATGAGCTCAGCACAGAAAATTATATAGGACAAAGATACCAGGAACACCATGAAAAAACACATAACAAAATGATAGCAATCAATTCATATTTGTTGGTAATTATACTGAAAGTCAATGGACTAAATGTACCACTCAAAAGATGGAGAATTGCAGACTACATAAGAAAACATAACCCATCATATGCTATCTACAAGAGACACACCTTAGAGACAAAGACAAAAATAGACTAAAAATCAAAGGTTGGAAAAAGATATATCAAGCAAATAACAACAACAACAAAAAAAGAGTGGCAATATTAATTTCTGATCAAATTGACTTTAA
>NW_006921857.1:2765277-2810898 GCF_000298275.1 Orycteropus afer afer | reverse complement strand
GAGAAACCAATCACTAAATTTATATGGAAAATGATAAGCAAAGCATTATTAGAACAAAGTAGGAGGTCTCACACTCCCAGATCTTAAAACCTACTATATAGCCACAGTAGTCAAAACTGCATGGTATTGGTACAATGACAGACACATAGACCAATGGAATAGAATTGAGAACCCAGAAATAGATCCATCGACCCATGATCAGCTGATCTTTGACAAAGGGCTGAAATCCATTAAATGGGGAAGAGACTGTCTATTTAACAAATGGTGTCAGCAAAACTGGATATCCATTTGCAGAAAAACGAAACAAGATCTGTACCTCACACCATATACAAATACTAACTCCAGATAGATCAAAGACTTAAATGTGAAACCTATAACTATACAGTTCCTCAAGGAAAGGAAAAAAAAAAAGGCAAATTTAGGGGCCCTAATTTATGGTGTAAATAGACTATCAAACATAACCCAAAATGCACAAATAGCAGAAGATCAACTAGATGAATGGGACTTTCTAAAAATTAAATTTTTATGTGCTCCCAAAGACTTCTCCAAAAGAGTCAAAAGAGAACCTACAGATTGGGAGAAAAATATTTGGCAATGACATATCTGACAAAGGACTTATCTCTAAAATGTATAGAAAACTCCAAGACCTTAACAACAAAAAGCCAAAGAATCCAATTAAAAAATGGGCAGAAGACATGAATAGACACTGCACTAAAGATGATATTCAGGCAGCCACCAAACATATGAAGAAATGCTCATGACCATTAGCTATTGGAGAGATGCAAATCAAAACAACAGTGATATACCATATTGCCCCAGCATTAGTAGCAAAATCCAACAAGACAGAAAATAACAAATGCAGGTGAGGATGCGGAGAGATTAGGATTCTCATACACTGCTGGTGGGACTGTCAAATGATACAATCACTGTGGAAAACAGTAAGGCAATTCCTTAACAAGTTGGAATTATAAATACTATATGACCCAGCCTTTTCATTACTAGGTATATGTCCTAAAGAAGTGAGATCCAGAACAAGAACCGACATATGCACACCCATGTTCATCACAGCAATATTTACAATAGCAAAAGGATAGAAACAACCTAGGTGTCCATCAACTGAGGAACGGATAACCAAACTATGGTACATATACACAATGGAATACTATGCAACTCTAAAGAATAACGTAGAGTCTGCAAAACACTGCATAAGGTGGAGGACCTTGGAGGACATTATGCTGAGTTAAATAAGTCAATCACAGAAGAAAAATATTGTATTATTCCATTATTGTAAAAAGTCAAGGAAAGTTTTATATATGGAAGAAAATGTTCTTTGTTGGGTACCAGGAATGGGAGGGGAGGGTAGGGAACATTGCTAGATAAATGGAGACAAGTATTGATTTGGGTGAAGAGAAGGGCAATGTACCAAATGTGAGTGATGAACACAGTGGCACTGAGGAAATGGAAGACATAGAGAATGTGTGGGAGGTACAGACAACAAAGAAGAACCTTTTGTCACATACAATACTTCACTGTGTTGTCAGTGAAGGCAAACATTGATATATGGGTGGATAGATGAGAGGACAGGCTAAACTATTAGGTATGTCTATGCAGGGGGGAGTGTACTCATGACCATGTATAGGGTTGGCAGATGATGTTTCTACAAGTGTATTTGTATGTTCTGTAAGAATTCCCAGGTATGTAGTAGCGGTGACAAGGGACAAGGTTGTAGTCACTTCTTGGGCACAGCCAGCTACCCAGAGGAAGTGAGTAGTTGGTCTTGTGTGCTCGGAACCATAGTTGCAGGGGACATCAAGCTCAACTGGCATAACATACTACACAAAACATTGTTCCATATCCTACTTTGGCAAGTAGCAACTGGGACCTTAAAAGCTTGCAAGCAACCATCTACATGCAATGATGTGTCTCTCTTCCAGAGCAAAGAAGAATGAAAACCAAAGATGCAATGGAAACAATTAGTCCAAGTGACTGATACTCCATGCAATCCTCAGCCTATATGACTATGAGATCAGAAGAACTAGATGGTGCCTGGCTACCATTGTCAACCACTCAGAAGGGGATCTGTATAGGAGTTCCCGGACAGAGTGGAAGAACAATGTAGAAGAAAATTCAAAATCATTAAAGAAAAAAAAAAGGGACCAAGTTTGCTGGTCTGATAGAGCCTGATGGAACCATTGAGACTATGGCCCCTAGCTGCCCTTCAGGTCTGGAATTGAACCTACTCCCATGGCTTCCAGCCAAACAAAAGACAGGCATATGAGCTGAACATTAGGTAGATTACAATCCTTGGAAAGATAAGTCATCAGAGAAGGGCTGTGTATGCACAGGGAGACAGCTCATGGGGCAGGAGTGCATGGAAGGGAAGGGCACAGGGAAGAGGGAATTATGGGGAGGAAGTGGGAGGGAAGCTATTGCATTGTGGGAAATTGTAGTCAGTGTCATGAGACAAAGTGTATGTGAGCTGCTGTTTGGGAAGTGCATTTGCTCTGTAAACTATCACCCAAATCACAATAAAAATCTTAAAAAAAATAATAATATTGCCACTCTTTCTTTTTGTTGATTGCTATTTGCTTGATATTTCATTTTCCAACCTTTTATTTTTAGTATATTTTTGTCTTTGTGCCTAAAATGAGTCTCTTGTAGACACCTTATTAATGGGTTGTGTTTTCTTATCCATTTTGCAATTCTACATCTCTTGAGTGGTGCATTTAATCCATTGACATTCAGTGTAATTATCAAAAAATATGAATTTATTGATGTCCTTTTGTTATGTGTTTTTTCATGGTGTTGCTGATTTCTTTGTTACATATAATTTTCTGTATTGAGCTCATTTTTTAAAATAAATCATGTTATTACCTCCTTCATTGCTACTGTTTTTGTATGTGCTATATATTTGTGCTTGTCCTCTTTTTTATTTTAATGTGAAGGTTTATAATTTCTTTTAGGTTATCTTGCAATTTATTATTTTCTTCCAAGTTTAAAAAGTCTGTTCTACCTTGCAATTTTTTTTTACTTCCTCACTATTTAGAAGTTCTGTAACTATACTGTTCATTCCCTGTTTGGTTTGTAGTTATCCTCATTTACTATTTGATGTCTCTAGTTCCCTGTTTACAGTCTTGAAGCTTATTTTACTTTGAATACTTCTATTTCTGTGTTGGTATCATCATGTGTGTTACTCATCAGTTTGTTTGCTGTTGTTACTTTTGTATTAGAAGGACTCCCTTTAACATTTCTTGTAATGTTGTTCTGATTCTAACAAATTCCCTTAATTTCTGCTTATCTAGAAATCTAATTTCATGCACATATTTGAGGGACAATTTTGCTGGGTATATAACTCTTGTTTGGAGATTTTTTTTCTTTCAGGGTTTTTTATGTATCATCCCATTGCCTTCTTAGGTAAATTTTCATTTTTCCCATTCTACTTTCAGGATTCTTTTTTTTTTTTTTTTTTTTCTCTCTTTGGTTTTGGGGAGCTTTATTATGATATGTCTTGGTGATTTCCTTTTGGGGTCTATCCTTTTTGGGGTTCATTAAACTTCTTGAATGGATATATTCTCATCTTTCACCATATTAGGGAAGTCTCTTTCAACAAATCTTTGACTGTTATTTATGTGGTTTTGTTTTTTCCTATTCTGGAATTCTGATTACATGCAGGTTATTCCTCCTGATGGTATCCCACATGAATCTTAGGTTATCTACATTTTGTTTTGATCTTTTGTCTGATTGATCCCTTAACAAAGTAATATTGAGGTATTTCTCTTCAATTTCCATAATCTTCCATTGATTCGATTCTACTTCTTTGCCCCTTCAATGTGTTATCTACTTCTGAAATCTTAGTATTAATCTTCTGGATTTCTGTTTGTTGTTTTTGTATCATTTCTAATTTTTTGTTTATTTTGTCAATATTTTCTAGTATGGTTTTCCTAAATTGATCTAGAGTTTTGTCTGTGTTCCTTCATTTTGTCAGTGTTTTCCTTGGTTTTTTCAATGTTTTCCTTGATTTGTCTCTCATCCCATTGAAGGTACCCAAATATAATTATTTTGAATTTCTTATCAGGGAGTTCCAATGCTGCTTCTTCCTCAGGGATGTTTTCTGGGTTTGTATCCTGGTCTATTGTTTCTACTACTTTAACATGCTTCTTTGTGTGGACTGTGATGGTCTGTTGTCTCTGAGACATTGTTGTGCTGGTGTATTCACGTTTAATGTGTGAAAGAGAATGGGAGTGTGCACAGATCTCTGTTGTCTGTTCATAAAGAGAAGTTGAGGGTGAGTTGAGCTGGTATTGGCTGTCATCTATCATTGGTCAGTTGGTGCAAAAGCAAGTGATAGCCCTTACTCAGTGGACGAGGTTGCATGAGGTGTGAGTGTGGTTTGGTTGTGTTGGAATAGTTGCTGTCTTCCACTCAGTTAGACATAAAAAAAAAAATTAAAAGCAAGAGAATAAAAAACTCATAAACAAACAGGAACAACCCCCCAAAAAAAGGTAATGTAATAAATGAGAATAAAAATGTTCAAACTATATTAAAAAATAATAAAGATAATGAGAAAAAAAAAGCCACAGTATCTGGGGAAGGAGGAATGAGAGAAAAGAGACAGAGTAAATGAGTAGTAAAGAATAAAATGGGAAAAGTGCAATAGGAAAAACAAGGGATGTGAAGAAGCAAAAAGAGAGCGAGAGAGAGATAAAGAGAGAGAGAAAAAAAAAAAAAAAAGCCACACAAGGGGTAGGAAGAACCTAAAGAAAGAAAAAAAAAAAAAAAAAAACAGCATCCGGAAAAGGGAAGAGAAAAAAGGAAAATGGAAAAACAAACAAACAACAACAACAAAAAAAAACCCCAAGAACCAGAGATGGGAAAGAGAAAGAGTTTTTTTTTAAAAAAAAAAAGAGAAAAGAAGATAAAATGAATAATTTAAAATAAACACTCAAAAACAAAACTGTAAGGGGGGGGCAGGGTGCCATGCCACCCAGGCTATGCCAGGGTACAGACTGGGATGGAAGTCCTGCTGGTCAAGAAGGTGTGTGGAAGTGGGAGGTGGCCATGCCTCTGTTCACCAAAAGTGTGTGGGGAATATCTCACTTCTCCAATCATCAGTCTCCAATGCAGCTGCTTGTGCTGTCCTTAGAAAGTGGAGTCCATTCCTCTGTCACCATTCAGGTAAGATTACCATTTGCATTTATTCAAAATCGTAGTGCTTGCTGCTTGGGAATATTCAAAATGACTGTGCCCTCAGGACAGCCACTGACAGTCCACAGGTCTATTTGTCTCCTTTGCTGTTTTCCTTTCTGGCTGTCATGAAGCTTGCAGTCTTTGCCCATGTAGTCTTTAGTGAGCAGAGCTGATTCTTAGGTTGTTAGTGGGATATTGGGAGCTCTGCTGGAGTAATGCCTAAGGCATTTGACTACTAACCAGAGGGCTTGCAGTTCAAACCCACCAGCCACTGCTTAGAAGGAAGATTTGGCAATCTACTTCTATAGAGATACTGTCTTGGAAACCGAGGAGGGGTCACCATGAGTCGAATCAACTCGACAGCAGTGAGTTTGTTTTTTTTTTTCCTGGGATATGATCAAAATGGTTGTGCCCTCAGTTCAGCTGGCAGTCCTCAGCTCCTTTTGTCTTCTTACTCACTGTTTTCATTCAGGTTCTTCTACTAGTTGGTATTTAATCCACTTTATCCTTGCCTTCAAAGCTCAGCATTCAAGGATCACCTTCTGTATTACTTTCAATTTCTTTCTCACTGCTTTGTTCCGGAGGGTCTGTGTAGCTTATCTGCCTGTTCCATCATCTTGCCAGCACTCCCTATTTGCTTATATTTCACTCTAGGTTTCCATATTTTTAAGGACAGAAACATTGACTCCTCTTCTTCCTTTCTTCCATATAAAAACAAACCAAACTCACTGTCATCAAGTCGATTAGACTCATAGCGACCCCTCCTTGGGTTTCCGAGGCAGTATCTCTATGGAAGTAGATTGTCCAATCTTCCTTCTGAGGAGTGACAAGCGGGTTTGAACTGCCAGCCTTCTGGTTAACAGTCAAATGCTTTAGGCACTACTCCACCAGAGCTCCTTAGTTCCTAGAAAAATTCCAAGCATACAATGGGGATTTAACAAATGTTTATGAATTTGAATTTTGCTGAATCAGCCTATTACCAGAACTGTGAGCCCCTGTGTTGACTGGAACAAGTGGGATGTGAAGGGAAGAAGCCATAGCAGTGTTAAGGTAAGTCTACTAGATTGTGAGAGCACCTTGAATACCAGTCTGAAGTGTTTGGCCTTTAACTTGAACTAATCATTAAAATGCTCTTTGGGCTGAAATACGTATCAACATATACGACAAGGTGTAAAACCAAATTTTGTTGTATTTCTGCTTCTGTAATCATTTTTTCTTCCAAAAAGGTCTATGAAACCATGGTTGACTGTGACAGTCTCACATATAAATGCAGGCATGTATTTTGTACACCTTAGAAAAATTATCTGCCTATATCCTTTAAAAAAATCAGTTCTCAATGTCATTCCATGTCATTATCACAACTTCTCAAAACAGTTCCACTCCTTCAATGTCTGGGAGTACTTGCTCTTATGGGCATCAGTGCCTCATTTTAGAAGGTACGAAAGATTGCTATTAGCATAACTGGACATGTTAGAGCATGACATCTCCATCACCAGAAAAGTGAATGAGGAAACCAGGCTGAACCAGGCTACAGTTCACTGGTTGTGGTTTCTGTTTCTGCAGCACTGACTTCATACTTATTAACACTTGTCATTTGCAGTCTCCATTGCTAATAATATTATTCCTGGGATACCACAGAGTCACATCAAAAGGTTAGTGTTACTTTCTCTTAAAGAAGCAGGATGCCCTGGAATCTACAAACAGAGAGCTGGATTCAGGACTTGCCTAGGGTTATGAGCCTAATATCAATAAAGTTGCTTCCTTTGTGTTTTCTTTATCCATAACTTAGGGAAGTACAAGGTATATAACAATATTTTGATTGGGGACATTTTTGGTATAGAGAGAAATAGATATAAGAGATGTAAAAAAACATAAAGTATAAACAACAATTCAAACATACATGTGATAGTTAAGTTGTGTGTCAACATGACTATGACATGGTTTTGAGTGGGTTGGTGGATGGATGTAGTTATTCCCCATGATGAGATTGGGTATGGTGTAATCAACCCTATGGTGGAATCTACAGTAAGAAGCTAATTAATTGCCTTCAGGTGTGGCCTGATTCTAGCATATATGGAGAAACTGGGAATGGTCTCTAGCTTTTTTGCACAATTTGGATCCTACATTTGGCCAAGCATTCATCTTCAGTTCTCTGCCTTTAACAAGTGGCCTGCTGTGTTGCCTGCTGATCTAGGGAATATTCCTAGACTTGAACCAGTGATCTGCTGTATGTTGATCTTGGGGTTGTGCCGTTATCCTGCCAAACTTGGGTTTGTCAGCCTCAGCAGCCAGCAACTGCTTGAGTTAGGAGATATGTCCAGTTTCAGTGAGCCAGAGCTGAAGCTGAAGCCCAAGCTCGATGGGCCTTCACCCAGCCCCTAGACCCAGCATTCTGAATTTGAACTTTAGCCTCCTAAACGTAAAAGAATACATTCCTGTTTGTTAAAGCCATATACTTGTGGCATTTCTGTTGTAGCAGCACTAGAGAACCAAGAAAATAGGGAAATGGCTCTTTTTTCTTCTTTTTTTTTTAATAACCAACCTCAATAAAAATCATTCATCATAAATTTATTAAAAAGTCAAACCATAGTTATAACACCAGGGCCTTAATATTCTCACTGCCCTTTGCAGACTCTACTCAATGCGTCATTGAAGGGTCTATGAAAAGATAACCTGATGCCATCTGGAACCTGTATCTTTTTGTTCACAAGTTTCTCCATCTTTCAAAAATGTAGGAAGCAACATTGTATAGGGAAAAGAGCTCAGAACTTAGCATAAGGTTTTTTGAGGATTAAGCATTGGCAATGAGAACATCTCTTATCTTCCCATACCTCAGTTTTCGTATACATAAAATAAAACCAGTAAATTAGATCATTTCTTCCTTCATTAAATTTTAGTGACTCTGATAGCAACGTTTCTCCAATCAGCCTTCACAAAAAGAAAAGTGCACTCTGCCAGTAACATCCATTATTGTTTTGTTTGTTTTATTGTCAGTTCTTAATAAAGAAGAATAAGATATAATCTCAATAAGATTTTACCTAGAAACAAGGAAAAAATAAAGATTCTGAACAGCATGTGTAATATGGTAATGTACCATTTGAGTTCAAAAGAGGGAGGAAATATAATCAACTCGGGTCAGTGGAGAACTTGTTATTAAAGAGCTAACATTTGACTCAAGCCTTGAAGAATCAATATCCTCAATCACAGATGGGCATTGAGATGGGGGTGGGAATTTGAAGAACATACAACACTAATGGACAAACATTCTGTAGTCTGTGGGTGGAAGTAAATGTGAAATCATGAGGTATTACACAACAATACTGAACAGTACAACATGCCTGACATACCAAATGCATGTATAGAGATGTGGGAGGTAAGAATTAAGATAGACTGGGACAAAAAACAGGGAGCCTTGACTGCCAAATACAAGAGTTCAGAAGTAATGAGGATTCATTGTAGGTTTTTGAGTAAGAGAATGGAATGTAAAGTTCAAAACTGTACTTTAAACTGGTTTCAATTGAAGTTTGAATGGGAATAATTGATGAAGAACTCTTACCCAGATAAGAAGGAACAACATAGGAATCTGGCTTCAGAGATGAGAAATGAAATAAGGGAAGAACACGCCACGCTTTCAAAGTGTTCACTCTTACAAATATCTTGTAATGCCTCTAAAAATGTACTATGTAAAGTATGTTGTTGTTATGTGCTGTTGCGCCATCGCCAACTCAAAGAGACCTTATGTACAACAGAATGAAACACTGCCCAGTCCTGTGCCAGCCTCACGATACCTACTATATCTGAGCCCATTGCTGCAGCCACTGTGTCAATCCATCTTGTTGAAGGTCTTCCCCTCTTTTGTGGACCCTCCACTTTACCAAGCATGATATCCTTCTCCAGATAATGGTCCCTTCTGACAACATGACCAAAGTAGGTGAGAAGAAGCCTGGACATTCTCTCTTCCAAAGAGCATTCTGGCTGCACTTCCTCCAGGACAGATCTGTTAGTTCTTTTAGCAGTCCATGGTACTTTCAGCATTCTTTGCCAACACCACAACTCAAAAGCATCAACTCTTCTTCTATCTTCCTTATTTATCGCCCAGCTCTTGATGAATGCATATGAGGCGATTGAAATACCATGGCTTGCGTTAGGTGCATCTTGGTTTAGGAGGAGATATCCTTGCTCTTCAGCGCTTGAAAGAGGTCTTTTGCAACAGATTTGCCCAGTGCAACATGTCTTTTGATATCTTGGTTGCTGCTTCCATTGGCGTTGATTGTAGAACCAAGTAATATGAAGTCTTTGATAACTTCTGTCTTTTCTCTGGCTATCCTGAAGCTGTTTATTGGTCCAGTTGTGAGGCTTTTTCTTTTCTTTATATTGAGTTGTAATCCATACTGCAGACTGTAGTCTTTAATCTTCATCAGTAAGTGCTCCAATTATCCTCACTTTCAGGAAGCAAAGTTGTGTCATCTGCGTATCTCAGGTTGTTAATGAGCATTCCTCCAATCCTGATGCCACATTCTTCTTCATATAGTCCAGCTTTTCAGATTATTTGGTCAGCGTAGATTGAATATGTATGGTGAAAGGATACAATCCTGACACACTCTCTTCCTGATTTTAACCATGGAGTATCCCTGTGTTCTGTTTGAACAACAGACTCCTGGTCTATGTACAGGTTCCTCATGAGTTAATCAAGTGTTCTGGAATTCCCACTTTTCTCAATGTTATCCACAATTTATTATGATTCACACAATCAAATGCCTTGGCATACTCAATAACACACAAGTAAATATCTTTCTGCTATTTTTTGCTTTGAGCCAAGAACCATCTGACATCAACTTTGTATTCTCTCATTTTATGTGCCTTTCTGAATCCAGCTTGCATTTCTGGAAATTCTCTGTCAATATACTGCTGCAACCATTTTTGAATTATCTTCAGTAAGATTTTACTTGCATGTGATATCAATGATATTGTTCAATAATTTCCATATTCTGTGGGATCACCTTTCTTTGGAATGGGTACAAATACGGATCTCTTCCAGATAGTTGGCCAGGTAGTTATCTTCCAAATCTCTTGGCATAGCTGAGTGAGTGCCTCCAGCATGGCATTCATTTGTCGAAACATCTCAGTGGGTATTGTGTCAATTCCCGGAGCCTTGTTTTTTGCCAATTCCTTCAGTGCAGCTTTGACTTCTTCCTTCAGTACCATTGATTCTTGATCATATACCACTTTCTGAAATGGATGATAATCTACCAATTCTATTTAGTACAGTGATTCTGTATTTTTCTTCCATCTTCTTTTGATGTTTCCTGAATCATTCAACCCATTGCCCATGGAATCTTTCAGTATTGCAATTCCAGCCTTAAAGTTTTTCCTCAATTCATTCAGCTTAAGAAATGCTGAGCATGTTCTTCCATTTCGGTTTTCTAACTCCAGGTCTTTGTACATTTCATTATAATAATTGCCTTTGTCTTCTTGAGTTGCTGTTTGAAATCTTTTGTTCAGCTCTTTTATCCTGTCAATTCTTCCCTCTGCTTTAGCTACTCTGTTCAAGGGCAAGTTTCAGAGTCTCTTCTGACATCCATTTTGGTCTTTTTTTCCTTTCTTGTGTTGTTTATGACTTTTTTCTTTCTTCATGGATGATGTTCTTGATGTCATCCCACAATTCCTCTGGTTTTTGGTCATTGGTGTTCAATGCATCCAATCTATTCTTTAGATGATCTCCAAATTCAGGAAGGATATATTCAAGGTCATATTTTGGCTCTCATGAACTTCTTTTAACTGTTTTCTGCTTCAACTTGTACTTGTATATGAGCAGTTGATGGTCTCTTCCACAATCGGCTCCTGGCCTTGTTTTGGCTGAAGATATTGAGCTTCTCCATTGCCTCTTGCCACAGATGTAGTCAATCATATTCCTGTGTATTCCATCTGGCAAGTCCACATATATAGCCTCTGTTTGTGTTGTCGTAAAAGGTATTTGCAATGAAGAAGTCATTGCTCTTGCAAAAGTCTATCATGCCATCTGCAACATTTTTTCTATCTCCAAGGCCAAATTTTCCAACTACCAGTGATTCTAAGAAAGCAGCTCTTCGCTAGTCATTTTTTGAGTGACTTCTGACCTGAGGGGCTCATCTTCCGGCACTATATTGCATAATGTTTCAGGGCTATTCATAAAGTTTTCCAGTAATATATCAGATAGTGTTTCACTGCTTTCCATAAGGTTTTCACTGACCAAGTTTTTGAGAAGTGGATGGCCGCTTATTTTTCTGTCTGTCTGAGTCTGGAATCTCCACTGAAACCTGTCCACCATGGGTAACCCTGCTGGCATTTGAAACACTCAAGTCACCACAGTGTGACAAAGTGACAGACAGGTTTGTCTTCCCTAGCTGTTCTAAACTACTCTGCTCATTTCCTGGCCTCCCCTGCCCTGCTTGCTTACCCAGCCTTCCACTGGTCCAGGGGCTGGCTTACTGTGGCCTATACCCAGGGTGGCTCCACACATGCAAGCACGCACCTCCTCTGGTCCCAGGGCTGGGAATGGGAATATAAGAATGAATGTGATAAATGGTAGTATAGCTTACTGGTTAAAGAGATGGTGTCTGGAGTTTGAAAATTGATTTTGCAATTTATAACCTGTTTGACCCTGAGCAAGTTGTTTAAATTATCTGTGTCTTGCTTCCTTATCTGTAAAATGGGGATGGGTAGTATAATTCCTTATAGCATTATTGTGAAGACTAAGTTAATATGTGTGAAGTGCCTTCCATACAATAAAGGATTCCATTTATGTTAGCGATTTGTACTTCATTTTTGGAAGAAGTACAACCAGAATGTTCCTTAGAAGTGAGGATTTGACATGTTATCAGGAGTGACCAGGCCCCAGGAAAGGATGCCATGCTTGGTAAAGTAGAGGGACCATGAAAAAGAGGAAGATCCTCAATGAGATGGATTGGCCCAGTTGCTGCAACAATGGGGTCAAACAGCAACTATTGTGAGGTAGCACAGGGCCAGGAAGAGTTTCATTTTGTTGTACATAGGGTTACTATGAGTCAAAAGCAACTCAGTGGTAACAGCATTTTTATTTCTATGTAAACGTAGTTAATTTCAGAAAGAAGAATTTTGGTTAGGTGAAGGAAAGAAATTTGAAATAACAAATGAAAAAATTAATCTCTTAATGACTTAAAAAATCCATCTATAAATATTAACCTAGCTCAAGGCTGAATACAAATGACTAGAGGCTTCATCTAATCCAATAATTTAAAGATATGTTAGTCTCTTAGAGGAATAGAACTCTCAGAGCAAAAAACTCTTTATGTATTTTATATTAAAAGTTAACATTTGTAATATTTCAATCTGTTCTGCATTACATTATTAAGGATATAGATAGAAAATATGGTGGTATTGTTCTAAGGTACAGTTGCATCAATTCTGACTCATAGTGATCCTGTGTACAACAGAACAAAACAATGCTTGGTCCTGCTAAATCCTCACTTCTAAGGATCATCCCAGCTGTACTTCTTCCAAAACAAATTTCTCCATTCTTCTGGCAGTCCATAGCATATTCAGTGTTCTTTGCCAATACCATAATTCAAATACATCAATTCCTCTTTGGTCTTCCTTATTCATTGTCCAACTTTTGTTTACATATAGAAGACTGAAAATATCATGGCTATTTCTACTTCTGTCTTGGAAGGTGACTAAGGTGTCAGGTGCACCTTAGTCCTCAAAGTGATATGTTTGCTTTTAACACTTTAAGGAGGTTTTTGAAACAGATTTGCCAGTGCAATTTGTAGTTTGATTTCTTGACTGCTATTTCTCTAGACATTGATTGGTGGTCTGAGTAAAATGAAATCTCTGATCATTTCAGTATTTTCTCCATTTATCATATCGTTGCTTTTGGTCCAGTTGTAAGGAAATTTGTTTTCCTTATGCTGAGGTGTAATACATGCTGAAGACTATAGTCCTTGATCTTCATCAATGAGTGTTTTAAGTCATCTTCACTTTTCATACAGCAAGGTTGTATCATCTGCATACCACAGATTGTTAATGAGTTTTCCTCAAATCCTGGTGCCATATTCTTCTTCATATAGTCCAGCTTCTTGGATTATCTACACAGCATACAGACTGAATAAGTATAGTGAAGGGACACAGCCCTGATGCACACCTTTCCTGTTTATGAAACATTCAACATCCCCTTGTTCTGTTAGAATTATTCCCTGTTGGTCTATGCACACATTCCACATGAGCATAATTAAGTGTTTTGGAATTCCCATTGTTCACAATGTTAATCACTGTGTGTTATAACCCACACATTTAAATGCCATTGTATAGTCAGTAAAACACAGGTAAACATCTTTCTGATGTTCTGTGCCTTCAGCTTAGATGCATCTAACAAGAGCAGTGATATCCTTCATTCCACATCCTCTTCTGAATCCAACTGGCAGTTCTCTGTGGATGTATAGTTGCAACCATTTTGCTATTATTTTCTGCAAAATTTTACTTGTGTGTGATATTAATGATATTGTTTGATAAATTCTGCATTGTATTAGGTCACCTTTCTTTGGAATGGGCACAAATAGAAAATATTAGAGAATTATAGGGAGCTCTGGTGACGTAGTGCCTAAGGCATTTGACTGCTAACCAGAAGGCTGGCAGTTCAAACCCACCATCCACTCCTCAGAAGGAAGGTTGAGCAATCTGCTTCCATAGTGATACTGCCTCGCAAACCCAAGGAGGGGTCATTATGTGTCGGATCCTGCTCAATGGCAGTGGGTTTAGAGAAACGTCATACTTTGTGCTTACCTATCTAGTTTTTCTAAGTTGTCTTTTCTGACTGAACATGAATGATCCTTTTCAAGTGAAGGTTATTTATACCACTCATTGACTATCTAACATTTCAAGCATTTTTTTTTTTTTTTCTTGTTCCCTTCCATTCCACCTGACTGGGCTACTTCTTTCCTAATCCTTGAAAATGTTGAATTTATCCAGAGAATATGGAAAATTGGAGTAATATAGATTCTCATTGTTAAAAATCAGGGATTTTATGGTTTGAGAGCTCACACTTACTCTAAGGTCCTTCTTAGTTTTATTTAACTCCATTCTGCTCAGGAAATCTGTTGGAGGATTACAGGCTTTCAGGAGAGGTGACTAAGAAGTGTTCAGGCTGATAAATAGAAAAAGAGAACTACATACTCTTTTTTTTTTTCTTTTTTTAATGGTAAATTGTTGCTTTTATTATATATTGCCAATATGGTCTCTCCATTTGCATTTCTTCTGGAAGAATGGTTCATTAAGTGTAGTTTTTACTATTGTAGAAAGCAAGTTTGTTTACCAGCCAAATTTCTGAAAGTAAAAGGTACATTATATATAAGAAATAGGAAAATAATATTTGAAGTAACATTTTAGTCTTGGCATTTAAGTCAGACTACAAAGAATATGTGTTACACTCCGCTCTACTATCGTTTCTCCACCTCTGCCACTATTGATATTTTGGGCTGGATAAATTTCTATCGTAGAACCTATGCAATTTTCCCTATGCATTTAATTTATTTATATCTTTATTGTGATTTATATTTTTATATAATGCAGTTCACACACATTTTGTTTCATGACACTGATTGCAATCCCCATAATGTAAGAGCTCTCTTCCCACTTCCTCCCTATGGTTACCTTTTCCATCTGTCCTTCTTTCCTAAGCATTGCTGCCCTCTGAGCTGTCTCCCAATGCAAATACTGCCATTCTGATCTCCCAGGATTAATTATTCTGAGGAGTCTACCTACCTAGTATAAATGTTCACCTTATATGCCTGTCTGTTGTTTGGCTAGAAACTACAGGATTGAGTTCAATTCCAGGCCTGAAAGGTGACTAGGGGCCATAGTCTCAGGGGCTTCATTAGTCTCCATCAGACCAGTAAGCCTGGTCTTTTTTATGATTTGGGATTTTGTTCCATATTTTTTCCTCACTCTGTCCAGAATCTTCTGCACTGACCACTTTCTGAGTGGTGACAGTGGTAGCTGGATATTATCTAGTTCTTTTAGTCTCATGGTAATATAGGCTAAGATTCCCATGGTCCACTAGTCCCTTGGACTAATTGTTTCCATGTGTGTTTGGCTTTCTTTATTCTTCTTTGCTCCAAACAAGGAGAGACCATTGCATCTAGATGGTTGCTTGCCAGCCTTAAGTCTCTAGTTGCTACTCACCAAAGTAGGATGTAAAAACTAAATTTTTGAGTAGTACACTATGCCAATTGAGTTTGATGCCCCCCGTGACCATGGGCCCAAGCCCACAGGTACAACAACTCACTCCTTCTGGGTGGCTGGCTGTGGCTAAGAAGTTATCACAACTTTGATCCCTATTAGTTCTATTTGTATGGACATTCTTACAGTACATATAAATACATATGTGGAAATATCATCTGCCAATCTTATATATGGTCATAGGTATATTCTCTTTTGCTTAGACATACCTGATCATTTATCCTGTCTACCTATGTATCTACCCATGTTGTTGTTGTTGTTATGTGCTGTCGAGTCGGCCCCGACTGATAGCGACCCCTCCTTGGGTTTCCGAGGCAGTATCACTATGGAAGCAGGATTGCTTTAAATATTATTTTCCTATTTCTTATGTATAATGTACCTTTTACTTTCAGAAATTTGGCTGGTAAACAAACTTGCTTTCTACAATAGTAAAAACTACCCTTAATCAACCATTCTTCCAGAAGAAATGCAAATGGAGAGACCATATTGGCAATATATAATAAAAGCAACAATTCACCATAAAAATAAAAAGAGTATGCAGTTCTCTTTTTCTATTTATCAGCCTGAACACTTCTTAGTCACCTCTCCTGAAAGCCTGTAATCCTCCAACGGATTTCCTGAGCAGGATGGAGTTAAGTAAAATATTCGTGTTCTAGGACTTGGAACATTTGTCCTAATTTCACACCTTATGCTGCAGCTCAGTCAGTGCTTGAAAGACAAAGCATGCAGCCAGAAAGCAAGTTGCAACTATACCTCTTCTTAATTTCTACACCTTTTGAGCCCTTTTGACATGCAGTGTCATGCCTGCTAGTTTTACAGTCAAGTGCTATTTAGATTATGTCATAATCAGATAACTGGAAGCATTCAAACTGTTTCAAATCTTGTCTATTGTATTCTCTCCAAGACAATTTTATTATTCAAAAAATAATCCTGAAAGTGGCTTCAGGGATAGAAAGTAGTTTATCCATGCAGCAAATATTTATTAAGCATCTAATATACGCATATAAGGTCCTTGGTTGGTGCAAATGGTTTGCTCTTAGTTGTTTGGATCTACCTAGAGGTGCTGTGGAAGAATGGCCTGGCAATCTACTTCCATTGAAAACTCTGTGAAACACAATTCTACTCTAACATCACTCGATGACAATGGATTTATATGCACATTGCTGAACTCTTATATGAGATAAGGGTATGGGCTTAGAGCGCTGAGTAATGGATTGTTGTTGCTCAGTACCATCCAGTTGGTTTTGACTCATAGAGACTCCAAGTACAAAAGAACAAAACTCTGTCCAGTCCTATGCCTTCCTCACAATTCCTACTATGTTTGAGCTCATTGTTGAATTGTTGTCCCTGAGTCAATCCATGTTGCTGAGGGTCTTCCCCTTTTTCACTGACGCTCTACTTTACCATGCATGATATCTTTCTCCAGGGACTTGTCCCATCTGGTAACATAACCAAAGTATGAGAGATGAAGTCTGGTCATTCTCACTTCTAAGGAGCATTCCAGCTGTACTTCTTCCAAAACAGATTTGTTGGTTCTTCTAGCAGCTCATGATACATTCAATATTCTTCACCAATACCACAATTCAAATGTATAATTTCTTCTTATTCATTGTCTAACCATCACATAAGGAGCTCTGGTGGCACAGTGCCTAGGGCATTTGACTGTTAACCAGAAGGTTAGTGCTTCAAACACACCAGCCACTCCAACTCCACATAAGGAAGACTAGGCAATCTACTTCCATAAAAATTTACCACTTCAGAAACCCAAAGGGGGTCACTATGAGTTGTAATCAACTTGATGGCAGTGGGTTTTTTCTTTTTTTTTAGTGTTCACATGCATATAAGACTATTTAAAATACCATGGCTTGGATCAGGGGCACCTTAGTCTTCAAAGCGGCATCTTTGCTCTTTAGCACTTTAAAGAGGTCCTTTGTAGCAGATTTGCCCAGTGTAATATGTAGTTTGATTTCTTGACTGGTGCTTCAAAGGGCCTTGATTATGGATCCAACTAAATGAAATCCTTGACAACTTCAATCTTTTCTTCATTTATTGTGATGTTCCTTATTGGTCCACTTGTGAGGATGTTTGCTTTCTTTATGTTGAGATATGATCCATCGTAAAGGCTGTAGTCTTTTATTTTATTTTATTTTTATTTTATGAGGTTGTTTTACATTCAATGTAACATGTAAATTTGGTTTCATTCCAAATTTGCCATGTCCAACCCTAACCTAGGCTCTTCCTATACCTATTCCCTACCCTATAACCTTCCCCTTGTGCCCCTCACATTCATGCACTTCTGTTTGTCCTGCATTTCTTTAGTTTGAATGTTGGTCCTCTGACTGTAGTCTTGGATATTCATCAGGAAATGCTTCAAGTCATATTCACTTTCATTAAGCAAGGTTGTGTTATCTTCATATTGCAGGTGGTTAATGAGTCTTCTCCAATCCTGATGTCACATTCTTCTTCATTATAGTCCAGCTTCTTGGATGGTTTTCTCAGCATACAGATTGAGTAAGTTTGTTGAAAGGATACAACTCAGATACTCACTTTTCCTGATTGTAAACCATGCAGTAGTTCCTTGTTCCATGCAATGACTGCTTCTCAATCTATATACAGGTTCCTCCTGAGCACAGTTGAGTGGTCTGGAAACCCCATTCTGGGTAGTGGATAGATTATACAAAAATAGCCAATGAGAAGATATTTCTTAGAGGAGTTTAGAATCTTCTTGTTAGGTGACATCAAGTCAGTTCTGACTCATAGCAACCCCATGAACAACAGAACAAAACACTGCACAGTCATGTTCTAACCTCACAATCATTGCTATACATGAACCCATCACTGTAGTCACTGTGTCAGTACATCTGCTTGAAGGTCTTCCCCTTTTTTGGTGACCCTCCACTTTACCAAGCATGATATCCTTATCCAGGGAGTGGTCCCTTCTTACAACAAGAACCAAAGTAGGTGAGACAAAGTCTGGGCATTCTCGTCTCCAAGGAGCATTCTGGCTGCACTTCATCCTGGACAGATTTATTCATTCTTCAGATGGTCTATGGTATTTTCAGGATTCTTCACCAACACCACAAGTCAAAAGGATTAACTCTTCTTTGGTCTTCTTTAATCATTGTCTAGCTTTCACATCTATTTGAGGCTATTGAAAACATCATAGCTTGGATTATTCACACTTTAGTCTTCAAAGAGATATCTTTGCTCTTCAGCACTTTAAAGAGATTTCCCCAGTGCAGTACAATGTCTCATTTCTTGACTGCTGCTTCTATTGGTCTTGATTGTGGATCCAAGTAATAAGAAATCTTTGACAACTTCAATCTTTTCTCCATATATGGTGATGTTGCTTATTGGTCCATTTGTGAGGATTTTTGTTTTCTTTATGCTGAGGTGTAATCCATACTGCAGACTGTAGTCTTCAATGTTGTTGTGTTGTTGTTGTGTGCCGTCGAGTCGGATCCAACTCATAGCGACCCCTCCTTGGGTTTCTGAGGCAGAATTACTACAGAAATAGATTGCCCCATCTTCCTTCTGAGGAGTGGCTGGTGGATTTGAACCTCCAGCCTTCTGGTTAGCAGTCAAGTGCCTTAGCCACTATGCTACCTGAGCTCCCATAGTCTTTAATAGTCATCAGTAAGTGCTTCAAGTCCTCTTCACTTTCAGCAATCATGTTGTATCATCTGCATATTGCATGTTCTGAGTCTTCCTCCAATTCTGATCCTGCAGTCATCTTCATATAGTCCAGCTTCTCAGATTATTCACTCAACATACAGATTGAATAAGTATGATGGAAGGATACAACCCAGATGCACACCATTCCTGATTTTAAACCATTCAGTATCCCCTTTTTCTTTTCAAACAACAGCTTCTGGTCTACATATATGTTCCCCATGAGCACAATTAAGTGCTCTGGAATTACCATGTTCTCAGTGTTAC
Organism: Orycteropus afer afer; assembly: GCF_000298275.1. NCBI lineage: Eukaryota > Metazoa > Chordata > Mammalia > Tubulidentata > Orycteropodidae > Orycteropus > Orycteropus afer. The sequence goes on along the minus strand of NW_006921857.1, from coordinate 2,791,521 downwards.
CCATAATTTGTTATGATCCACACAGTCAAATGCTTTTGCATAGTCAATAAAACACAAGTAAACTTCTTTCTGGTACTCTTTGTTTTCAGCCAAGATCCACCTGACATCAGCAATGATATCTTTAGTTCCACATCCTCTACTGAATCCAGCTTGCATTTCTGGAAGGTCCCTATCAATATACAGCTGCAACTGTTTTTGAATTATCTTCAGTAAGATTTTACTTGTGTGTGATATTAAAGACATTTTTTAAATAATTTGTGCATTCTGTTGCATCACCTTTCTTTGAAATGGGTACAAATATGGGTACAAATACAGGCAGGTAGCTGTCATCCAAATTTCTTGGCATAGACAAGTAAGTGCCTCCAGTGTAGCATCCGTCTGTTGAAACATCTCAGTGGGTATTTCATCAATTTCTGAAGCCTTCTTTTTCACAAATTCCTTCAGTGCAGCTTGGACTTCTACCTTCAATACCATTGGTTTTTGATCATATGCCACCTCCTGAAATAGATGAATGTTGACCAATTCTTTTTGGTACAATGACTGTGTATTCCTATCATCTTGTTCTCATACTTACTGCATTATTCAATATTTTTTCCATAGAATCTTTCAATATTGCAACTTGAGGCTTGAATTTTTCTTTAGTTAAGAAATGCTGAATGTGTTTTTCCATTTTCATTTTCTAATTCCAGGTCTTTGCACATTTCATTATAATAATTGACTTTGTCTTCTGGAGCTGCTCTTTATAATCTACTGTTCAGTTCTTTTATCTTGTTATTTCTTCCATTTCCTTTAGCTACTCTCTGTTCAAGAGCAAGTGTCAGGGTCTCTTCTGACATCCATTTTGGTCTGTTCTTCCTTTTCTGTCTTTTTAATGACTTTTTGCTTTCTTCATATATGATGTCCTTGATATCATCTCACAATTCATCTGGTCTTTGGTCATTGGTGTTCAGTGCATCAAATCTTTTCATCAGATGGTCTCTGAATTCAAGTGAGATATAAACAAGATTATATTTTGGCTCTCGTGGACTTGTTTTAATTGTCTTCAGCTTCGATTTGAACTTGCATAGGAGCACAGTCAGGTCCTGGCCTTGTTTTGGCTGAAGATATAGAGCTTCTCCATTTCCTCTTTCTATAGATGTAGTTGATCTGATTCCTGTGTATTACATCTGGCAAAGTCCATGTGTATAGTCACTGTTTATGATGTTGGAAAAAGGTATTTGTAATGAATAAGTCATTGCTCTTGCAAAATTCTATCATGTGATTTCTGGCAGCATTTCTTTTTCTTCTTCTTTTTTTTTCTTCTTTTGTTGTGGTGAAAATGTACACAAGACATTCACCAACATAACAATTTCCATATTTATAGCTCAGGAACACTGATGACATTGTTCATGTTGTGCCACCATTATTGCTATCCTTTTCCAAAGTATTCCACCACAATTAGCATAAACTCAATGAGCCACAAACAAAAGCATCCCGTTACCCCTTCCCTCCTACCCCTGGTAACCATTAATAATTTTTGGTCTCCATATATTTTTTTCAACCTATCTAGGAATTTTCCCTCCTCTCCCCTTTCATACCTGGTAACTAATAAAGAAATTTTCCTTCCATGTATAAACTTTCCTTGACTTTTTACAGTAGTGGACTAATATAATATTTGTCCTGTGATTGACCTATTTCACTCACTATAATGTCCTCCAAGTTCATCCATGTTTTGCAGTTTTTTGCAGATTCTACATAATTCTTTAGGATTGCACAGTACTCCATTGTGTGTGTGTACCACAGTTTGTTTATCCATTCCTCGGTTGATGGGCAGTTAGATTGTTTCCATCTTTTTGCTATTGTGAATAGTGCTGTGATGAACAAGAGTGTGCATATATCTTTTTGTGTGCTGCCTCTCACTTCTTTAGGATATATGCCTAGTAATGGGCTTTTGGATCAAATGGCATTTCTATTTCCAAATTTTGAAGAAATCACAATACTAATTTCCAGCATGGTTGTATCATTTTACAGTCCCACCAGCAGTATATGAGAGTTCCAATCTCTCTACATCCTTGTCAGCATTTATTATTTTCTGACTTGTTGGACTTTGCTATTAATGCTGGAGTGAGATGGTATCTCATGGTGTTTTGATTTGCTAATGTTTTAGGAGGCCTGGTAGCATAGTGCCTAAGGCACTCAACTGCTAACCAGAAGGCTGGCGGTTCAAACCCACCAGCCACTCCTTGGAAGGAAGTTTGGGCAATCTACTTCCGTAGTGATACTGCCTCGGAAACCCAAGGAGGGGTTGCTATGAGTCTGGGCTGACTCGACGGCATACAACAACAACAACAACAACAACAACAACAACAATAGCTAATGATCGTGAACATTTCTCCAACTGTTTGTTGGCTGCTTGAATATCTTCCTTGGTGAAGTATCTATTCATGTCTTCTGCCCATTTTTTAATGTGATTGTTTGCTTTCTTGATGTTGAGGTGTTGGAGTTTTCTATAAATTTTGCAGATAAATCCTTTGTTTGATATGTCATTGCCAAATATTTTTTCCCAATTTGTAGGTTCTCTTTCTACTCTTTGGAGAAGTCTTTTGATGCACGTAAGAACATCATTTTTAGAAGGCCCCAATCATCTAGTTTATCTTCTGCTTTTTGTACATCTTGGGTTATGCTTGATAGTCTATTTATGTCATAAATTAGGGCACCTAAGTTTGCCTCTGTTTTTTCTTTGATGAACTTTATAATTTTAGATTTCAGATTTAAGTCTTTGATCCATCTGCAGTTAGTTTTTGCATATGGTGTGAGGTTTGGATCTTGTTTCATTTTTCTGCAAATGGATATCCAGTTTTGCCAGCACCTTTTGTGAAAGAGACTATCTCTACCCCATTGAATGGGTTTTAGCCCTTTGTCAAAAATCAGCTGACCATAAGTCAATGGATTGATTTCTGGGTTGTCAATGGATTGATTTCTGGTTTCTCAATTCTTCTCCATTGGTCTATGTGTCTATCATTGTACAAATACCAGGCTATTTTGACAATTGTGGCTGTGTAGTAGGTTTTGAGATCTAGGAGTGTGAGACCTTCTACTTTGTTCTTCTTCTTCAGTAGTACTTTGCTTATCTGAGGTCTCTTTTCTTTGCATATAAAGTTAGTGATTGGCTTTTCTGTGTCTTTAAAGATGTTGACGGAATCTGGATCTGGATTGTACTGAGTGTATAGACTGCTTTGGGTAGTACTGACATTTTCACAATGTTCAATCTTCCTATTCACAAGGATGGGAAGGAAGGTTGGGCAATCTACTTCTGAAGTGATATTGCCTCAAAAACCCAAGGATTCGCTATGAGTCAGGTCCGACTTGACGGCACATAACAACAACAACAACAACAACAGATCTCTTATTGTTTCTTGAAGTAGTGTTTTGTAGTTTTCTTTGTATAGGTCTTTTGTGTCCCTGGTAAGATTTATTCCCAAGTATCTTATGTTTTTCGTTGTTGTTGTTGTTGTTAGGTGCCGTTGAGTTGTTTCAGACTCACAGCGACCCCATGCACAGCAAAACGAAAAACCGCCCAATCCTGCACCAGCTCCATGATCTCTGCTATGCTTGAGCCCATCATCGCAGCCACCGTGTCAATCCATCTCGTTGAAGGCCTCCCCCTCTTTCGTGACCCTCCACCCTACCAAGCATGACACCCTTCTTCAGGGAATGGTCCCTGGAGAATGTTTTTGGTAGCTGTTGTAAATGGTATTGACTTCCTTATTTCCTTTTCAGAGACCTCTTTGCTGGTGTAGAGGAATCCAACTGATTTTTGTTATGTTGATCTTGTATCCTGCCACTTTGCTAAATCTTACAATAAGTACCAGTAGTTTTCTTGCTGAGTTTCTTGGGTTTTCTGTGTATAGGATCATATCATCTGCAAATAGGGATACATTTACTTCTTCTTTACCAATCTCTATGTCTCTTATTCCCTTTCTTTCCTTACTGCCCTGACTAGGACTTCTAAAATAATACTGAATAGAAGTGGAGTTAGAGGTCATCCTTGTCTGGTTTCTGTTTGCAAGGGGCTCCAGCGTCATTTCTATCACTAAGGCCAAACTTTCCAACTATCGATGATTCTTTTCTGTTTCCAACTTTTGAATTTCAATTACCAGTAATAATCAAGACATCTTGATTGTATGTTTGGTCAAGACTGCAGAAAGTGATAAAAATCTCCAATTTCCTTGTATTTGGTTTTAGTGGTTTGTGTGTAAATTTAAATAATAGTAGTATTATCTGGTCTTCCTTGTAGGCCTATCACATGAGATATTATCCTGTCACTTACAGCACTGTACTTCAGGATAGATTTTGAAACATTCTTTGTGATGATGATTGTGACATCATTTCTCTGCAATTTGTCTTTCCTGGCACAGTAGATCATATTATTGTCTGATTCCCATTTTTTTTTTTTTTTTCGAAAATTTCAAATTTCCTACATTCATACTTTGTACATTTCATGTTCTGATTATTAATGGATATTTGCCACTGTTTCTTTCCATTTTGAGTCATCCACCATAAGCAAATAGAAGTCCAGAAACCTCTATTTCATCTATGTTATTAAAGTCAACTGTACTTTTAGGAGGCAGTTCTTCCCCCATTGCCTTTTGAGTGCTTTTTGGCCTAAGGGGCTCATCTTCTGACATTATGTCAGACAATGTTTCAGGGCTGTTCATAAAGTTTTCTAGTAATATATCAGACAGTGTTTCACTGCTATTCATAAGGTTTTCACTGGCCAAATCTTTGAGAAGTGGATGGCCCCTTCCTCCTTCCCAATCTGTCTTAATCAAAGAGCTTCACTGAAACCTGTCCACCCTGGGTGACCCTGCTGGTATTTGAAATACTGGTGGCATAGCCTCCATCCTCACAGCAACAAGCAAGCCACCACAGTATGACAAACTGACAGATGAGTTTAGAATCTCTTTGAAAATATAAATAAGAGTATGTGACTACGCATCTATAGATAACTTTAGATCACAATTTTTCATCTTCAACTTCATTTTTATTTTCAGGTACACTAAAATGTTTATAGATATTCAAATTTAAGATCCTTTTTCATAAAGGATAGGGAGCAATGTTTGATTTGTTTATAAGAAAGTGGATGAAAGTACCACAGAGAGTGATTTGCTTAAAGCCACCAGACAGAGGCAAAGAAAGGGATGTTTCCCAGTACAGAAAGCTGGCTGTTGAAACCTACAAGCCACTCCTCAGAAGGAAGGTTGGACAATCTACTTCTGTAGTGATACTGCCTTGGAAACCAGAGGAGGAGTTGCTGTGAGTCGGATCTGACTTGACAGCAGTGATGGTTTTTGGGTTTTTTTTTTTTTAAGATTTAATGGAATTAATTTTAGTAAGGTTGGGCAATCTACTTCCATAGTGATACTGCCTCGGAAACCCAAGGAGGGGTTGCTATGAGTCGGGGCCAACTCGACAGCACATAACAACAACAACAACAATTTTAGTAAACAATGGTTAGTTGCTAGTTGGCTTGTAGAGATGTTTATAGACATTGTCTGCTTCCTTAAGACTTGCCACAGTTAAATTTTGGGTGTGCATTATCTCCATTCTTATTTAACACTGTGTACACAAATTTTTATTTCTTTCCTAATCAGGTATTTAGGGTAATCAGTATTTTCTATTCACAAGTATTGGTTAATCTTTTGACTTGTTGTTGTTGTTATTTGCCGTCTAGTCGGTCCCGACTCATAGCGACCCCTCCTTGGGTTTCCGAGGCAGTATCACTACGGAACTAGGATTGCCCAACCTTCCTTCCAAGGAGTGGCTGGTGGGTTTGAACCGCCAGCCTTCTGGTAAGCAGTCAAGTACCTTAGGCACTATGCTACCAGAGCTCCCAATCTTTTGACTAGTCACTTCATAATTATTTTCTTCTTTAATCTGTATTTCTTATCCCATGATATAAAATGAGAAAAGGAAAACTATATGGTAATGAGTCCATAGGGCTTCTTTGTCACAGGCTATATATAACCTTAGCAACTTGGCACAGCAACTGTGCATAAAATCTAGAAATGGGCTCTATAGCTGGTGTGGTGTGGAATCCATATCTGGAATTTCTAACTTTAAAAGGGGACTGAGTTAAGGAGACAAAAATAGATCAGTGTTTATTGAATTTCTCATTTGGTCTTTAACAGATTCTCATATTTTTAGTTTAATTTATTTCATATTTATTTTGTTGCTAGGTGGACCAGCAACTAACTAGCATAGTGATTATGAGCATGAGCTGGAACCAGATTTCCTAGGTTTCAACTCTGGTTCTGCTACTGTGGTAGTTAAGGTTATGTATCAGCTTGGCTGGGCCTGGTTTTGAGTGGCTGGGCAGCTGGATGTCGTTATTCCCCATGATGAGACTGGTAATCAACTCTGTAGCGGTGGAGTCCACCGTGAGCAGCTGAGGAGCTGCCTTAGGGATGTGGTCTGCTTCCGTACATAAGAAGCTTTGAGAGAGTTCTCAGAGCTTCTTGGTACGTATAGATCCTGCATTTGTCTGAATCATCAGTGATTGACCTGCCATGTTGTCTGGCAGTCTTGGGACTGTTTCTGGACTAGTGAGTGGCCTGCCATGTTGCTTAATAATCTTTGAACTGTGCCATTTTACTTGTTGACCTTAGGTTTATCAGCCTCAACAGTCAGCAGCTATTTTAGTTAAGAGAAGCCTGTACCTTCAGTGGGCCTGGAGCAAGAGGTAGAACTAAAGCCCAAAGTCAAGAGGCTTTCACCCAGCCCCTGGAATTAGCACTTTGAACTCAGATTTCTAGCCTGCTAAACTGTGAGAGAATAGACCTCTGTTTGCTAAAATCATCCATTTGTAATATTTTCTGTTAGAGCAACACTAGAGAACCAAGACAGCTACTTACTAGCCATATAAACTTGAACAATTTTCTTTCATTTCTGTGTCTCAGTTTTTTTATGTAATGGAGATAATAATAGTATCAATATTCTAAGACTATTGTGATGATTAACTGAGTTGATACACATAAATAAATCATTTAGAGCAATGCTTGTCACATTAGAAACCCATCACCATCGAGTCAATTCTAACTCATGGTGACCCTGAACAGATATGGTAGAAATGCCCCATAGGATTTCCAAGGTTATAAATACTTGCAGAAGCAGATTGCCAAATCTTTCTTCTCCAGAGTGGCTAGTGGGTTCAAACCATTGACCTTTCGGTTAGCAGCTGAGTGCTTTAACACTTCACCACCAGGGCTCCTTTGTCACATTACAATAATCTGTAACAGTTTGCTCTTCTATTTTGCAACACCTTAGAATAATATCAGGATCTCCTACTGTAGATTCCTAATTCTCCTACCTACTGGTTATAGCTGGAGCTCTGGTAGCATACTGCCTGAGGCATTTGACCGCTAACCAGAAGGCTGGTGGTTCGAACCCACCAGCCACTCCTTGGAAGGAAAATGAGGCAATCTACTTCCTCAGTGATATTGCCTCGGAAACCCAAGGAGGGGTTGCTATGAGTCGAATCGACTTGATGGCAGTGAATTTGGTGTTTAGTTATTGGTTATAGGAGAACCAAAAAAAGTCAGCATTACAAAGAGAGAAAAGTCTGTCCCTTTTATTTTATATATTAAGGTAACCAATTTATTTTACATTTGTTTTCTATGCCCTACCAAGTGACCAATATTTTCTTTTTACTATGATTAAAATAAAGGACCCATGGTGACACAATTGTTAAGCAGTCAGTTGCTAGCTGAAAGGTCGTTGATTGAAACTCACTCAGAGGCTCCATGGGAAAAAGACCTGGCAATCTGCTTCCATAAAGATTACAACCAATAAAACCCTATGGAACAGTTCTACTCAGTCAAATAGGGTTGCTATCAGCTGATATCAAGTTGACACCACAACAACAGCAATATAATTCAAATGAGGTCTAGTTCAATAGTCTCAATTTAGAATGCCAAAGTCAGTGCTAAGGAAATTTTTACCATTATTTGTAAAACAGTTTATATTGTGGTGGTTAAGTTTGTGTGTCAACTTGGCTGGGCCTGGTTGAGTGGCTGGGCAGTTAGTGGTAGTTATTCCCCATGATGAGACTGGCAATCAACTCCATGGTGGGATCTACCACAAGCAGCTGAGTAGCTGCCTTTGGGATGTGGTCTGCTTCCCATGTAAAAGAAGCAGCTTTTGGAATAGTCTATAGCTTATGGCACACTTGGACTGTGCATGTAGCCAGGTTGTTGTTCAGCAGCCTGCCATGCTCTGCTAACCTTGGGACTTTCAATGGACTTAAATTAATGGCCTGCCTTTGTGGTTTGGTAACATCAGGACTGTGCCTTTTTACTTGTCAGTCTTGGGTTTATCAGTCTCAGCAGTCAGCAGCTGTCTGAGTGAAGAAATGCCTCTAGCTCCAGTGGGCTGGGAGCAGGAGGCAGAGCTGAACCCCAAGGTTGAGGGGCTTTCACTCAGCCCCTAGAGCCTGGCACTTTGAGCTCGGACTTAAAGCCTCCAAATTGTAAGAATAAACTCCTGTTTGTTCAAGCCATCCTATTTGTGGTTTATTCTTGTTAGAGTGGCACTAGATGATCAAAACAATTAATATTTTGAATTCTCTATAAAACTGTGTTTTTTCTTCTTCCATCTTTTCCTGTTTTCTAAAATCCAACAAATATAACTTTTATCTATTTAGAAAGAAGAGAAACAGTGTGTAGCTAGAGAAACTGAACATTCCTCCTCAGAAATCTAAACATAAAATCTTTTTAATCAAAAACAACAGGTTAATCCTGGCTTTAGAATCAGAGAAATCATATTAAAATGCATACACTTTGATTCATTCAAAACCTGAATATAGCAACATATAATCCTATAAAGTCAGAAAGGTTTTTAGATCAAGGCAAAAAAGGTAAATGAAACCTGAAATGAATGTATTAGCAGAAATGGGAGCATTACTGTACTATTCCTTTGTATTGAGTAATAGAGAAGCAGATTTTGTCAAATCTTACTTTCTAATTCCCATCTGGAAAAGCCCTGCTCTGGAAATGAACAGGTTTGAAGGAATGCCTTTGACATCTGTAAAGTTAAAAAGCATCAATAATTGGAACGGGCTTAATCCCTCATTCAACAGCAGGTACTTTATATACAATCATAAGAAGTGATGAAAGTCAGACACAGATGTACAAATTGTTAGATTTAATCAAATTGGTCCTCTACCCCTGGTTTAGCCTACTCTGTTTTATCTTCTGCTTAACCTGAGTGAACCAGACTAGACAGATAAATATATAAGGAATAAGTCCAGGTCAAATATCAGGTTTGATGTGTCAAGTGATAACTTATTTTAGTTCTATGAATAACCAAATAGAGAACGTTTTCACAAATAACTTTTTGTGAGTCATTGTGCACATGAGTCCATTTAAACTGAGTCTGTGAAATGTGCCTACTGCTTGTCCCTTTCATATTCTGCAATGTAAGAAGACTATATGCCAAAGAGGAACCATAGCAGGTTGAGGGCCCAAAATAAACAGAGGTAGTAAACATAAGATTAAATGGTTTAAAACACTGCCTGTTTTTATCATGCCTAAAATGTTCTTTGGAGAAGCACACACACTGAGTTGCTCTGAAACCCATTTTGTGTTCATTGCTCCAGCTGTTAAGTATTCATTTCTTTTCCTAGATGGTGGTGTGAAGATAGTTGGAGGAAGAAAGATGAAATTTGTAATTACATAATTGAATAGCAATATAGCTTTCAGTAAAAATTGATTATAAAATTATGCATATATATAAAATGATCCCCAGTGTTTGGGGTGTTTCTACTCTAATTATTTAGTATTACTTTCCCCATATTATTAGTTTAAAGAAAAACATGTAAATATGCTAGTCAGTACATATCAGAACCTACTTTTTTTCAAATGCTTCTTTCCATAGTGTCTTATATGCTCTTATAATGTAATAGCTTGTGACTGTTTATGTTACTATTGTGTTTATATAATGTTTATCTAAAAATGATACTATTTTCATCTGTTTGTTTATAGTAAAATCATTTTTTCCAAAGTGACTGATGCATATGAATGTGCTTTTAATCTCTGAAGCACCATATATGCACATTGTTGTTGATTCTGACTCATAGTGACCCTATAGTAGAGCTACCTCATAGGGTTTCTTGGGCTGTAATCTTTAAGGGAGCAAATATGCACATTAGTGTCAATGTTATTACTCTAATGGTAGTGAATGTCTTAAAATTAAGGGTGCCATAATCAAAGATTTATATTCAGGGAAAAGAAAAATATATTTTTAAATTTTATTTCATTTTCAGACAAATAAGAGTATTTTATTCTTAATCTCCCATCTTCATTAAATCATCATTTCACAGTTTAAAAAATCTTCACACTCCATACAGAGCAATCTCTTTCCCTCTTCTGACCTCAATCCTCATAATCACACAATACATGAAACTTTAAAACTGAATTATTCCTTACCATGTGGGATTTGAGAATATGATCAAACCCAACCTAGACAAATGCCATGAAGCAAGTTGACAACTGTTCCCCGAGTCCTGGGCAATGCCTGGGAGAGTGCCTGCCAGGGCCTACTGTTTTTAAACAAGTTTCATTTCTCTAACAATTTAAATCTGCCAAGAGGAAACTGAGACAATCAAGCTTTGTGCCAGAAAGCCCCAAGCTTAAGCTAGAGATGTAGCCTCTCTTTAGCCTGCTGATGAGAGAGGGAGCAGAGGGAGAGGAAAGAATAAAAACTCATAATGAGTAGGACAAAGACTCAGTATGCGTTTGGAATGTCACAACAGGACAGTTTCTGACCCTAATGATGTTACTTTGTTGAAGTCCACATCTAGAACAGAGCATACCCTTGCACTTTCCTTTTACTAACCACCATTACATTTTGAGTTGAATATTGTCTGGAACCTATATCTTTTTCTCATTTTCCCATCCTAGTCCTCCCAGAACCATGACACCAGAGAGACATCTCATTAGAGAAGATAAGAAACGCCCCAAGAAAAGTCCATTCTCAGGACAGAAGGTGTTGGGGACAAAGAAACCTCCCTAGGAAGACCCAGTATTGTCCCTGCCCAGTTTTCTGACCTGTTTTCCATTCCTTCTTTACATCAGCTCAAATGCATCCCCCCAAAAAGAGGTTAACAAGAATGTAAAATTATATGGATTCCAGTTTGTGAGAAAAGGAAAGAAAAATAGAGGGCTAGGGGGAGCTTCCTACACCAAGAGCCATATGCACTGAGAAATGATGTTACTCTCCTCTGCTAACCTGGCAGCAGCCTTCCTAACACCTCATGTCTGAGAAATGAAAGACCCACTGTTTATTACCACTGGTCCAGGTGGTAAAATCAATAGTTTATCCAAACAGAGACCTTTGATCTAATACCAAAATGACATTATTGGGACAAAGGTTGTTGTAAATAGGCAAATAAACCAATATGTGCTATTCAGAGGTATAATATTTTCAAAACCAGTGGTTTAAGATCCTTCCAGTTTTCTATAAGACCTGAAACATAATGTTTGGAATCAGACTGTTATGGACGGAATTGTGTCTCCCAAAAAGATGTGTTGAATCCTAACCCCTATTACCTGTGACTTCATCTGGAAAAAAAATGTTTCTAAGACATGATCAGTTAACATGAGGTCCAAATGGACTAGGGTAGATCCTAACCCAATAGGAGGGGTGTCCTTAGAGAAGAGAAGAGACACAGAGATAAGGAGACAAAAAGGAAAGATGACGATGTGACACTGTAGCTGAAAAGAAACACCTGAAGCTCCCAGAAGCTGGGAAGGACAAGAAAGGACCTTCCCCTAGAGTGTTCAGAGAGAGTGTGGCCCTGCCCATCTCTCAGTTCAGGCTTCTAGTCTCCAGAACTTACATAAAATAATGTATTTATATTCTGATACGCTTCTTAGTTCGTGGTACTTAATTTCAGCAAACCAAGACCCAAAACCAAACTCACTGCCATGGAATCAGTTCCAACTCATAGTGACCCCTCCTTGGGTTTTTGAGGCGGTATCTCTATGGAAGTAGATTGCCCAGTCTTCTTTCTGAGGAGTGGCTGGTGGGTTTGAACCCCTAGCCTTCTGGTTAGCAGTCAAATGCCTTAGGCAATACACCACCAGAGCTTCTTTAATTTCAGCAGCGCTAGAAAACTAATACAGAGACTCATCTGGATCCAGATTATTTGATTCAAATTAAGTACTGCTGACCTTGCACCAACTAGCTGTGTCACATTGACTATTTATTTATAAATTGCATTTCAGTTTCTTCATCTTTACAAAGAAAATTAAAAACTTCTTTCCCAGAGTAATTGTGAAATTAAAAAATGAGATCATTGATGTAAAGCATATAGACCACTTTGCAAAATGATCAGTAATAGATGATAAGCTCTCAATAAATGATAGCTATTAATAGTTTTCAATTTGGGATAAAAATATGATGTTAAATGATCTGGCTTATTTTTGTCTTAAGGCCATTACTGGAAACATTTTGCTATAGAAACTCTTTCAAGAGCTTTTCCTCTCAATCTTTTTCAATTAATCCTGGAAAATCCATTGCTTACTGCATGAATAAAGAAAAGCTTTATAATCGCAATTGAGAGATAATTTGAAACTGATCCAGTGTTGGGAGTAAAGTAGGACAACCTTTCTGGAGGACAATTTGGCAGTAGGAATTCCATTTCTGGGATTTATCCAAAGAAAATGATCAAGATATAGTTCTAATGATGTTTATTGCAATTTGTTAAAAATTGGAAACTGTTCGAATATGCATCCACAGAAAATTGTTTAGATAAATTATGATATCCAGTGGAGCATTGTATACTCAATAAAATATTACAGAAAAATATTTAATGGCATAAAGAAATAATAACATAATAAGATAAAAAAAAAAAGCCTACTGAGGAACAGTATTACAATATTCCATTAACAAATATATTTGATAGAGAAAAAATACTGAAAGGATACAGACCAAAACATTGACATGGTTATATCTGCTTAGTAGGATTATGGACAATTTCAGTGTTCTCTTTTTGTTATTTTTTTGAAATTTATATTATTTTTTAAAGAACACTGTCAATTAAAAATAAATTTTTAAATGTGAATTAGCTTACTCTCTCTCTCCTTGTCTTAATACCAACTATTCATCCTGAACAGAAAAATTTATGGAGAATTCAAAAATGTAAATAATGATGTTCCTAATAGCCAAGCATATATCCACACAGAGTTATCTACCCATTTATTCATATTTTCCCCAAAATGCCAGTATATTGATATGTATTATGTTCACATATAGAGGCATACTTCACAGATGAAAAATCCCTATTAATTTCTCACAGGAAAACTGTGGGCTTCTTCAAACGTTTACTTAACACTCAGTTTAAACTCTATTTAAGAAACAGTTTCAGAATATCTTTCAATGCTTCGTCTTTGTAAAATCTTCAAATGCTGCTGACCTTGCATAATAATTTTTCCCTTACAACATATTAATTATTGTTCTGGCACCTCTGGCCTACTCATGAAATCAATGAAGTGTGAAATGCCTCTGTGCAGAGTAATATTTCATATTTGGTACTTTATGTATTAATTACTTTTCTGTTTTTGCTAATCCAGTCTGGGGGAAAAAAAAAATTACCCACCTCATTCTGTCATGAATTGTCAATGAGGAAATAGCAAACAAGTCACATTTGCTGACTTAATGAAAATTGGTAAAAGGAAGGATACCTCTACATCAGTACATTTTTTATTGTCCCTCCTTATGTAAGAGGGGATAGCTCCTGCTGTTTTGTAAGTGAGAGTCTTTCTTACAGCAGTGACTGGCTTTCTTGTGTTTAAACCAACAAGATGTGAAGTCTGAGATACAAGTAGGCCAAGTCACTTCATTGTTTTGACCTGAAATACAGAATGAATGGCATGATAAAAACGAAATCTGATTCAATTTTAACAGAAGAAGGTACTCATAGTACAATTCAAAACTTTAACAATTTGCCAAATTATAATCTCCAGAGATAAATAATATGGGAAGATGCTAGCATATTAAGATTCTGTTTAGTTGCCACTTCTACTGCTCAACAGTTAAAATATAAATCAGATTGACAATCTGAGAGCAGCAGCCTTAATCTAGAATTCTGGGAACTTGCATGAGCACTCTCTCTCTTTCTCTCTCTCTTTAATACCAGTCATTCAGCCTGAACAGAAAAATTCAGATGTGACATTTCTTGATTCAAGAGCTGTGTTAAGCAGTTATAAAGCTGCTATAATTTACAGCAAAGAATAAAGCTAACCTAAGAGCCCTCAGCCCCAATTTGCTAAAACTTATTACACCTCATTGGCCACTGAATAGCCAAAAGAAGGAGGAAAAAAAAAAAAAAAAGGCTTATCTGAATAAGAAATTTTACTAGCATTAGCCTAATGAGAAATGATTGGCTTAAAATTGCTCTGGCTACATCGATAGGTTCAGTTTAACACTATTTACGATGTTATGATTTCCTATTTCCTGAGTTATATAAAAGCCAAAGGAGTTACTGAAACAATCCTAATGAGTCGATAGATGTTTTCAGATGTCTGACTGACTCCTGAGCCTAGTTAAATATCTCAATATAACATATGTATTTCTGTACTGAATATTCCAGCTACTGAATTAATATATGGGAAATATATATATATATACATATACTATGATATATGTGATTGGGCAATCCTACTTCCGTAGTGATACTGCCTCGGAAACCCAAGGAGGGGTCGCTATGAGTCGGGGCTGACTCGACAGCACGTAACAACAACAACAACATGTGAAATACATGGCCAAAAATGTGTGGTCATTAATAACTAGAGTCTTGTTAAAAGCACCCACAGCTCTGTAAAGAAGAGTAGATTTTGCACTACCATCTTCAATCCATGTTTTTCATGTGAATCTTCTGCAGGAATATGCATTCCCAAAATGGAGTCCCCAGGTAGTGCAAACAGTGAATGTACTCGGCTTCTAAATGATAGGTTGGAGTTTCAATTCTACCTAGAGATGCCTTAAAAGAAAGATCTGGTGATATACTTCTGAAAAATCAGCCACTGCCAACCCTGGGGTTACAGTTCTGCTCTGACACACGTGGGATCCTCATGAGGCAGGGTTGGCTTGACAGCAACTGGTTCTGATGTGCCAAAATGATTTGGGATAATGTGAAGACTCAGTGTAAAGCTGTGGTCAAAATGTTATTATGTAAATGGAAAGTGGCTAGTTTACCCAAAATTACCCTAAATTAACATCTTGGTCCCAAATAATCCTAAATTCTCAGAAATTAATCCACAATGGTAAATTTGAGGAAATGATCTATTTACCCATATTTTTCTAAAACTTTCATTTCATACGTATTAACAGATATGGAATACATATTCTTTTTAGTACAAAATCCCAAAGATGTTGATTTCAGGGAAGGCAAGAATTGAAATTATAAAGAGTGATTTGACTGAGTCACCATATCTTTATACATGTACCAACTGGTTGTAATCTTGTGGGATATTGGAGATTCTCATATCTGATACCTTCCTAAAATATGGATCAAAACAAACAAACAAACTCACTGCCATCGAGTTAATGCCAACACAAAGTGATCCCATGGGGTTTCTGAGGCTGTAAAAATGTGGATCAGAGACTAAAAATCAAACGCATGGCTGAAGAAGAAGGGGGCGTTGAAAGATACAGAACACAGGCAAATCTATAGCCTATGTGTATTTTAGACCACCTATAAAAACTTTTTTTAAGACAGAAATTTATAAAATAAAGCAAATCTCTCATCACCTAATTATCACCAACTTCACTTTCATTGCATAAGTAATTATTATTAACAGGTTGGTGTGTATTTGCTTTCCATTTCAGATTGCTTACTCATTTCACAACATGACTTAGGCACATATCTTGTATATTGTTTCAGCTAATTTAGTTATTAAAAAATGCATACATTTATTAGGAAATACTAAATAAGATATAAAGATCATTTCTTGCTCTTTTGAGTTTGTAGAGTTCTCTTAAAATTTCTGAGAATTGTCAAATAAAATTAACATATGTTCTGCTTTGAACATAGACAGTACAATTTCAGAGTAAAACCAGAAGACTATTGAATAGAAGGAGGCCAAAGGTTAATGTTAAGAAGCAGAAATTATTTCTCATAAATCACTGACTTGTGAAAATAAAAGGCTTACACTTTTCTTTTGTTCCAGGTGTAATTGTCCATCCCTGTACTACCTGTGACAATTATATAATACACTGTTAGGAGGAAATGTAATATTTTAATGTCCAAGGATGCATGCAGTATCATTCTTCCAAAGCTCCCAACACTGAAGTGTTTGTATTATTAACATCCTCTAAAATTTACTATAGTGACTAATTTGCTATAGTCACTGGACAGAAATCATGTAGCGTGATTTACACTACTACAAAATCTTTACTAACTTGGGCACCATAAATTTGATCATTTAATAATTTAGTGTTAAATCTCTTCTTTTAATGAAAGGAGAGTGATCATGATAATTATTAATACTATTTTTAGTTAGTTTTAAATTATGCCATTATGATAAAACATTCTATTTAATTTAATATTTCAACTCAAAATTAATTTCCAAAGTCTTTAATTCCAGTCAGTCTGCATAATTACAAGGTATTGTAATACTTCTTGCAATTGAATCTCTAAAGTGCATTTAACAATAGAGAATGTTTTAAGCGGATATCTTGTTGAGGTATTGGCTTTTCAGAGTTGCAGTTGGACTTGGCTTTTCAGAACTCCAATGGATAGAACTCTAATTAAAAAGTTAAAAATCTCTTACATTCTTGAAAAAAAGATAAACAATGAATAAAGCCATTTATATCAGAGTCTGATGAAAGCACTATGTAATTTTAAGGTCCTACTTTATGAATTTTCTGTTTTTCTAAGGAGAGTGTGTTTCTGAAAAATAAGCAAGAGTTAACATATCACCTCAGAATGCTCTCATGTGCACCCTCTTAGAATTTACAGCATCCTATGAAAGGAAAAATGAATCTTGGCATTCTGTAAGAAGCAGTAGTTATTTTACATGCTGACAGGTGTTACTGTGAGAGCAACTTGCAACTTAAGACCACCATCTACTGGCTCTACCCAAAGCTGCAAAAGCTATCAGTATAATATCTAACTGATTCTAAATGCACCCTACTAATTAATCAGTGAAAAGAGAAGACCTTCAATGAGATTGATTGACACAGTGGGTGCAATAATGGGCTCAGACATGGCAAAGACTGTGAGGATGGAGCAGGACCAGGCAGTATTTTGTTCTGCTGTACATAGGATGTCTATGAGGTGGAAGCTGACTTGACGGAACCTAACAGAAAGAAAAACAAATAATCTACAAACACTTTTTCAAAGAATTTGCTAAATTGGCTACCTACCTCCTAACCAATAATTTAATATTCAATTTGTACATTCTTAAAGATACTAGCCATTCTTCAGGAAAATAAAAAGACTAGAGTCTGTTATGTTAGATGCTGTTACATATGGTTATTAACTGCAGAATTTTTTTTTTCTACATAATAAACCTGATGCTCCTGAATCAGACTTGATTGATAGTGATATCAAAATTTATGTCCTGCCACAGAAGAAGATACCCTATGACAGTCAGGATTCTAATTAAGAACTAAATAGAATGACAATTTATTGATGAGACCTCCTTATACTGATTCATTTTACCTTCCATTACTCAAAAACCATCACTTAGCATTGACTTTGTTGAGCTACTTCTGTCCTGAAAGGAACATGGAACTGTAACCAGGGTCACAATCTTCTCTGAAACCTATTAGTAATTTCCAGAGCTGTAGATAAGTTGGGATCTTGAAAATAAATTGAACAGATCTGCTTTAGGACACAAACATCAGTTATATATATATATACATATGTGTGTGTGTGTGTGTGTGTATCTATCTATATATATGTATAGATATATATAAAATTTAAAAAATCACTGCCATTGAATTGATTCCGACTCATGTTGTTGTTGTTGATATATGCCGTCGAGTCAGACCCGACTCATAGCAACCCCTCCTTGGGTTTCTGAAGCAGTATCACTACGGAAGTAGATTGCCCAACCTTCCTTCTGAGGAGTGGCTGGTGGGTTTAAACTGCCAGCCTCCTGGTTAGCAGTCAAGTGCCTTAGGCACTATGCTATTCCTTATGTGGAGCAACAGGTAGATTTGAACCACTGACCTGCTGGTTAGCAGCCAAATGTCTTATCCACTACACCATCAGAGCTCCTCAGTAAGCTATGGGGTTAAATTAAATTTCCTAAGAGTTTACTGCCTTTAGCTCTGCTTCCTTCCAGCTGAACGTTTTTGTTCTTAAGTTTAGAGAAAAACATTACATTTATAAATGCATTGTTTCTTTCATGTAGTGTCCCACTCCTCCTGAAAAAACATGCAATTCCTTGCTTTTTAAATGCCACAAATCACTTCATTCATTCATTCAACAAATATTTGTTGACACTAGACAAATTTGTATCCAATATTTGTGGACATTAGACACCAAACTAGAGTTTTTGTACATAATAGGATACAGGTAATATTATATTTAACTATATGATGCCAGGCTCTGCAACTCCACCACTTGTCTCACAGTTTGTTGTACTGTGCTGCTTTGTGTGTTACTTTGAGGCTGGAAGCCATGCCACCGGTATTTCAAATACCAGCAGGGTCATCCATGGTGGACGGGTTTCAATGGAGCTTCCAGACTGAGACAGACTGGGAAGAAGGATGGGGCCACCCACTTTTGAAAAAAATGGCCACTGAATAGCAGTGAAATTCTGTTTGATATATTACTGGAAAACTTTATGAATAGCAGTGAAACATTGTCTGATATAGTGCCAGAAGATGAACCCCTACCTCTTCAAACTAGAGTCAACTTTAATAACATGGATGGAGTAAAGCTTCATTTACTGATGAAGTGAGACTCAAAATGAGAAGAAACAGCTGCAATTATACATTAACAATTGGAATATGGAATATATGAAGTATGAATCCAAGAAAATTGGAAGTTGTCAAAAACGAAGTGAAACTTATAAAAGTGAATATCCTAGGCATTAGTGAGCTGAAATTGACTGATACTGGCCATTTTGAATCAGACAATCATATGGTCTACTGTGCCAGGAACTGACAAATTGCAAAGGAATGACATTGTATTAACATCAAAAGGACATGTCAAGATCGATCTTGAAATTCAGCGCTGTCAGTGATAGGATAATATCCATACACCTACAAGGAAGACCAGTTAATACCACTCTTAATCAAATTTACACACCAATCACTCAAGCAAAAGATAAAGAAATTGAAGATTTTTTTTAACCAACTTCTGTAGTCCAATATTGACAAAACATGCAATCAAAATATTGATTATTACTGGTGATTGGAATGAGAAAGTTGGAAATGAGGAAGATTTATCAGTAGTTGGAAAATATGGCCTTGGTGATAGAAATGATGTTGGAGATCACATGATAGACTTTTGCAAGAACGATGATTTATTCATTGCAAATACCTTTTATCAACAACATAAATGGAAATACACATGGACCTCACAAGGTGCAATAAACAGGCATCAAATCAACTACATCTGTGGAAAGATGATGAAAAAGCTGGTTATTATCAGTCAAAACAAGGCCAAGAGCTGACTATGGGACTAAATACTAATTGCTCATATGTAAGTTCAAATTGAAGCTGAAGAAAGTTAAAACAAACCCACAAGAGCCAAAGTATGACCTTGAGTATATCCCACCTGAATTTAGAGACAGTCTGAAGAATAATTTTGACTCATTGAATATCAGTGACTGAAGACCAGACAAGTTGTGCGATGACAACAAGAGCCTCTTATAGAAAGAAAGCAAAAGGTCATTAAACAGACAGAAAAAGAAAAAGAAACAAACAAAGAATGTCAGAAGAGATTTTGAAACTTGATCTTAAACTGGAGTAAAGCAAATGGAAGAAATGATGAAATTAAAGAGCTAAACAGAAAATTTCAAAGGGCTCCTAAAATAAACAAAGTACACTATTACAATGAAATGTGCAAAGATCTGGAATTAGAAAATGAAAAGGGAAGAACATGCTCAGCGTTTCTCAAGCTTAAAGAACTGAAGAAAATTTCAAACCTTAAGTTGCAATATTGAAGGATTCTATAGGCAAAATATTGAATGATGCAGGAAGCCTCAAAAGAAGATGGAAAGAATGCAGAGTCACTGTACCAAAAAAGATTTGGTCAACGTTCAACCATGTCAGGAACTATGATCAAGCACTAGTGGTATTGAAGGAAGAAGACTGCTCTGGTTACCTAGTGCCATTCTGACAAGAATATACCACTAATGGGATGGCCTTAACAAATAGGAGTTTATTCTCTTACAGTTTGGAGGCTTTAAGTCTGAGTTCAAAGTGCCAGGCTCTAAGGGCTGGGTGGTGAAAGCCCCTCAACCTTAGGCTTCAGCTCTGCCTCCTGCTCCTGGCCCACTGGAGAGAGATGGTTTTCTTCACTCAGACAGCTGCTGGCTGCCGAGGCTGACAAGCCCAAGGTTGACAAGTAAAAAGGCACAGTCTCGATGTTACCAAACTACACACCAGGCCATTAACTTAAGTCCATTGTAAGTCCCAAGGTCAGCAGAGCATGGCAGGCTGCTGAGCAATGACACAGCTACATGCAGGGTCCAAGCGTGCCATAGGCTAGAGACCATTCCCAAAGCTGCTGCTTATTTATGGGAAGCAGAGCACATATCCAAAGGCAGCTACTCAGCTACTTGTGGTAGATCCTACCGTAGAGTTGACTGCCAGTATCATCATGGGGAATAACTACCACCAGCTGTCCAGCCACTCAACCAGGCCCAGCCAAGTTGACATACAAATTTAACTACCACAATTCCATCCCTTGTCAACTTGGCACCTGTATAGATCTTCATTGGGTGGTCTCTGTACAGATACCCTTCACTGGGTGGCTCTAATCCCCTAGTTCCTGAGTGACAACCTCACCCCCTTGGCCTAGCAGGCCCTGTTCCTCTAACTCTTGGGTATGGTAGCTGTGCCTCGTCACTCTTGGGCAGCAGCTATGGCTCCATCCCACTGGCCCACATGAAAAAGCAACCCCACACTCCAGAACCAAGTTGTAATGGTCTAACTCTTTGAAACCTCGGGGGCCATGGTGGTTCCACCCCCAAAGGCCATGATCCCACTCTTTAAGGATAAGGCAGCCCTGCTTCCCATTTCCTTAGTCTTTCCACTTCTGCCTATTAATGCCCAAGGGCAACCCCACACTGCTGGAAATATTTCTGCCCAAAGGATACTTAGATTTCTTGTTCCATGGGCTGGCCAACCAGCTACTCCATTTTATGCCGGTCTCTTCACCAATTAATGCCCGAAGGCAACCTGCTCTGCCAGGAAACCACCTACCCAATGACACCCAGCTTTCTTCTCCATGGGCTGGTAAGCCTGTTGTTGTTTAATGCCGGTCTCTGGGCTCTGCCACTGCCATCTTTCATGCTGGTCTCTCTGCTGGTATCTCTCTGCCAGTCTCTTGGCTCTGCTCCTGCTGTCTCTCATGCCATATGCTGGGGTCTGTCTTCCAGGGTCTCAGGTCAAGGACACACTCCACTCCTGTTTCCACATTTTAGATATCTGTCAGAGCACCCCACTCTCTCAATACCAAATTCTGCTATGGTTACCTAGTGCCACTCTGACAAGAATATACCACAAATGGGATGGCCTTAACAAACAGGAGTTTATTCTCTTACAGTTTAGAGGCTTTAAGTCCAAGTTCAAAGTGTGAGGCTCTAGAGGCTGAGTGAAAGCCCCTCAACCTTGGGTTCAGCTCCGCCTCCTGCTCCTGGCCCACAGGAGCTAGAGGCATTTCTTCACTCAGACAGCTGCTGGCTGCTGAAGCTGACAAGCCCAAGATTGACAAGTAAAAAGGCACAGTCCCAATGTTACCAAACCACACGGCAGGCCATTAACTTGAGTCCATTGTAAGTCCCAAGGTTGGCAGATCATGGCAGGCTGCTGAAGGACATGGCTACATGCAGGGTCCAAGCATGCCATAAGCTAGAGACTATCTCCAAGGCTTCTCCTTATGTACAGGAAGCAGACCACATCCCAAAGACAGCTGCTTGTGGTAGATCCCACCATAGAGTTGACTGCCAGTCTTATCATGAGGAATAACTACCACCAGCTGCCCAGCCACTTAACCAGGCCCAGCCAAGTTGATATACAAATTTAACTACCACTAAGGCCAAGCTGCACTGAAAGAAATGGCAAAAGCAAGGCTCTATGATTTGACAGAATACCCATTGAAATGTTTCAACAAACGAATGCAGCACTGGAGGTGCTCACTCACTTATGCTAACAAATTTGGAAGACAGCTACCTGGCCAGCTAACTGGAGGAGATCCATATTCAAAAGAAAGGTGATCCAACAGAATGCAGAAATTACTGAACAATATCATTAATATCATATGTAAGTAATTTTTTTTCTGAAGATAATTCAAAAACAGTTGCAGCAGTATGTTATCAGGGAGCTGCCAGAAATTCAAGCTAGATTTAGCAGAGGACATGGAACAAGGGATATCATGGCTGATGTCAGGTAGATCTTGGCTGAAATTGAAGAGTACCAGGAATATGTCATTGGAACAGAACTAGGAAATAATGCATGGTTTAAAATCAGAAAAGGTGTGCATAAGGGTTGTATCTTTTCATCATACTTATTCAATCTCTATGCTGAGCAAATAATCCAAAAATCTGGACTATATGAAGAAGAGTGCAGCATCAGGTATGGAGGAAGAAGCATTAACAACATGTTGCCTCGTCTTTCTTATGCAGAGTGGCTAGTAGGTTTGAACCACCAACTTTTTGGTTACCAGCCAAATTCCTTAACCACCATACCACCAGAGCTTCTTAATAATTGTACTTAGTAAATGTTAAATAAATTAAAAAAAAAAAAAAAAAAGTGTGTGGACTGGACTGAGTGGAAGAGTAACAGATAATGGAATGAAGGAAAATAATATAAAGAAAGTTGTAGAGACTGTGGTGGTTATGTGTCTCAACTTGGTTGGGCCTGGTTGAGTGGCTGGGCAGCTGGTGATAGTTATTCCCCATGATGAGACTGGCAATTAGCTCCATGGTGAGATCTACCACAAGCAGCTGAGTAGCTGCATTTGCATGTGGTCTGCTTCCTGTATATAAGGAGAAGCCTTGGGAATGGTCTCTAGCCTATGGCATGCTTGGACCGTGCATATAGTCGTGTTGTTGCTCAGCAGCCTGATATGCTTTGCTGACCTTGGGACTTACAATGGACTTAAGTTAATGGCCTGCCATGTGGTTTAGTAACATCAGGACTGTGTCTTTTTCCTTGTCAGCCTTGGGACTTCTCAGCCTCAGCAGCCAGCAGCTGTCTGAGTGAAGAAAAGCGTCTAGCTCCAGTGGGCCGGAAGCAGGAGGTGGAGCTGGACTCCCAATTTTGAGGGGCTTTCACCCAGCTCCTAGAGCCTGGCACTTTGAACTCAGACTTAAAGCCTCCAAACTATAAGAGAATAAACTACTGTTGGTTAAGGCCATCCCATTTGTGATATATTCTTGCCAGACCGGCACTAGGTAACCAGAACAGAGACCAAATTGAGGAAAGCTTGGAAGGACAAAAAAATTCTTCCTTCTTTGAGAAGTGGTACGCATTAAAAGGTTTTTATCTAGAGATGTGACAGGTAAGGGAATTATACGGGGACAAGAATGTTTTAGAAATATTAACTGGATATGCAGGAGAGCAAGTAACACCCATCAGTGCTTCCCAGACTCTAGTTCAAATGCTTCCCATGGGTTAACCCACTGACAACGTCTATGAGATGGGTACCATCATTATCCTCATGTTACAGATTAGGAAAAAGAGACACAGATGTTAAATAATCTACCCAAAATCAAACAGCTAATAAGTAGTTGATCTGGCATTGAAATTTAGGCAATGAGACTGCAGATCTCATGCTTAAACATTACACTGTATGGCCTTTACTGTATGGCTGAGAAATGGTGAGAATAAAGCATTTTCAAAGAGGCAGTAAAGAACTTAAGCGGTGTGGATCTGGGTCAGAGTAATAATTGTAGAAATGGGGAGGAATCAATAAATAAAAACACATTGTGAAGAAAGAATTGCCAGGATTTGGCCTCACCAAATGTGTGGTGATATTGGGGAAAATTGAGGGTCACTAGTTACTTACTTGTTAGATTGTGGGGATTACAATAAATGTCACAAAACAAAATGTGTGTGAATTATTGAATAGAAAACCAATTTCCTGTGCAAACTTTCACCAAAATCACAATACAAATTTAATTTAAAAAGAGAGAGAGAGATGATAAAATCAAGCAAGAAACATTAAAAAGTCTTGCCCAGTGTCTACAGTTAGTAAATAGAATAGTGAGAACTCAGAAATAACTTTAGCCCCAACTCCATGATTCTTTCATCCTTACCTTAGTTACCCATTCTTCTCTCCTGAGTTTCTCTCCTGATTCCTTCATTTCATTTACCTAAGTACTAACTCCTTTTCAAGGTATAGTTCAGGCCTTACTTCCTTCCAACCTGAAGCCTTCATAAGATGTTCCAGACTTCAAGCGTCACTTCTTTTGAGGAACATCTACAGAAATGATTAATTTACAGCTGATGTTGAGCATTTAACATTGCCTTCTTGCATTGTCATTTTATGTTTTTAGGTAAATGTCCTAAATCCCCAAAGAAAATGATTGAATTGTAGTCTCCTATGGAATGGAAACATAGTACCTTTAGAACTCCTTGTATTATACCCTGAGTAGAAAAGATGTCCATGAGAGTTTGCCGGTACTAATTGTTTGAGGAAAAATGGACATATTTCCCTGCACATGTCTTTTATGTCTGCCCTTCTGTTCAATTGGACTAAATTCCCATCTTTCACCCAACAGCACCAGCGATTTTATTTAGGCAAGAAGACAAGGATATTGATTATTATCTAGGAGGTCCAGGGTTATCTCCTCTAAGACCTTGCCAACTAACACCTTGGAAGACAGTGTGGCCTTGAGATAATCAGATATAAAACAAATTTACAACACATTTTCACATTCATTAACTCATTTGATTATGTCATTTATCCAAAATATCCTCTCAGGCACACAGAATGTCCTAGAGACTATGGCCAGCACTGAGTTCTGAGAGCCAGGATTAACTCTCAGAGCAGCAAAAGAATGACCCGGAGCTGATATAGTTACAGCATCACATTCTAATCTATTAAATATTTTACTTAGTTATTATGTTTGTTCTTTGTCTGCCACTCTCATTAAAATATAAGCTCCTTATTATCAGGGATCTTTATCTTTTTTCAAGCCTCTCTTTACATCCAGGTCTCCAGAATAGTGTCTGATGCACAGCAAGTACTCAACACATATTTGCTGAAAGACTGACAAATAAACATCATGAAGTTCATGGGGCTCCACAACAACCAGGACAGTCTGTAGCATCAAGTCCAAATAAAGCAGGAATAGTGGAGCCAGGACAGCTTTCATGAGATCTTGGAACTAAGAGGCAGGGTAAAATGTATAGGCCCTTCTGGCCTTGTTCAGGGGTGGGTAAAAGAAGCGTTAAGCTAAGTGGGACAACAGCAACTGTTTGGGATACCTAGTGAAGACACAATTATTTTCCTATCTAGATGAGGAAATAGAACTGGAGGAGTCAAACTCCCCAGGTTACATAGCAAGCAAATTGCCGTTAAAAAGAGAAATCAGGACTTTGCAAAATTTAGTTTGGATTAACGGAGCACTTAAGAGAGTCAATCAGACCTGAGTTATAACCATGGCTCCACTTCTTTCTGTGTGACTAAAGCAAGTTACATACTAAATGTAAGGCTCAGTTTCTCATCTATTAAATGAGGTAGTATGTATTTCCTATTTTTTTTAGGAGAATTAAGTGAGAAAATGCAGGTAAAGCACTTAGTAAGGAACAAATATATACTATTATTGTAATAATTTTGGCAATTATTTATATTATTATTGCACAAATATTGAAGATCTACAATAAAGGCTATTAAGGGTTCAAATATGAATATATTTTCATCCTTCAGTTATCTCACAATCTAGACCTGAATGAATAAATTTTAAATGATGAGATATGCATGATGGAAGGAATCCCAATATCTCATTGAAGCAGAGGGAAAATACTACTAATATGCCTTGTGACTGTTATTCAAATTTATGCCCCAACCACCAA
>NW_006921857.1:2719628-2763097 GCF_000298275.1 Orycteropus afer afer | reverse complement strand
GCAAGAATGGCCAGACTTCGTCTCACCTATTTTGGTCATGTTGTAAGAAGGGACCATTCCCTGGAGAAGGATGTCATGCTTGGTAGGGTGGAGGACCGATGAAAGAGGGTGAGGCCTTCAACGAGATGGATTGATACCGTGGCTGCGATGATGGGATCAAGTATAGTAGGGATTGTGGGGCTGGTGTGGGATCGGACAGTGTTTTGTTCTGCTGTGCATGGGGTCACTATGAGTCGGAAACGACTCGACAGCACTTAACAACAACAACAACATGCCTTGTGAGGTCCAGGAAGACTTCCTGTCAGAGATAACTCTGGAGAGAAGTCCCATAAGGTTATTTGGGAGCTTTTCAGGCAAAGAAATGTGAACAAGAACATACGAACAAAGACAATATAAACAAAAGTGAATGTGTAGGGTAATTATAAGCTGTTTGAAGGAAAAAAAAAAAGGAGATGAGATTGAAGAGATGGAAACTGGGTAATGCAAACCTTGTAAGATATGTTAGGAAGCTTGAAGTTTATTCTTTTGGCAATGTGGAATAATAGGATTTGTTGTAGAAAAGAATAATATTATCAGTTGCTCAATGGTTCAATCATTCACAACTAAGTGGAGGATGAACTTGAAGGGGGCAAGAATTTAAACAGGGATTCCAATTAGGAGGTTAATGCAAGGGTCCAGGTGGTAAAAAAAAAAACAAAAAAACCTAACGGATAAATGTAAGGCAGTAAAGAGGAAAGAAGTGGATAAAGAGAAAATTTAACTCTTTAAAACTAGTTAATTGAATGGGGTTCAGGTTGAAGTTAGAAGAGGAAGTAGTTATGGGTAGTCTAAAAAATGGAAACCAAAAAAAGAGAAGCTTTTATTGGCCAAAATCTTTCTAGATAAATTTGTAAATAAATCACTCTAGGATACATGGTGAGGAGTTCATTTTCAGCTACTTTTATGGTATTTTATGTCTGTTTTTTTTTTTTTTCCTGAATTTTGGTACAAACATTTTTAAGGACTGTGATGATTACTTTTATATATCAACTTAGCGAGGCTATGATTGTCAGTGATTTAGCCAGATGTTGGACTGGTTGTTGTTCTGTGATGTAATGTAATATAATCACCTTCTATAATGTGATCTGATGTAACCACGCAGTCTGTTGAAAGGGGTGTTTCCTTGGACATGTGGTCTGCCTCCAAAATATAAGTGGATGTCCTGGCAAGATCATGCTCCCTCTTTTGACTGTGCACTGTTCTCATTGCCTGACCTACAGATCTTGTGACGTAAGTCTGCAGAATTCTCTGACCTGCCACCTGACCTATGGATTTTAGACCAGCCAGTCTCACGATTGCATGACTCTTTACCTCTATGTTGTTGTTAGTTGACATTGAATTGATTCAGTTTCAACTCATGACAACCCCATGTGCCAAAGTAGAACTTCTCCATAGGGTTTTTTAGGCTGTGACGTTTTGGAACAGATTGCCAGCCCCTCTTCCAAGGTGCCTCTGAGTGGGCTTGAACTGCCAACATTCTGGCTAGTAGTCAAACACTTAACTATATGTGCCACCTAGAGACATACATGGATCTATCTATGTATCTATTGTCTACTTATCTATCTCTCACTCTCACTGATTTTGCTCCTTTAAAGAACTCAAACTAAGACAAGAAACTACCAGTCTTCATTCACTTTTACCCGCCTTTCATATTAACCTTTGCATGTTCTTGTTGCAAATGAGCAAAGTGTATCAATGAAAAGAACTGGATTTCCCAATAGGAACCAAAACCTTTCAATCAAGCTTGTCTTTTGTAATTACTATAAAATAGCTTAGATGCTCAAAATCTCCATTTCTTTAGATGATAAACGAAAATATCAGTATTCATGCTTTCCTTCATATAAGATGTTGAGCAAAATACAGAGATTTGAAGAACAGAAAAAATATATTTTAAAATATCTCCTTGGATATATTTTCAAGGTGATTAAGAAGTGGTTTGATAAAGGTCTTCCTCTAGATTGTGAGGTTTTTAAAGGCAGGTAAATTAACAAGCATTTATTGATATTCAACAGAATGCCAGACCTACTATAAATTTGCGATGCTGCTTATAGCATATCATTTTAAGTTCTATCCCAACTAGCTCTGAAAATCTTATTTTTAATTGAAACCTTTTATATTTCCTTTCCATTAGTTTTCACTCTTCTTCATAATCCTTATCCTTAGAAAATTACAAATCAACAGAATGTGCATAAAATCAGTAACTTTGCAGGGTCTATGTCCTCTAAATTCAATTACATTTATAAAAAAAAATACATAAATTCATGTATGCATACATATATATATGTGTATATATATATGTATATATATATACGTATATACACATACACATATACATACATTCTCACATTCTCACTCATATTTATACACATGCATAAATACATATATATATGTATGTATATAAACATGTTTATATATATATGCTCCGAAGGAAGATGGGGCAATCTACTTTCGTAGTGATACCACCTCGGAAACCCAAGGAGGGGTCACTATGAGTCGAGTCCGACTCCACGGCACATAACAACAACAACAACAACATATATATATGTTTATATATATATATATAAACAGAAAGGAAGAACTGAATGAATATTTGTTAAATGAATGAGGGAAAATGTCTTACTCTAAGACAAAGTCTCGCTGTTTGATAGACTGTCATTCCTAACATAATACTCAACTGGTACCAAACCAAAAAACCAAACTCACTGCCATAGAGTTGGATCAGACTCATAGCAACCCCTCCTTGGGTTTCACTATAGAAGTAGATTGCCCAACCTTCCTTCCAAGGAGTGGCTGGTGGGTTTGAACTGCCAGCCTTCTAGTTAACAGTCCAATGCCTTAGGCACTATGCCGTCAGAGCTCAACTGGTAGGAAAAGAAAATTATCTCAATTTCCCACCTTCTTATGGCAGAATTCATCCAACTCCTTTATCACCTATCCTTGTGGCAAGTATTTGTCTTCATCTGAAATCTCCATCATGAAACTATATAGTGTGACAATTGGGACAGACTTGTTCTCTATTATTTCCAAATGCTGAGGCATATAGATAGTATGTATTTTAGCTTGGTGATGTATGTGTCTGTGTAACTTCATGGGGATAAGACAGAAGGAATCTACAGTAAGTCCCACCAGGAGAAGTAAGTATTAAAGCATAATTACTCAGAAAATCTCACAGCAAAATTGTTCTGTAAAGTAGCTATTTACCAATTCATATTTTTCAAACCATCAATAAACAGGGTTTGCAATAGGATCTAGGACCAATCATAAGTCTTAGTTTTCAGTCTCTGGGAAATTAGAACACAGTTCTGGAAAGCAGAGGAAAAGGGAATTAAATTATGTTAAATTTCTACTGTGTACTTGGTGGCAGATTAGATATTTTTATGCTAAATTGGGAACCCCATGAAAACAGCTACCTTGAATGTGGCTCTCAAAGACTATATCCAGAGCCCAGTATGGCCAAGCACATAGTAGGTGTTCAGAAACAACAACCACAATGATAGCTAAAGATTAGTTGAATACTTACTACATGTGATGCACTATTGCAAGCACCTTTCACGTACTAACTCATTTGAATTTCAGCAATACTATATGAGTCAGGTTTGACTCGATGGCACATAACAACAACAACAACAACAACATAAAAAATATAAATAAATAAATAAAACACCAACTCACTGCCATTGAGTAGATTCCAACTCACAGAGACCCATTCGGTTTCCAAGGCTGTCAATCTTTACAGAAGCAGTCTACCCCATCTTTCTTCCATGGAGCAGCTGATGGGTTCAAACCACTGACCTTATGCTTAACAGCCAAATGCTTTGACCATTACACCAGGAGGGCTCCTATAGCAATACTATAGAGAAGGTATTATGTCCACTTTATAGATAAGGAAACTTAAAGAGAGGTTAAGCAACTTGGCCAAGGTCACATAGGTGGCAGGGCTTGGTCACAAACTTGGGCAATTCAGCTTTATAGCCCATACTTAATCGCTATATTAGACTTGTTGAGTGAGTAAATGAACATCATTTCTTATAGGAACCGGTTGTTGTTGTTGTTGTTTGCCGTCGAGTAGACCCCGACTCAAAGCTTTTTTTTATTGGGTTACCTATAGGACTGATGCAAATTTACCTTTTCCAAACCCATAGTGCCTGCCTTTTGTTGCACAGATGAAGCAGTATGTTTCTCCTCTTGCTTTGTAAACCTCAGGTAAAGCCTCTTTCCCTCACACTTCACCTCTTGTTCTTCACAGCTCAGTACTAATCATCAGCGCATAATGCAGTGTAGAATTGCCAACCCCATCCCGATGATGTAGTTATTTCCAATTGGCACTTGGGAGCAGTGAGGATAGGAGGCATTACTCATAGCCAAGAGTACAGATGTTTCTAATTGCTTTCCATTACCAAGAATAACAGCTGTTTACATCTATCAGCAAATAATTCACAAGAGCTCCAGACTATTAAGATAACACACCCCACCTGGTCACCATCACAAGTTGTCAAGGCCAAGATAGAGGCTGCCAGAATCCCCTTCTGCATCTCTGTTCATCAACTGACAGCATGTGTCACCTTCAGATATCCTTATGCTACCCCACAAGCTCTGGCTTCTTGGTGGCCTGACACATCAAATGGACATATGGATTCTTCATGGCTTTGCAGTAAATGTTTTATGGTTATCTTGCAGCCAAGGGCAGCTGACATGGAGAAGCAAGGGACTTGCGAATAGCCTGATGAAAGAATTTCTGCACTTTTTTTCAGGAAGAAGTGTTCTGCTTAGAGGAGTTTCACAGCTGCAATGTGTTTCACTTCCTTTAACGCACCAACAAATTGCACTGGGTGATAGATTATACAGTTCAATAGCATCCGCGGGACCTGATCACATGCTTGGATACAATCCCTGAAATGGACAGAAAATGTTAACAGTTCAGTGAACATTATCACGTAGTTTTACTGGCCACAAAAGAATACAAATATTACAACACATCATAGATATTGGAGTTTAAAAGACCAACAGCACCTCCTTGCCAGTGCAACACTGATCCCCACTGCATGTTTTATTTCCAGGCTAGTTTAAAGTGACTAAGGCAATTTGTCTCTAATTTTTTTTCTGTGGAGACCTTCCCAGAATCTAGTACAACTTTGTGTCCCAACTTTCTCTAATGTATATCTGAGATTGTCTTTCCAAGCATTCAGACAGATTTCTTTTTTAAACCATGGATTCTTTGACTTATAAAAATAATATGATTTCATGTAGTTAAAACTATATGAATGTCTGCAATGGTATATAGATTTTTTTCTTTCAGTTTATACTAACAAGTCTCCAGAGTGTCCACCAACCACTCCTCCCTTTCTTGTACTTGTATGACATTCTGCACCCAATGGTAGAGTTGGTCTATGATTGCTTTGACCAATAGAATATGCCAGAGTGATGTTTTTGCCAGTGGTAAGCCTAATACTTAACAACACTGGCAGTCCTTTTCCCTTCTTTTGAAATTCTTGCTCTGAGGGAAATCAAGGGCTATGTAAGAACTCTTAATACATTGATACCTTCTCCACAACATTGATGACACAATCCCCAAGACAACATCTTCCACTTAGATTATAATTTGGACAATAAATATCATTTTAGTTGCTAATCAACAGAAACAAGAAGAAGAGAAGTAAATGCTCATAATCCATCTTACTCCTTCTCTTTTCCACTAATCCATGCTTCACTCCATTGTCAAAAATTGGTTTATTACATAGCTTAGCCTTTAAAGAAGGTAGTATACGTTTTAGGTCTCTGCTACTGCACAGGATACCAATACAAATGGCTGCACTTAGTTTTTCTAAATATATACCAAACAGTCTGGTTTGAATTAGAATAAACCATCACTTCCTTCCAGGAAATTTGGTTCTTTTAATAGAACTCCAACAAGTTTGGAAACTGTACAGATTCTCTTTTCAAAACATCAAATATAAATCTGTAGATGCTATTTGGAAAAGTACAAGTTTTGAAAACCTTAAAAAGTGCTTGTATTACTTATAAAAGTGTTGGTTTTACAATGCAGCCTTATTTGTGCATATAGATAATATCATATACATATACACGTATTTGTGTATACATGTGTATAAATGTGTATGTGTGTGGGGTGTGTGTTTGTGTATAGTTGTAGTGTACATTTCCAAATGTATGGCAATATTGAGCCACTTTACATCTGCTTCATGATCATGAAAGGAGCACAGCATTAGAACACACAAAAAACCCAAAACCAAAACTCACTCCCATGGAGTAAAATCCAACTTATAGTGACCCTTTCTTGGGTTTCCAAGGAGGTATCTCTAGGGAAATAGATTGCCCAGTCTTCCTTCCCAGAGTGGCAGGTGGTTTTGAACCACCAGCTTTCTGGTTAGCAGACAAATGCCTAAGGCACTATGTCACCAGAGCTCAGTGACTGAATTTGCATACCATTACCCTAACCACATCTCTACCTGATTTTCAGAAGACTAACACAGCATCATGGATTCCCTTTTACTTCTAAAACTTATTATTCTAATATAACCTTACTGTATTTTCTTATCTCACTTATTGCTTACATGTTATTAAATGGATTTGTACAGCATAATTGCTAGCCTATAAGATTTATTAATAAGAAAGCTAAGGTTTCAACATTACCTGAATAAAATTTGTTTCTAACTTTAGTCTTTGTAGCAATATTAGGGAGCAGGTAGCCACTCTCTCTGCATAATAATTTTTTTTTTAAGTAACAATATAATGGAAGAGTTTGCATTAACACGAAATACCTTATATATTCAATTTAATTAATCAAGTGTTGATTTGGGGGAGTGGAATATAGTTTTTCCAATAAAAATTATGACAAAACTACAATGCCCATTTCACTTTTGACTTCTATAATTTTCAAGGGATTACTTAATCACTTAATATTGAGATAATTCTATCTTGAAGTGTCTATTATAGCTTCCACATAAATTTTCCTTTCTTTCAGTTTTTTTTTTTTTTTTTTGGTTTTATTTATTTTTTTATTTATTATGCTTTTTTAGTTTTTTTTTTTTAAATTGTGATTTGGGTGAAAATTTACAGAGCAAATTCACTTTCCATACAGCAGTT
Source organism: Orycteropus afer afer (assembly GCF_000298275.1). Lineage (NCBI taxonomy): Eukaryota > Metazoa > Chordata > Mammalia > Tubulidentata > Orycteropodidae > Orycteropus > Orycteropus afer. Next base: position 2,755,957 of record NW_006921857.1, on the reverse strand, counting down.
CACATACACTTTGTCTCATGATATTGACCACAATTTACCACAACACAACAGCTCCCCTCCACTTCCTCCCAATAGTTACCTCTTCCCTGTGTCCATCCCTTCATGCACTCCTGCCTCCTGAGCTGTCTCCTTGTGCATAAGCAGCCCTTCTTTCTCCCATGATTGTTCTCTCCCAGGAGTGTATCTACCTCAGGTAAATGTTCAACTCATATGCCTGTCTTTTGTTTGGCTGGAAATCACAGGTGTGGGTTCAATTCCAGACCTGAAGAGCAGCTAGGGGCCATAGTCTCAGTGGTTCCAGCAGGCTCTATCAGACCAGCAAACCAGTTCCCCCCTCCTTTTTTTTCCCTCTGCATAATAATTTTAAGGAAGCTAAAACAGCTCACTCTCTGAGTTGAAAGAAAATATTTTCTCTAATTAAACTCAGTCATTTAGCTCTGGTGGTGTAGTGCCTAAGGCATTTGACTGCTAACCAGAAGGCTGGCAGTTCAAACCCACCAGCCACTCCTCAGAAGGAAGATTGGGCAGTCTATTTCCATCTCTGCTTCGCAAACCAAGGAGGGGTCACTATGAGTCAAAATGACTCGATGGCAGTGACTTTGGTTTTTTTGGTTTATCAATAAATCACACCATTTAATGTGTAGAAGGAAACAAATGTTTTATATCCTTTTTACAAAAAGAAAAAATGCATAGTTTTTCAAAAGGAAAAAGCATAGTAATTAAGTTAATCCTTATGAATATAATATAGTTCAAGTTAGAAGAAAAGATTCGTGATGCAACTATTTGTATTGAGAGATCTTCAAAGTAAAGATATACGAGATGTATAATCACTTTAATGTTTCTTTTGAAGTTGCAAAATGGTCCCAGTTACTTGTACTCCAGGAAAATTGTAGCCAACACTCACCAGCAGCCCAATCTTAAGAATACAATAAAGAGCAATTTTCAGGAAGAATACTGGGTAGGCTTATAAAGCAGAAAAAAAGTCTGTTCATGAGTCTCCTTGTTCTTTCTCATTACTTTCATCCAATCTTTCATTTACACTAAAGTGATTTTTAAATGATCTAACGCAATTAGAGTTTTAATTTTTGACATGAACTTTGAAATTTGGAATTTCCCAGTGCCTGAGGTGTTACTACCATATTTTGCACAAATAAAGCATACTACATGTTTTTGTAAACCACACACACACGCGCACTATTTTCATAAGTGTGCAATTTCATAAGTGCGATAGTTTTTTACATGTTACTGACTTCAATTTCATTTTTCTGTCCAACAGACTTCAAGAGAAAACTGACCTCATGGAAACGTCATCTAAAGTAGATATTTTCCTAACCTGAGTGCAAACAATGATGAACTGAAGAGCCTTGTGACAGAAATGGGGCACCATGTTGAAACCAAAGAATGAATGCACAAAGAACCAGAAATTAGTCAGTAAGAAATGATCCCAGACCTACCACTACAAGAACAAGATGTGGTTTACATTTTATTTCTTTAATAAATCTTAAACTGAAATATAATTTTTGATAATCAATGTCTTTGAAATCAACAAATGAAAGTCACCTAAAAAATTGGGTTTTTATCTTAAAATAGGCCGTTTTAGTTTGTTCATTCATCATTATCATCATCTGACTCCCGATACCCTTCAAAGTCTGAGCCCTCTTCACTATCGTGACTGAAATATCTCAGAGCTGCCTGAAGATGCTCTTCTGTGATTTCTGAACTGATGTCATTATCATCACTGCCTTCATAGCCTTCATCTTCATTATTGACATTTTGCTGGCACATAATCTTAGCATTTCCGAAACCATTGTAAATGATTTCTGGAGTTATTTTCTCTTAAACAGAAACCACTCATTTGCAGACTTCTTTGAACATTGCCAGTTTCAGTTTTCCTGATGGTGTGAACTCATGAGTCCCAGACTGCATCTATTCCTCACACATGCTCACAAAAGTCTTAAACAGGTAGTTAACTGTTATATCTAATGGCTGCAGCTTCCAGACAAAGCCACCCAATATAACTGCTATATGGGCAATAGTTAATACAATTTTTAGGTTTTTTTTTTTTTTTTTTTCATGTGTGAGCAGCCATGACATTGAGAATTGGTAAAGACTTCTTCAAAAATGTCCGTTCTTCTTGTCCCTGTAACATTTATCTGGTAAGTCTAATGAAAATCACCATAAGCTTAAATTTTACCCAACTTGCAGTATAACCCCTTCTACAGTGAAGCAAGCCATCTCCTCCCCAGTGGTTGTAATGGCTTAAGTTTTTGTACCAGAAGTACCTACTGTCCTGATGGCCAGAAAATTGAAAGACAGCAGAACCTTATCCAAATTAATTATGCCCATTACAGAAATACCTAGTTGAGATATTTTTTTGAGTGACAAATTCAAGGAAGTAGACTCTCTTTTGATCCCAGTTATCTAGAGGGCAACAGTGGTTCTTATTCTCACAGAAAGGCCATTACTTTTCATGAATTAGAAATCCAGGTGAAACTCATCTTGAAATCTGGGACTCCTATTTGATTTTCCAGAAGCTTCACTTTGATCTGAATTGTGATAGTAGAGACCACTTGATTTTGTTCCCTTTGAGTAATAATCCACTATTTCACGTCATCAACCAATGCAGGTAATTTTTCTCTAGGCTCAAAATGAGCACATTTTTTTCAGATTCGTTTTCTCCAACTCCTTTTTCTCCTTTCTCCATTCCCAAATGGGTGACTCTCCAACCTTGAACTCTCTCACTGTGATTCTATTGCTTGTTTCTTCCACCCTTGCAATGACTTTCAGTTTGAAGTTAGTGGTAAAGGACTTGTATTTAATTCCTAAAGAGGTCTAAGAAAAAATGTGCACAATATAATCAATAACTTGCTAGTTCTGTGACAACAACAACAACAAAAACTCAATACCCAGTCAATTCCAAGTCATAGCTAGTTCTGTAACAACAACGAAAACTCACTACCAGTCAATTCCAACTCATAGCAACCCCCATTTGGGTTTTCAAGGCTGTAAATCCTTTGTATGTATGATTTGGGTGAAAGTTTGCAGAGCAAATTCATTTTGCCTACAATAGTTCATACACATTATGTTTCATGACATTCATCGCAATCCCCATAATATAACAACTCTCTTCTCATTTCCTCCCTTTGGTTACCTTTTCCCTGTGTCCTTTTTTCATATGCATTCCTGCCCTCTGAGCTTTCTCCCTGTGCAAATACAGACCCTCTGATCTCCCAAGGCTGTGAATCTATACAGAAGAAGATTATCTCATCTTTCTTCAGTGAGCTGGCTGGTGAGTTCGAACCATCGACCTCTTGGTTAGCAGCCACATGCCTTAACAACTACACCACCAGAGCTCCTTCGTTCTAGTAAAGAGATTGTAAAATACAAATGTGAGGTGTACAAGAAGTAAAGGTCTTTTTATATACTCACAAGCGTATGACAAAAGTGACCCATGATCATTGATCAAATTACATTGGCGCTAATAAGACATAATTAGACTATGAGCTAAAGACTAAACATAGCCTAGTGATTTCACTTACAATAATCTGATAAGGTTTTCACTTTCAACTACTGAGCCAAGAGTGATTTTGTATCAGTTTTGCTTTGTTTACTCCTCCAATTAAAAGCCAGAGTCAGAAGATGACTGTGATAATTATGTCAATGCATATCGATTCAAGATTCCTATTGATAGCTATTCCATGCCATTTATACCCGTGCAGGCTTCACTTTGTTTACACTTCCAATTAATAACACGTGATTTGTGGATCGGCTTCAGTAGATTCAAGGTTCCCACTGATTACTCAAAAGGAGGGATAAAATTATCAGCTTAAATTAATAGAAACAAACACACAGCTTCAATTGCTTTTTTCCTAACTACTATAAACTTGATTCATGACTTCGTGACCATGGCTTCTACCTTTATTAAACAAATACAATCAAAAGTAACATTTTTGGACTATTGGATGGGAGTGAATGGGGCCTAAATTCACTTCTGTAAATGTCATGAATCATGCATGATATATGTATGGGAGTCCTTTGCTAGAATTTTTACATAATTTCATCATTTCTGTGCATTATATGGATATGCACATTATTTACATTATTTACATTATGGGTGCACTAATTGTGAAAAAAAAAAGTATGGCATATAAGTTATCACTTTTCTATTGATATACGAGGCCAGTCTTGAGATTGTGTCACAGGTTTTATTATTATTTTTTATTTTTAAATTATTATTGATACATAGGAAGTTTAAAAAATAATATAGTCTCTTGAATCTTTCCCCCAGGTTTCCCAATGTTCCACCAGCTCTGAAATTTCCCTTTTCCATTGTCCATGTTAAAATACCAGAAGATAAATATATTCTTAATAAACATGACAAGGTTTCTCTCACATTTGTCTTCAAAGGCTGCAGGAAAACAGCTAATTATTAATTAGATTGCAATAGAATGATGCTAATATAGTACTGGTGAACATACTTGTTTCCAGGCTGGCATGATATGGCATGCAAGTTGGCATGCAGTGTTATATGAACATATGGCAGGCAGAAGCTGCTGTTTCCTCCTAGGAAACAGCAACGGAAACGTCAGTTCCCACAGTATTGAAGACACACACCCCAAAACTCTTCAGTGCTGTTGAGGGCTTAGTGCACATGCCATTTCCCAGTCATTGGGATGGGGAGAAAAACTTTACACATGATGTCATGCCAGCAACCATGAGAACTGAAAGTCTGTTTCCCCGAGAAGAAGAAGGCATGCAACCAGAAGTTCTCACTGAAGCTGCTGTGTCAGAACACAGTAGCAGTGATTTGTATTTGCAGCTATGAGATTTCATCATAAAGAAATGTCTACCTGGAAATTAACTCAACCATTCAAATAGCTTAGCTCCCTGCCTCCAAGCAAAACTATGCTTAGAACTAGAAGAAGACATAGAGATCTACCTCCGTTATTTTTACAGCTGAGAAAACAGACACATTCTCTATGACTTCTCCAGATATTAAAATTCTGAGTCTGGATGAATAGCCAAGGTTTTCAGGTCTTCTAGAATTATATTGTTAAAGCAGATCATTCTCTATTACTAACCTCTCCCTAAGTATAATAATCTGTACTCTCTGGAAAGTCATCCAATTTTACCTGACTCTCTACCACAGAAATTCATTTTCTTCATTCCGTTCTCCATGGCAGTAAAGCACATTTAGTATGTAATAAACCTGCACCTTTTTGAAGACTATTATTAAGTATCTCTCAGTCTTCCCTTAGTCAAAGTATATAAATGAGGTTGCTTCAGGAAGAAGATTGTTATACAGATCTATGTTCTTGATTATTTATATTTTTAGCTGCTCCAACATTCTTATTTGCTTGGAAATATAAGAAAATAGGAATTTTCCATGTTTTAAAAATCTCTACCATAAACAGGTAATAATAATAAAAATAAATTTTCTGTTTTTCAACATGCGTTCTAGTTAAACAAATGGAAGTTTGGTTTTCAGCATTAAGTTGAAGATGTTATTCCAAAAGACTTTCCTAGTTTAACAGAATAATTCTTAATTAAGAATGAAGGCCCTTCCTCTTGCTTCCCACTTTCTACTCCTAAGTGAAGAGATGAGTCAATAAAGTTAATAAAGAGTAAGAGAGGAGGACTCCTCTGGGATCTGATAGCAACCCAAAGAAGAAAACTCCTAGTATTGGAAGAGCTCCACAGGTACCTTCATCTGAAAGATTTTGTTTTAAATTTTCCTTTTCCTGAGCAAAAACTCTTCAGCATTTGAGCTCAAAATTGTGAGCAAAACTGTCTGCAGGAACTTTGCTTCTGGCCACCTACATTAGCCAGTTTCAGAGACCAGTGCACCAAACTGCAAGAGAGCTTGGGTCTTCTGGTGCCTGGTCTAGCAATGCAATCATACTGAGGGGTGAAAATCTGAACAATCATTGCAAATGAAAAGCCAAGTTTCTTTTGTCTCTCTTCAGGCTATCCTGTGAGTATTTGTATTTTATCGCTGTGGTTGTTGTCATTACTGGATATTTCTATCTGATATGGTGTTTTTCTAACATGGAAGAGAGTCCTAATCAGGATGCCTGCCAGGCAGAGCAGAATGCCATTACGAGGAGAGCTGCGGCTGCTGCGAGAAAGCTGCCACCATCGCAGGGAATTTATCTCTGCAAGTGCTGATCATAATGGACTTCTTCACTAAATGACTTTGGATGAGCGGGACTTTGGCAAAGGCACTGGAAGTCCCACACTCTGTTATAAAACTGAATGCCCGTGTAATGGATGCTAAGGAGAAGCAGGGATGTGAGGACAGGTGTGGGGAGAGAATCTGTCTAAATGGCATCGCCAACAACACTGTAGAGGGGAGTAGAGAAATCTAAACTTGTTCCTGAGTTCGCCCAACAGAGAAAAGGACCAAGCATGGACCAAACAAATAAAAAGGAAGAAATATTTCATTACAAGCAGTAGAGTCACAACAATTCTAGAGAGAAGAAGCAAACAATAAGCAAACACTTATGATATTTTAATAGGTGGGTGAAAAGAATAAAGAAAAATAAGCAAAGTCAGGGGATAGACAGTGATTTGGGGGTATGGTTATGGGGATATTTTGGAAAAGTTGGCATAGAAATACCTGTCTGATGAGTTGAAATGAGCTGATGCTTAATGAACTGAGGGCATAAGCCTTGCAGACATCTGGAGGAAGCATTTCAGGCAGAGAAAACAATAAGTTCAAGGCCCTAAAGCAGACATACAATGGCTGTCAAGAACAGCAAGATGTCCCTGTGAGTGAAAAGGAGTAAACTTGAGGGACAATCTGATAGGTAGAGCTGGTAGGTCAGTGGAATAACTTGAAATTTTACTGAGTGAGGAGGATAGTGTGGTGCAGTGAATTGCTTAGTATGGTCTTTCTAGCCAAGATCTTGTTGACTCCCACCAGATGGCTGGGTGGGACTATGCAAATGTGAGTTGCTTATGGTCCACTGAAGGGATTAGATAGCTTGCTAGTAATGTAAATAAGGTACATGGCACTCTTGTGGTGATGGAACCATGCAAATAAGGTGTGTGGAATCTTAACATGGGGATTGGTCTGTTTTGCCATCTCTGTAGGCTTAAAATGAGCCATCTCAGAGGTGGAAAGGGGGAATCTCACTACCATAAAGAAGAGCCAAGAGTGGGATGCATCCTTTGGACCTGGGATCCCTGAGCTAAACATCTTCTATCCAGGAGACAGAGAGCTGTGACACCAGGGATGGCAAGAAGCCATGGCAGAGAAATGGTGGTAGCAGAGGTGGCAGAACCAACAGACTGGCACAAGACATAATGGTCTTTCCAGCCCATGGAGGAAGAAAGCTCAGGGTCTTTGGGCTAGAGACTTGCTAGTGGAGTGGGTGCCTCTCTAGTTATATATCAGCAGAGCTAAGATACCTTTGTAACACTTGCCTGAGCAAGGCATAGGTTAAGGGGCTGCAGAGTCTAGAGGTCAAGGCCAGAGAGAGGCCTGCTTACTGCACAGATTATAAAAGGCTGTCCTGATTGAAGAATTGTATCCTGAGCCATTTCTGATTCTGAATTATAATCCTTTACTTCCCTAATAAATGATGTATTAGTGAATTTTGTCTGAGTTCTACATGGCCATTGCAATGGGTTATCAAATCCAGCAGAGAAGTAGAGAGTGTAGGGAATGAGGGTTGGTGTCGGAGTTGGTAAAAAGGTTGGCAGGTAGCAGTATGTCTGACCACTGCATCATAGGAATTAGCCCTGGGCTGTTGATGTTGACCTTGATCCTCCTTTCCCTTGTGAAGTTAGAGGAGATCAGATGCCACCCCCCATACCATCTTGATAGGTTATCAGTATAGGGTTTTGAGCAGAGGACTGACTTTATTTTACATAGGTGTTATAAGAACTCACTCTGTGTTTCTGTGGTGAACAGATTGTGGGGGAGCAAAACGCAAAGCAGGAATACCAGTTTATGTTGAAACTGAAGTCTAGAAGAGAGATGATGGTGGGTTGGACTATAGTTGTGTTAACATATATGGAGGAAAATTGTCAAATTTGATATATAACTTGAAGGTAGAGCCAATAGGATTTGCTGATGAAATGGATATGGGGCTTAAGAAAAGTTAGGAGTGAAGATGACTCCAGAGATTTTTATTGGAGTCATGGGAAAAATGGGGTTACCATTTACTGTGGAAGACTAGGGGAAGGAAAAGTTTGGGTAGATAATTAAGGAATCTGTTATAGATATCTTAAGCTTGTAAAGTTAAATGAAGAAATGGAATAGGTGTTTGTATATATGAATATGGAATTCAGAGGAGAAAAAAAAAGTTAGGACTGGAGTCTCACCAGGATAGAGATGGTGATTAAAAACATGGAGATAGAGGAGATAACCTAGAAAGTAAGTATACATTAGAAAATGTCCCAAGAACTGAGAACTGAATAAATTCTGCATTTTGAGAAAGATGAAGATGATGTATTAAAGGAAATTGAGGACAAGCGGCCAGTAAACACGAAAAACAAAGAATGCAGCTCCAGCCAAACACAGAAAGTGTTTCAGGGAGGGGTGATGAACTGTGAAATGTGCTGATTGTAGATCAAGAAATACAAAGGTTATGCATTAAAAGCATTCAATATGGCAATGTGGGCATCACTGGTAAGCTTAAAGTCAAGTTTTTGTGTGGATGTGGCCTTACTGGATCAGATATGGATCATAGTCTTATCGGAATGTTGAAAAGAGAGTGGGAAGAATCTGTATGGGAGAGAGTGAGATTAGACAACTCTTCCAATTGTTTCTGCTATAAATGAGCAGAGATATAAACAGAAACTGAAAAGAAATGATAGATCAAGAGAAATTTATTTTAAGATGGAAGATATTATAGTTTTGTTTTGTTTTGTTTGGGTATGATCATGCTAAGTTTTTAAAAGAAATTTTATGTTACCGAGAAGGGAACAACTGTAGGAGAGAAGCCTTCAAAGGGCATAGGACCTGCAGCAGTTTTTCTCAAATTATCTGGTGATGAAAGTCCAGTTTTTTCTCCAATCTGTCACAGACCAATGCTTTTGCAAAATTCAATAAAAAGGAATTATTGGAATAGTGAAACAATAAAGTAAAGACATATAATACAGAAGCCCAATATTATTTTATTATCAGATTCAACAGACATAAAATTATGCTGTCAAATTATTATGAAGATTTCTATACATTTATTTGCAATTTCCATACTTAACATGGACTGGCCCATGGTTTCTACACTAAGTAGCATGAATCTACTGCATTAAAAAGGAGGTGCTGGCTTAGTAAGAATGGATAGTGCATTCAAACTAGTAAATGCGCTAGTAAATGTTGGGAAGGCTGAGTATATGGGCTCAGAGGAAGACAGAATATAGACCTCTTGGAACATACACAGTCTCTCTTGTGATTGGTTCTATTTCCTCAGAAAAGAATGAGAGTGAAATGGCAGACAGCATGTTGGAGGATTGAGGAGAGAAGATGTGAAATGGTGTACAAGAATGAGAGAATTAATTGACTAAGGAAATACATAGGATTTCAAAGTAATATTAAAGGCCAACTTGAGATTTGGGGTTGTGAATTTAAAGTTAGACCAGTCTGTTTTGTTGTATATTTTTCTACAACCGTGTATGGCATCTGTGATGAAGTGTGAGATAGGAGAAGGGTTGCATTTAACCAGAGTCAGAGAGAGTATAACAAAAAGAAAGAAGGCAAGGGAGTTCTTTTTTATTTCTAGTATTTGTCAGATTAATTCATTCTCCTGCAACCTTACTGTCATCACTCTGATAAAAGCACTCATTGTTCAAAGGTCTAATTTGCTGTAATTATTATCTCAATGATTTTCTTCCACTAATTTAACCTACATATTAACTACATATTATAACCAGATTAATCTTGCTAAAATTCTAAATTCATGATTTTGCTCAGATAGCCCATGAACAAATGATGTTTCCTTTTTGCTCTAAATGCAAATGTTCCTACCACTCAAGACCTCCCAGGGCTCGTACCTTCATCTTCTCTAGCACACACTGGGCAAATTCTGCCATTGTTGTTGTTAGGTGCCTTCGAGTCATCTTCGACTCATAGCGACCCTATACACAGCAGTACAAACTCCACCCGGTTCAGCACCAGCTCTGGGATCCTGGTTATATTTGAGCCCATCCTTGCAACCACTGTGTCAATTCGTCTTGTTTAGGGCTTTTCCCTCTTTCATCAACCCTCCACCTTTCTAAGCATGACACCCTTCTCCAGGGCATGGTCCCTTCTTATAACATGACCAAAGTAGGTGAGACAAAGTCTGGACATTTTCGCTTCCAAGGAGCATTCCGGCCGCATTTCCTTCAGGACAGATCTCTTAGTTCTTTGAGCAGTTCATGGTACTTTCAGCATTCTTCACCAGCACAACTCAAAAACAAAAATTCTTCTTTGGTTTTCCTTATTCATTTCCCAGCTCTCAGAAGCATATGAGGTGATTGAAAATATCATGGCTTGTGTCAGACACGCCTTAGTCCTCAAGGAGACATCTTTGCTCCTCAGCACTTGAAAGAGGTCCTTTGCAGCCAACTTGCCCAGTGCTATAGGTCATCTGATGTCCTGACTGCTGCTTCCATTGGTGTCAATTATAGAACCAAGCAATGTGAATTTTTTGACAACTTCAGTCTGTTCTCCATTTATCATGATATTGCTTATAGGTCCAGTTGTGAGGATTTTTGTTTTCTTTATATTGAAATGTAATCCATACTACAGACTGTATTCTTCAATCTTCATCAGTAAGTGCTTCAAGTCATCCTCACTTTCAACAAGCAGAGCTGTGTCCTCAGCTTATCACAAGTTGTTAATGAATCTTCCTCCAATCTTGATGCCACATTCTTCTTCATATAGTCCAGCTTCTCAGATTATTTGCTCAGCATATAGATTGAATAAGTGTGGAGACAGAATACAACCCTGACACACTCCCTTCTTGATTTTAAACCATGTAGTGTCCCCTTGTTCTGTTCGAATGGCAGCCTCCTCGTCAATGCACAGGTTCCTCATGAGTACAATTAAGTGTTCTGAAATTCCCATTCTTCTCAATGTTATCCACAATTTGTTATGATCCACACAATAAAATGCTTTTGCATAGTCAATAAAACACAATCATCTTTAAAACACAAACAGTAATCATCTTTCTGGTATTCTTTGCCTTGAGCCAAGATCCATCTGACATCAGCAATGACATCCCTTGTTCCACATCCTCTTCTGAATCCAGCCTGCACCTCTGGAAGTTCTCTGTCAATATACTGCTGAAACCATTTTCGAATTATCTTCAGTAAGATTTTACTTGCATGCAATATTAATGATATTGTTCAATAATTTCCACACTCTGTGGGATCACCTTTCTTTGGAATGTGTACAAATATGGATCTCATCCAGTCAGTTGGGCAGGTAGCTATCTTCCAAATCTCTTGGCATAACTGAATGATTGCCTCCAGTGGGGCATCCATTTGTTGAAACATCTCAATGGGTATTCCATCAATTCCTGGAGCCTTGTTCTTCGCCAAATCCTTCAATGCAGCTTCAACTTCTTCCTTCAATACCATTGGTTCTTGATCACCTCCTAAAATGGACAAACATCAACTAATTCTTTTTGGTAAAGTGACTCTGTGCATTCCTTTCATCTTCTTTTGATACTTCCTGCATCATTCAATATTTTGCCCATGTTGTTGTTGTTGTTATGTGCCATCGAGTCAGACCCGACTCATAGCAACCCCTTCTTGGGTTCCTGAGCCAGTATCACTACAGAAGTAGATTGCCCAACCCTCCTTCCAAGGAATGACTGGTGGGTTTGAAATACCAGCCTTCTGGTTAGCAGTCAAGTGCCTTAAGCACTATACTGCCAGAGCTCACATAGAATCTTTCAGTATTGCAACTCGTGGATTAAATTTTTTTCCTCAATTCTTTCAGTTTGAGGAATTTTGAGTTTGTTCTTTGCTTTTGGTTGTCTAAATCCAGGTCTTTGCACATTTTCAATATAGTAATTGACTTTGTCTGCTCGAGCTACTCTTTGAAATCTGTTCAGCTCTTCTGTCTTGTCATTTCTTCCATTTGCTTTAACTGCTCTACATTCAAGGGCAAGTTTCAGAGTCTCTTCTGACATCCATTTTGGTCTTTTCTTGTTTTCTCATCTTTTTAATGACCTCTTGCTTTCTTCATGTATGATGTTCTTGATGTCATCCCACAATTTCTCCAGTTTATGGTCATTTGTGTTCAATGCATCAAATCTATTCTTTAGATGGTCTCTAAATTCAGGAGGGATATATTCAAGGTCATATTTTGGCTGTTGTGGACTTGTTTTAATTGTCTTCAACATCAAGTTGAACTTGCATATGAGCAGTTGATGGACTGTTCCACAATCCACTCTTGGCCTTGTTTTGGCTAAAGATATTGAGCTTTTCCATTGTCTCTTGCCACAGATATAGTCAATCTGATTGCTGTGTATTACATCTGGTGAATTCCACATGTATAGCTGCTATTTGTGCTGTTGAAAAAATATATTTGCAATGAATAAATCGTTGCAAAATTCTATCATGACATCTCCAGAGTATTTCTGTCACCAAGGCCAAATTTTCCAACTACAGGTGACTCTTCTCTGTTTCCAACTTTTGCATTGCACCAGTGATAATTAACACATCTTCATTGCTCATTCGGTCAATTTCAGACTGCAGAAGTTGATAAAAATCTTCAATTTCCTCATTTTTGGCTTTGGTGCTTAATGCATAAATTTGAATAATAGTCGTGGTGACAGTTATATTTCTGTGTTCAATTGGCTGGGCCTGTTGAGTGGCTGGGCAGCTGGATGTAGTATTCCCCTTGATGAGACTAGTAATCAACTCCATGGTGGACTCTACTGTGAGCAGCTGAGTAGCTGTCTTAGGGATGTGGTCTGCTTCCCATATATAAGGAGAAGCCTTGGGGAAAGTTTTCTCGTTTATGGCATGCTTGAAGCCTGCGTGTAGCCATGTCATTGTTCAGCAGCCCGCCATGCTCTGCCAATCTGGGAACTTTGAATGGACTTGAATTAATGGCCTGCCATGTGGTTTGGTAACATTGGGACTGTGACATTTTATTTGTTGACATTGGGCTTACTAGCCTCAGCAGCCAGTAGCTGCCTGAGTGAAGAGATGCCTCTAGCTTCAGTGGACCAGGAGCAAAAGGCAGAGCTGAAGCCCAAGGTCAAGGGGCTTTCACACAGCCCCTAGAGACTGGCACCTTGAACTTGGACTTCTAGCCTCCCAAACTCTAAGAGAATAAACTCCTGTATGTCAAAGCCTTCCCATTCATGATATATTCTTGTCAAAGCAGCACTAGGTAAACAGAACAGTCATATTAACTGTCTTCTTATAGGCATATGGATAATATCCTATCACTGACAGCATTGTACTTCAGGACAGATCACGAAACATCCTTTTGATGATGAATGCCACACCATTCCTCTTCAAATTGTCATTCCCAGCATAGTAGATCATATGGTTGTCTGATTGAAAATGGCCCAAACTGGTCCATTTCAGCTTACTAATGCCTAGGATATCAATCTTTATGTATTCCATTTCATTTTTGACAACTTCCAATTTTCCTAGATTCATATATCCTACCATGTTCTGATTATTAATGGATGTTTGCAGCTGTGTCTCCACAATTTGAGTTGTGCCACATCAGCAGATGGCGGTCTTGAAAGTTTTACTTTATCCTTGTCAGTAATGTTGGTTCTACTCTGATGATGCAGCTCTTTCCAAGTCATATTTTGAGAGCCTTCTGACCTAAGGAGCTTGTCCTCTGCACTATATCGGACAATGTTTCTGGGTTATTCAAAAAGTTCTGCAGTAATGTGTCAGACAGTGTGTCTCTGCTATTCATAAGATTTTCCCTGGCCAATTCTTTGAGAAGTGGATAGCCTCTTCCTTCTTCCTACTCTGTCTCAGTCTGTAAGCTGCTTTGAAACCTGTGTACCATGTGCAACCCTGCCAGCACTTGAAACACCAGTGGCACAGCCTCAAGCCTCGCAGCAATACGCAAGCTTCCACAGTATGACAAAGTGACAGACAAGTTTATCTCCCTTAGCTGTTCAAAACCTCTCTTCCCTCCCCTTACTTGGATCCCAGATGCTGCTCTACTCTGTCATCCCCTCTGGCTTCACTTTCCCCTGCTTTCCTGATTTTTGGGGGTGGGGCCTTGGTCCCTCCCCTTACCTGGCTCCCTAGCTGTGGCTCTACTCTGTCATCCCCTCTGGCAATTGGCAATACTGCCATTGCCCATTGTTAATTTTCCTGTCTTGTGCACACACACACACACACACACACACATATCCCAATATATGTATAGATTTCAGTGTATTGGTTTACCTTATCCTGCTTGTCATCTATATCCTACACTTACTTCAAAACTATTGAAATGATTTCCAATTTCATAAACCTTTATTGAATAGTTGCTGTATACCACTCACTGTTACAAATAATGGGGATATAAAGCTCAGGATTTTCCTTGCTCTTCTTTTGATTCAGACAACATTATTTTCTCTTTTTATCTGAATTTTTATAGAATTTATAGTTTATGGCATGGATCTATGTATTTTAACTGTGTGTGTCTTAGGTATTATCTAGCTTTTTTATTTATTTAAATCCTGTCTTCCTTGTTGGCATGCAAATTTTTCAAGGGCAGGTTAAGTTTTCTGTTTCTTTTATATCCCTAGCATTGTACTAGATATAAAATCTTCATTCAATAAATGCTTGGTGACTCTATATAACCTTATTAGAACCCATGAACTGACATATCTTTTAATTGGTACAGTTTGCAGAATCTCTCATATTTATATCCTTTAGAATTAATTTACTACACCATTTGAATGTGTTTTTGGCTTCAGTTAACAGAAACTGAACTAATAATGATTTTTAAAAAATAGGATTATTTTTTCCTGGGCTTCTCACTTTCTGGTAGCAAGCAAATATCATTCAAAAAATAATGAAATATTGAAGATTATTTGTAAGAGACAGAAATTTCTCCATTTATTGAACAGCAAGATGTTTCTACAAGTTTCCCCTATTCCTCCTACATTTACTACCCATTGACTTAGTCATGCAAGTGAGACTAGAAAAATGACTGTTTAGGCTCAATCTGCATAGTAAGAGGTGGCAATGGCAGAAAGGATTAAAATACTAGTTGTATTTTTTTTTTTTTTTTTAATGTTTACAACATTTACTAAGCCCATTTCTTCCAAGAAAACCCATTTATTCTTTGAACAAATCTCCAACTCTAAAACATCACACTATACTACTTCTCATATCTGGAATTCCTTTTCCTTCTCATGTTTAACATGTTTATTCTTCCATGTTTTTTAATAGGGATTCCAGTTCTTTCTTGTACCCATTAGTGTAATTGGAAATTACACTCCTGATCACTCATGTCCATTTCAGGCATTCAGATATCACTAGGATTACTTCAAGCATGGAAGTGAGTGCATGACACCTCTATCACTACCAACTTTCAGTCCACACCATCGATCCAAAGATTTTAGGTTCTTTCAGCTTATATATACATATGGCTTAAAATGGTCTATAGCACAATTATACAACCTGGATGAAGTGGTCACAAAGGCTCTATATTCTTCAAAGATGGACTTCTGAATAATTATCTATTCCCAGTTGATACAGATACATGGGTTTTTGTTCTCTTTGAGAATATAGGCCCAATACCCCCATCCTAGACTCACTTCTTCTCCCACATCAGTGATACAAATTAATGGGAAAGTCATGGCCTTCTAAGCTTTTCCATTTCACTGATTCTTAGAATGTGTTTTATAGCCAGTTTACTTGAAGGGTCTAGTGATTACTGTATAATACAACTTTGTTAATATACATGCTGCTCCCTGATGAAACAGTAGAAGTAGAGAAGGTGTTTCAGAGGTCATTTGGTCTCACAGCCAGCCAAAACAACACCTGAAGCATCAAAGGCAGATGGCTGCCTGGCCCAAGGGTGTCCAGCCGGACTAAAGGTAGAAGCCAGATTTTTCCAGTGTGATCAACAAAAGATTGCATTGGAAAAATAATAACTAGGCTATTTATTATGCAGAATAAAATATTTCTTAAAGGATCCTCAGATATCTCAATTTTATTTTAGCTCTTTTCAAAAGACATTGTTTTAAATCATATCAATATACTTGTTAATGCAATTGTTAACCTCTCCATTTAATTTTCAATTCTAGATCTTCTGATATAATTCTAAAAAGTGAAATGCAGCCTTAAGGTTAAAGAGAGTCCACAATTTGCTTTTACAATGCCTCAGAAGTAATATTTAGAAGAGAATTTAGAGATGTAATTTAAATGAGTATGTAAATTTTTGGTTTCAAAAGAATTCTCAAAAATATCGCACGTTTTGTTCTTTCCCTCAATCCAAATAGGCAATTAAGGAAAATGTTAGTAGCCTCTTTTCAGAAATACAGAAAATGAACTTAGTGTGAATGAATAAGTGGCTTCTGTAAAGTGAAAGAGATAGTAGGTGGCATCATTAGTATTTCAACTAAAGTTTTCTAGATGAAATAGATTTTCCCTCCTCTTCTTGTTAAGAGTGTATTTCCAGGCCAAACTTCTGTGTTCAAAGGACTTCCTTTCTTTAACCTAAATCAATGTTCATCAGAAATGGAAAACAACTGGCCTCAATACTGCATATATCTTCCTTATCCAGAGGCTAGGGAGGAGCTCTGGTAGCATAGTGCCTAAGACACTTGACTGCTAACCAGAAGGCTGGTGGTTCAAACCCACCAGCCACTCCTCAGAAGGAAGGTTGGGCAATCTACTTCCGTAGTGATACTGCCTGGGAAACCCAAGGAGGGATTGCTATGAGTTGGGTCCAACATGACGGCAAATAACGACAAAGCAGGTAGTAGATATTCATGCAACCGTACAGGGATAGCTGTTCAGCCAAAGCAGGGATTCTATAGACCCTACATTCACCATCAAATTCTATGCTACAAAGGGTCCCATGATGGCCTAGTCAGGTGCCAATCAAGTTTTTATTGTTAGGATTTCGGTAGTCTGAAGGCTGATTTAAAACAGCCACATGTTCTGGAAAGATGATAATAATGGCAACATAGTATTTGAATCTTCCAAAATCCCCAGATCAAAATAGATGACAAAACCAAAACCAGTGAACATTTACAATAAAATTAAATGACAAAGTTTTTCCATTAACCCTAAAATAAAAGTGGATGAGGAAAGACTACCAACTGCCTCAAGACTTGTGTGTTATTGGCATCTGAACAGGAGAGAGAAGGAGACAACAGAATGTCTGATGAACCTCAGATTAGTAAAACTTAATTACAGTGAAACCTGTTAGAACTGGAACTTACTAGGACTTCTTGTTTTTCTAGGTCTTGTAAGTTTTCTGCCTTTGACAGAGCAGAGTCTCACCACATTTCTACTCTTCTCTATGAAGAATCATTCCTCCTAAACACCCAGAAAATATTTCTTTTTTATTTTATAGGACTGGAAAATAAACTAATCTTTTTTTTTTATTTGCATGTTTCTTCAAATTATAGACAGATATGTGTACATACTATTCAAAGAAATTGGTAAAATTCACTTTATAATAAATCCATTTGACATCAACTGTTTAGTTTGGCTTGGCTTTTTAAGGAAATTATTGAAACAAATTTCTAAGTCCATACCAAAAAAAAAAAAACCTCACTGCTGTCAAGCCAGATCTGACTCATAGCGACCCCTCCTTGGGTTTCTGAGGTGATATCACTATAGAAATAGATTGCTCAATCTTCCTTCCAAGGAGTGGCTGGTGGGTTTGAACCACTAGCCTTTTGATTTGCAGTCAAAAAGCTCTTGATCTTTAACTTTTCAGATTCCTTCAAAGCTTTTATATAGCTGAAAACTTGTGTTTGACTTAAAAGCTCAGGCTCTTCTAATGGTAGATTTCATCATCTTCATCACTGTCATCTTTAGATTACAAGTACACAATTTATTGCAGGTTTGCATTGTCCATTGCTATGGCAACTGCTTTGTCAATACCAGTATAAGGTGCAGCAATGATGCTATACTCTGGAACACCAATATAAACGTCATTTATTGCATACTGAACCCGCATGATGTTATTGGGCTTGATAACTGTTTCATTTTGCCACTGTCAAATAAGAAACTACAATTCTGAAAACATTTCCTTACAGTTTCTTCCTTGATCATTTTGATTGATCACTTAAGAAATGAAATTGCATTAAGGACATTGATTTTCCCTGAAATCTCTGGTGCCAACACCTCAATGTGGCAATCACTCTTTGAAGCAACAGCTTCCTATAGTTTACTTTAATATTTTGGATAATACCATTATGCAGAGATTGTAGGATCAACATTATGGATAGTGGAAAAAAGTTAATTTAATATTGGACAGGGGTGGTGACCGAAGAAAAGTAGCATTGTCAACAAATAAAAGAATGCTACATTTTGTTTTTTTTAGGCTACTGTTGAATGTAATTAAAAACTGTAAATCCCTCTCATAATTTCAGCTTTTTCAGTCCATTTTCATCCTACTGAAAATTGGTTAATTTCTATATTCTTGAGGGACCCGGTAGCTCACTCTCCAAATACCTATGTAATATGGATTGAATTGTGTCCCCCAAAAATATATGTTGTAAATCCTAACTTCTCTGTCTATGTTTATAAATCCTTTTGGGAAAGGATTATCTTTATTATGTTAATGATACAGGATTAGAATAGGGTATAAATTGAGTTAATCTCTTTTGAGATATAAAAGTGAACAGAGCAAAGATGAGGGAAGAGAGATACCAAACCACATGAAGATTGCCCAGAAGTAGAGCTCTGGTGGTGTAGTGCTTAAGGCATTTGACTGCTAACCAGAAGGCTGGAGGTTCAAACTCATGAGCCACTCCTCAGAAGGAAGATTGGGCAATCTACTTCCATAGTAGAGACATCGCTTCAGAAACCCAAGGAGGGGTTGCTATGAGTTGGAAATGACTTAATGGCAGTGAGTTTTGTTTTTGTTTTTGTTTTTTTAGTTTAGAAGCTCAGAAGAGACAAAAACTTTTCTCCAGAGCCAGTAGAGAGAGGATGTCTTTCCCTTAAGCTGGCACCTTGAATTCAGACCTCTAGCCTCCTGAACTGTGAGAAACTAAATTTCTGTTTGCTAAATGCATCCACTTGTAGTATTTCTATTATAGCAGCACTAGATAACTAAGACAGAATTTGGTACTGAGAAGTATGGGTGCTGCTCTAACAAGTATCAACAATGTGGAGGTGGTTTTGGAATTGGGTAATGGGTAGAGGCTGGAAGAGTTTTAAGGTTTAATATTAAAAGCCTGGTGTTGTAGTGGTTAAAGCTTTTGGCTGCTAACCAAAGGTCAGTAGTTTGAACTCACCAACTGCTCCATTGGGGAAAGATGAAGCCATTTGCTTCCATAAAGATTTTAGCGTTGGAAATTCTATGGGGATCACTATGAGTCGGAATCAACTCAA
Source organism: Orycteropus afer afer (assembly GCF_000298275.1). NCBI lineage: Eukaryota > Metazoa > Chordata > Mammalia > Tubulidentata > Orycteropodidae > Orycteropus > Orycteropus afer. The sequence goes on along the minus strand of NW_006921857.1, from coordinate 2,736,457 downwards.
TGGCAGTGTTTTTGTTTGTTTGTTTGTTTTTGTTTTTCTTAAAGAGTAAAAGCCTAGATTGCCTTGAAGCGACTTTGGTAGAATTATGGGTGTCAAAAGCAATTCTTATGAAGTCTTACAAGGAAGTAAGGAGAGATATAGCTAAAGTCTTTTGTCTTAGAGAATACATATGGCACAAACAACAGAATGTTGCTGGAAATGTAAAGGTTAAATGTGTTTCTGGTGAGACTTTAAAAAAAAATAATGAAGAGGTGATAATGGATAATGGAGGAAGGGTGATGTTTTTATGCAGTGGCAAAGAACTTGTCTGAATTATGTTCAAATCTTTGGTGGAAGATAGAAGTTGTAAATGATTAACTTGGATATATGGCTGAGGAGATTTCTAAGCAGGATCTTTAAAGGGTCATGTGGTTTCTCTTTCCTACTTATTAAATGTGAGAGAAAAGAGATGGATTTAAAAATGAACTCTACAAAATGAAAGCAAAACTTAAATGTTTGGAAAATTCTGGTATACAAACTAGGGACACATGTCCTAGAATTTACAACAAGAATATGGCTACACAATCTTAATTAAAAAAAAAAAAAAAAAAAAGATTAAGCTTGTAACTGATGGATTTAACCCACTACCACAGCAGAAAATCCATCACCTTAGACTGAAAGGGATAGAGAAAGAGCAAAAGGAAAGAATACTGTCTCTGCCTTGTGGAATTCCATAGGCAAGAAACAGGGCAATGGAGCTAAATCTGTTGTTCTCCAAGAAAAGAAAAAGATCATTCTTGAGCAGCATAGAGATCAACAGAACTGTTGGAAGAAGCATGGGAAGCAGGGCTTTCTCAGTTTCAAAGGGTGGGGTTATGGTATCATTGATCTAAAAGGGTAGGGCCAAGGCCTTCTAGGTTTCAAACGGTTGGATCTTCATCAACTTGACTACAGAGTGCAGAACTGTAGTTAAGTTGTGCCAGGGGAACAATGCCAATGCCTAAAGCTAAGGGGGTGGAGCTGCCATGCCCCAGGGACAGAGGAATGGGACCTCCCAGGGTCAAAGGGGTGGGATCACCATTCAGATAGGCTAGGAGAACGTGGTCATGCAAAGCTGAGGGAGCAGAGATGATATCTCAATGGGTAGAGAAGGCAGAGCAGAAGCCCACGGCTGAGGGGCCTCCACCCAGAATCCAGAGAGTATGGCCAACACCCAAAGCCTGGAGGACAGGACCATTTCCTAGATGTTCTCAGAGAACAGATGATTATTTTCAAGCCTTGAGAAATGAGGTAAATTGTTCTGCTAGGTTTTTAACTTACTTGGTGCCTATTATCCCTTCTTTACTTCAATTCCTCTCATTTGTAATGGAAATGTACACTTGTGCCTGCCCCACCATTGTATTTTGGAAGTGTATAAACTCTTTCTTGACTTCACAGATTCACTGATGAAGAGGAATTTTACCCCAGGTTGGAATATGCCTAAAATCTCACCCATATTTGATTTAAATGATTTAGAAGATGGGATTTTGGACTTGGGATTGATTTGAGATTTTGGGAATGATGTCATGGGGTTAATGTTTTGCATGTGGGAAAGACAGGAATTTTAGAAATCAAAGGGTGGAATCTTATGGATTGAATTGTGTCCCCCCAAAATATGTATTGAAAACTCTAACCTCTATACCAGTGGTTACAATCTCTTTTGGCCATGGATTTTCTTTGTTATGTTAATGGGCAGTATTAGTGCAAGGTGTACTTTGAGTCAATCTCTTTGGAGATATAAAAGAGATTAAATAAACAAGCAGAGCAGAGGTAGGGAGAGATGCCAGTCACAAGAAGATTGTCCAGGAATAGAAGCTCAGGAGAGACAAGAACCTTCCTCAGAGTTGACAGAGAGAGAAAGCCTTCCCCTAGAGCTGACACACACAATATGGGATTCAGTTCAAACCCACCAGCCACTCCTCAGAAGGAAGGTCGAGCAATCTACTTTCGTAGCTTCAGAAACCCAAGGAGGGCTTGCTATGAGTTGGATCCGACTTGATGGTAGTGAGTTTGGTTTTTGGTTTTTTAAACTGTGAGAAAGTAAATTTCTGTTTGTTAAACCCATTCATATGTGATATTTCTGATATAACCAGACTAGATAACTAAGAAACTATGGTTTCTCTAATGTTCCATCTGCAAACATGAGCACTCTTTAGCTCTTTCGGTATTTCCAGTCTTTAGGATCATATTCTCTTATGATTTCTTTTAATGTTTGCAGTATAGTGAATTACCTGGTATGGCTTTTCTAGCCATAAGTCTTTGTAAACTCCTTGGTGGAATTTGCTGTGAGCAACTGAGGAGCTCCTGATTGTAAATGTTATCCGCCTGGGGTATTTCTGTGGGGAGTAGCACAAAACAATGTTCTGGGAGGTTCCTGCTCTCTCTCAGGTGCTTAGAATTCTGATGTTAAGATTGGCTAGTTTGGCCACTCTGCCAGTCTCAAAAGGAGGCCTCCTACAGGCAGAGGTCTCTCTCTGACTGCTGGTTGAGGAAGACGTGCTGCTGAAGAGAGACACACACTTCTAGGAAAGAGACACAAGAGACACACATTGCTGAAAGAGACACTGAGGGACAGGCACTGCTGGGAGAGAGACTATGAGAGACTGTTGGCTGAGAGACGGTGGGCTGGGAGAGAGACTGAGCATTTTTCCTGAACTTGAATTGTAACCTGGTGCTTCCCTAATAAACCTCATAATCTGTGAGTTCTGTGTGGCCACTGCAGCAAATTGTTGAACCAAGAAAAGAGGTGGGTGCATTGGGAGGAACGGTTGGTGAGAGGGCTGGAGGGAGGTAGCATGTCTGGCCTCCCACTAATGGGCCTTGGGCTACTGATAGTGATTCTGTTTTCGTCTTGTGCAGTTAGAGGAGGTCAGAATATGTGGCCTCCTTGCCATTTTAGCAATTTTGTAAGCCAGTTTTGAACAACATCTTTGTCAATCTCATTTGACTCCCTGACTTCCCACAAGCTATATTGAAAGTGAATCCACCTTTTTCTTTTCTTTTTTAATTTATTTTCAAAGTTCTGAAACCATCTGTTAGACACTGAGAATCTATCAACTTCTAATGGTTTCACCATTTCCTTCACCTTTGTTTGCAGGATGAAAATTGAAATGGGAACATTTTTGGTGGAAGTGGAAAAAAAAGACATGGAGGTAGCATCTTCAGATGTCTAACTTCACAAAGGGGAGGAAGGACTGAGAACAACATCAGCCCAAGGCTGATTTCTATGAGGTGGAAGTCAGACATGCTGCTACCCTCCAACCTTTTTACCAAATCTAACATCAACCATCCCTCCATGACACTCTATTTCTTTGCTTGGTTTGATAATTCATTGTAATGGCCAACAGAACTCACAGACAATACTCATGATTATGGGGTTTATAAGGGAAGTAACAGATTACAATTCAGGATCAGAAATGCTCAGAACACAATTCTTCAGTCAGGACAGACTCCCTTTAGCCATACCTGCAGGCATGCCTCTCTTTGGCCCTTGGCCTGTTGGCCTGGCCTCTGCCTTGGTGGGGCAGGTGTTACAAAGATCTTTTAGCACTGCTAATAAGTGTACCCCACTCCGACAGCAAGCCTCCTGCCCGAAGGCACTCAGCTTTCTCATTCCATGGGCCAGTAAGTCCACTGTTCTGTCTTGTGCTGGTTTCTTGGTCCCATTGGTTCTGCTGCAGCCATCTCTCTGCCATCATCTCAGCACACGTATGGGTCCAAGGACATGCTCCACTTCTGGATCTTCTCTAAGACAGTGAAATCCCTCCTTTCCACATCTGAGATGTTTAGAGAGATGACAAAACTGATCAATCCCCACATTAGAGTTCTATATGCCTTCTTTCCATGGTCCCACCCCCAAAAAGATGCCATGTACCTTGTTTATATTATTAGCTAGCTGTCCAATATCATTGGTGGGGCATAAGAACCTTACACTTGCATAGTTCCACCCTATTATCCATAAAGAAAACAAAAATCCTCACAACTGGACCAATGAGCAATATTGCAATAAATGGAGAAAAAATTGAAGTAGTTAGAGATTTCATTTTACTTGGGTCCACAATCAATACTCACAAAAGCAGTAGTCAAAAAATCAGATGTCATATTGCACTGGGCAAATCTACTACAAAAACCTCTTTAAAGCATTAAGAAGCAAAGATGTCATTTTGAAGACTAGGATGCACTTAACCCAAAACATATTTTCAATTGTTTCATATGCAAATGAAAGCTCATCAATAAATAAGACTGAAGAAGACCTGATGCTTTTGAATATTGATGTTGATGAAGAATACTGAAAATGCCATAGATTGCCAGGAGAATGAACAAATCTGTCCTGCAAGAAGCATAGCCAGAATGCTCCTTAGAAACAAGAATGGCTAGACTTCATCTCACATACTTTGGTCACATTGTCAGAAGAGACTAGCCTCTGGAGAAGGATATCACATTTAGTAAAGCAGAGGATCAGTGAAAAAGGAGAAGACCCTCAATGAGATGAATTGAGACAGTGGCTACAATGATGGGCTCACACACGGCAAGGATTGTGAGAATGGTGCAGGTCCAGGTAATGTTTCATTCTGTTGCACATACTGTCATTATGGGTCAGAGCCAACTCTATGGCACCTACAAAAACAATACCCTGTCATCTGGTAGGAGTCACAAAAGGTGGTGTAGTGCCTAAGGCACTTGACTGCTAATCAGAAGGCTGAAGGTTCAAACCCAGCAGCCACTCCTCGGAAGGAAGGTTGGGCAATCTACTTCCATAGTGATACTGCCTTGGAAACCCAAGGAGGGGTCAGTATGAGTCGGATTCAACTCGACAGCAGTGGGTTTAGAAGAGCCATATTAAGCAATTCATTACACTACAGGCCATTGGCCCATTCACACTTGAAAGATTAACTTCCCCTTTCCACTAATTTTAAATGTAAGCATACCCATGAAAGCGTGTAAGGCAGCCACTTCATGAGATTATTTTGCCCTGCTGTAGACAGGCAGTTTCTAAATTACCTGCCCTTATCAAACCAGTTCTCTGAGGAGACAAACATGTCCCCTTTCACTGAAGAAGCTTTTGTTCTGGTTGGAACTTTGAGCATCTGCATCCATAAGCAAAATCTAGTCTAGAGTAAGCTATCAAATTACAGCAATTTACACCAGCTCACAGTGTCAAACATCTTCCTCTTCATTCATTTGGGTCCTGGTCAGTCAGCCCTAGCCATCCAAGCTGGGTCAATGAGTACCAGCCATAAATCTGGGAATTCACAAATATCCCTGCCCTTCACACTGGCCAGCCCCTTCTTTTTGTCTCTCTAGCCTCTGTGGGCTAGATCAGTAGGTGCCAAACTCAGACTGTTTCTTCATTGCTGCACCTTCCCCACTTCCACTCATCAAGGGGACCCAGATGGTCACAAGGAAAAGCATACCAGACTGTCTACTCATGGGCTCCCTTTAACTTCCAGTCTAGGAATGGGTTCTTTCAATGGACAGCTGACTTTTTCCTGCCTCATTGCACCCAGACAAACATTGAAATTAAAAAAAACAAAGCAGTCATTTATTTTTTGCAGGTCCTTCCTTAGAATGCAAACAACTTGTTCTCTCAGCAATGCTGGATTAGTCTGCATTTCTTTTCAAATGCAAATTTCCTGACCCGTTCTGAGAGGAGCTCAGATTTTTGACTTAAACCCCTAGTACTCTACACACAGGGCTACAGCTTTGAAACAAACAGACTGTTTCTTCTGAGCTAATCTTAGTCCCCTTTTAGTGTATCCAATCAATTACTGGCTGAAGGTGGGGTTATACTCTCTCTGTGATCTATAATAGTCATTATTCATTTCTATCATTCAATATCCATAGAGCATTCAGATAAGCACCTAACCCAAGACACATAACCTGTTTTGACACATTTTACTTTCACCTTTTCCCCACACCTTGACTATCTTCCCATTCATATGCATATGGCCTTGGACTTCTGGCCTGGCAACCAGAAGACCCTGGCCCATTATCAATCATGTACTTTAATCATTCTGGCTCTTGTCCCAAGCCAATCCAAATGTGGCTTTTCTCCCCTCAACAGTAAAACCTCTTTTACATGCCTTGCAGCCATTACAAGTAACAAAAACCATCTCAGAATTAAAATTTTCACTTCCCTTGCCCCTTCTTTCTTTCTCTTACAAAGACTGGAGCCATTACATGGAGCCATTCTCTTCCATGAGTCTGGGGCCATTACAGCAGATTGCACATCTGACAGCAACTGTGAAAAGGGCTTGGGGTGGGGGGCGGGGGCTGCATCTTCTGACTTCTTCTAACTTCATGAGGAGGAGAGAGGATCCAGAACAACATCAACAGCCCAAGGCTGATTCCTATCGGGTGGAGATCAGACATGCCACTGCCCTCCAACCAGCTGACCAATTCTGACATCAAACATCACTCGCATTGTACTCTCTACTTCTCTGCTTGGTTTGATAATTCGTTGCAATAGCCACACAGCTCTCATACTCATGATTGGAGGGTTTAATACGGAATAATATGTTACAATTCAGGATCAGAAATGCTCAGAATACAGTTCTTCAATAAGGACAGCTTCCTCTCAGCCTCTTTTTGGCCCTCCACCTCTCATGACCTCTGCTCTGCTGGGGCAAATGTTATAAAGCTCTTTGAGCTCTGCCAATAGGTGCACCCCACTCTGACAGCAAGCCTTCTGCCAAAGGCACTCAGCTTTCTTGCTCCATGGGCTGACAAGCCTTTCTGTCTTGTGCTGGCCTTTTGGTTCTGCTGCCACTGTCTCTCTGCCATCATCTCAGTGCAGGGATCTCGGGTTCAAAGACATGCTCTACTCCCAACTATACTCTTTTGATGGCAGTGAAATTCCCCCTTGTCCACCTACAGGATGGCTCATTTTAAGCCTACTGGGATGGCAAAACTGATCAATCTGCACATTAGAGTTACACACACCTTATTTCCATGGTCCCGCCCCTACAAGATATCCTATACCTTATTTACATTATTAGCAAGTTATCCAATCCCCTTGGTGGGCCACAAGCACCTTACAGTTCTGTAGTCCCACCCAGTCATCTAGTGGGAGTCACAACAAAGATCATGGTTACTATTAAATAATTCACTTCACTGCAGGAGGCTTGGTGAAAACAGTCAAAAATAGATTTGTTGATTTCTTCAAGTTTACCTGGATGCAGTTCATGTATTTTTCAAGTATTTTGTCCTTTTCTTTCATAATTGAGTAAATTTGAGTTTTGCCACACTTGAACTTAATTACAACTTCCTTGATAGTCTTTTTTCCCCCCCCCTTTGGTTATCATTTTGACAAAGTCAAACTTGTCTGTCTGTCAGAGATAAACTTCTCACTTTCTTGTCCATGGTTGTGAAGAAATAAAGTTTTGTGTTTTTTTTAAGAAGAAAAAAGGTAAATAAATGCTTATAAATATTATGGAATTTATGATCATATCTTCTGAAAAACATGAATACTCCAAACAAAAAGAAAAAAATTGGAAATTATCAATATCACTTTATGACAAAATTTGCACACTTAAGTAAAATATTTAAGAAAAAACACAAGAAGGATATTTTTGCTTCTGTACACACATTGAATATATTAAGTGAGGAAATGTACTTTCTTGGGAAAAACAAGAAATTTTGAAGGAAAGAATTTCAAAGAACTGAAGGAGTGAGTTTACATAATTGTAATAATATATATCACAATTACAAATAGCTAAAGTCAAACTACAAATTAAAGATAACAAGATGAAGTAAAACCTCTCAAGGCAAGGGAAAAGTGTGCTTTGCTAGATTTTAATGAAAATATAGGAATTTATTACCATCTTCCAAATGTATGGATATTGTTCTTTGCTGGAAAAAAATTTACAGGCAAAATAAAAAGGCAAAAATGTAAAGAATAGATGTAGTCCAAGAGCAGTAGCAATGCACATTATGCACTCACACACAGTAACAGTGCAAAGAAGAGCAACATTGAGTCTTCATCTCTGACTTTTATACTTATTGGAATTATTTTTGACTTTTGCATCTCCACTCTTCACATTTGGGTAGCAATATCACCAATTTTCTGATTCTGTTTCTGATTTCACAGATCCTAGCATTCAGAGAATATGTATCAGACTGAAGCAATTTCAGTGGGAAATATTTTAGTTTTCCTTCTCTGACAGATTTTTGTTTTACACAGGTTCTAGCTTTTGCAGGTTTTACTGTATCAAGTAAATATTAACTGAAAAGTGCATTGGGCCTATTTGACAGTAGGAGTTAGAACTATTGAGTTTTGCCCATGCTTAATGCTTACCAGGGAGCTCTGGTAGCATAGTGGCTAAGACACTTGCCTGCTAGCCAGATGGCTGGCGGTTCAAACCCACCAGCCACTCCTCGGAAGGAAGGTTGGGCAATCCTACTTCCGTAGTGATACTGCCTCGGAAACCCAAGGAGGGGTCGCTATGAGTCAGGTATGACTCGACGGCACATAACAACAACAACAACAACAATGCTTACCACTGGTCCCTATGTTAGAGGATGACACTAATGACCCTACAGTGAGATCTAAAGTCTGCTCCTCTTAAGTCCCATCATCTATCAAAAATGACCCATTAATTTGAAATGCATAAAGATAAAAGATGTCCCTGACTGGAGCAAACAGTTAAGTGTAAATCTACCTGAAAGACTGGCTATTTGAACCCACCCAGAGGTGTCTTGGATCACAGCACTAGTGATCTGCTTCCAAAACATCACAGCCTTGAAAACTGTATGGAATAGTTCTACTCCACACAAATAGGGGTTTGATGAGCTAGAATTGACTCCAAGGCAACAAATATTAAGACAGAAGGGTATAAGTGTAGTTTAAAAAAAAAAAAAAAGTGACCTATTTTGGTAGTTATGTTTGTGTGTCAATTTGGCTGAGCCTAGTTGAGTGGCTGGGCAGCTGGATTTATTATTCCTCATGATGAGACCACTGATCAACTCCATGGTGGAATCTACTGTGAGCAGCTGATAGGGATGTGGTCTGCTTCCTGTATATAAGGACAAGCCTTGGTGAATGGTCTCTAGCTTATAGCACTCTTGAACTGTGCATGTAGCCATGTTGTTTTTCAGGAGTCTGCCATGCTCTGCTGACCTTGGGACTTTCAATGGACTTGAATTAATGGCCTGCTGGGTGGTACGGTAACATCAGGACTGTGCCTTTTTACTTGTCAACCTTGGGCTAGTCAGTCTCAGCAGCCAGTCTGAGTGAAGAAAAGCCTCCAGCTCCAGTGGGCTGGAAGCTGGAGGTAGAGCTAAACCCCAAGGTTGAGGGGCTTTCACCCAGCCCCTAGAGCCTGGCATTTTGAACTTGGACTTAAAGCTTCCAAGGGTAAGAGAGTGAACTCCTGTTTGTTAAAGCCATCTCATTTGTGGTATATTCTTGTCAGAGTGGCACAAGGTAACCAGAACACCGATTAAGATTCACTTTCAAAATAACTTCCCACACTGAGAAGAAACTACTGGATGTAGAATATTCACTGCCACAGAAACACCTGAAATGAAGAAAAGTAAAAGTTTAGATCCACCACTTGTCTACCAGCTTGTCATATTGTGGTGGCAATAGCATATTGACAGGGAATGTACAGAGATTCAAGCTAGATTCACAACAGGATATGGAATGAGAGATATAAATACTGATGTCAGATGGATCTTGAATGAAACCAAAGAATATCAGAAAGATGTTTATTTGTGTTTTATTGACTATGCAGAGGCATTCAACTGTGTGGAGCATAACAAATTATGGATAACATTGTGAAGAATGGAAATTCCAGAACACTTAATTATGTCTATGAGAAACCTGTACACAGGCCAAGAGGCTGTCATTCTAACAGAAAAAGGGGGGTACTGAATGGTTTAAAAATATTAAGGGTGTGCATCAGGGTTGTATCCTTTCACCATACTTAATCAATCTGTATGTTGGGCAAATAATCTGAGAAGCTGGACTAAATGAAGAACACAGCATCAGGATAGAAGGAAGATTCATTAACAACCTGCAATATGCAGATGATCCAATCCTGCTTGCTGAAGGTAAAGATGACTTGAAGGACGTACTGATGACAATCAAAGACTATATTCTTCAGTATGGATTATACCTCAACACAAATAAAATGAAAATTCTCAACTGGATCAAAAACAACCTCCTGATAAATGGAGAAAAGATTGAAGTTGTTGGGGGATTTCACTTTACTTGGATCCACAATCAACACCCATGGAAGCAGCAGTCAAGAAATCAGACTTCGTATTGCACTGAGAAAATCTGCTGCAAAAGATCTCTTTAAAGTATTAAGGAGCAAAAATACTATTTTGAAGATGAAAGTGCACCTAACCCAAACCATGGTATTTTCATTTGCCTCATATGTATGTGAAAGCCAGACGATGAATAAGAAAAATAGAAGAGTTGATCATTTGAATTGTGGTGTTGGCAAAGAATACTGAAAATACCATGGACTGCCAGAAGAATGAACAAATGTGCCCTGGAAGAAGTATAGCCAGGATGCTTCTTAGAAGTGACACTGGCTAGACATCATCTTATTTACTCTGACCAGGTAGTCAGAAGGTACCAACCTCTGAAGAAAGATAGCATGCTTGGTAAAGAAGAGGATCAGGGAAGAAGGGGAAAACCTTTGATGAGATGGATTGGCACAGTGACTACAATGATAGCTCAAGCACAGCAATGCTTGTAAGGATGGCATAGGACTGGGTAGTGTTTCATTCTGTTGTACATAAGATTGCTATGAGTTGGAGATGGCCCAATGGCACCTAACTGCCCCCCCCAAAAAAAAGTTTTAGATAAAAGTCAGAAGAAAAACAAAGCCTGTAAATCTCAGAAATCCATCTGATTCAAGCCTCCTTCTATAATTTTAGGAAAACTAAATCTACATAAAGATGAGCAAGATGGAAAATATGAAGCGCTAAACTCATGGAGAGTTACCAGAAGAGAATATGAAGTGGGAAGAAGTAAAAATAATTCTATTTACAGATGATATGATCCTATACATAGAAAACCTAAGAAATTCAGCAAGAAAATTACTGGAACTAATTGAAAGATTTACCCATACTGGCAGGGTGCAACACCAACATACAAAAATCAGGTAGATTCCTCTACATCAGCAAAGAGATCTCTGAAAAAGAAATAAGGAAATCAATGTCATTTTAGCTACTAAAAAGATAAAATACATAGGGATATAAATCTTACCAGGGACACAAAGTTATACAAAGAAAACTACAAAATCCTACTTCAAGAAACTATGAGATCTGCATAAGTGGAAGAACATACCATGCTTATGGATAGGAAGACTGAATATTGTGAAAATGTCAGTACTACACAAGGAAATCTATACATCCAATGCAATCCTAATTCATATTCCATCAAGATTCTTTAAGGACAAGGAAAAAGCAATCACTAATTTTACATGGAAAGTAAAGAGCCTTCGGATAAGCAAAGCACTACTGAAGAAAAAGAACAAAGCAGGAGGTCTCACACTTCCCAATATCAAAATCTACTATACAGCCTCAGTAGTTAAAACAGCTTGGTAATGGTACAATAAAAGACACACAGACCAGTGGAAAAGAATTGATAACCCAGAAATTGATCCATCCACCTAAGATCAGCTAATCTTTGACACAGGGCCAAAATCCATTAAACAGGGGAAGAGATATTCTCTTTAACAAATAATGCTACTGGAGAGCCATTGTTTTGGTTACCTACTGCCATTCTAACAGAAAACATACTACAAATGGGATGGTTTTTTAACAAATATGAGTTTATTCCCTTACAGTTTTGGAGAACAGAAGTCTGAGTTCAAAGTGCCAGACTCTACGGACTGAGTGGAAGTCCCTCAGCCTTGGTCTTCAGCTCTGCCTCCTGCTCCCAGACCACTGAAGCTGGAGGCTTTTCTTCATTCAGGCAGCTGCTGCCTGCTGAAGCTGACAAACCCAAGGTCAACAAGTAAAAAGGCACAGTCCTGATTACTAAACAACATGGCAGGCCACTAATTCAAGTCCAGGAAAAAAAGTCCCAAGATTGGCAGGGCATGGCAGGCTGCTGAACAATGACTTGGCTACACGCAGGGTTCAAGCATGCCAAAGCTAGAGACCTTCCTCAAAGCTGCTTCTTATATACTGAAAACAGACCACATCCCTAAAGCAGCTACTCAGCCACTCTAGTAGATTCTACCATGGAATTGATTGCCAACCTCATCATGAGGAATAACTACATCCAGCTGCCCAGCCACTCAACCAGACCCAGTCAAGTTGATACACAACCTTAAGTACCACATCCATTTGCAAAAAGATGAAAAAAAAAAAAAAATCCATTCCTCACACCATACACAAAAACTAACTCCAAATGGACCAAAGATTTAAATGTAAAACCAAAAACTATAAAGTTCATAAAATAAAAAATAAGGGCAAATTTGGGGGCCCTAATATATGTCATTAATAGACTACCTAACATAAGTAAATATGCACAAACAGCAGAAGATAACCTATATGACTGGAACCTTCTAAAAATTAAATTTTTATGCATATCAAAAGACTTCTCCAAAAGAGTGAAAGAGAATATACAGATTGGGGAAAAATATTTGGCAACAAAATACTTGACAAAGTATTTATCCCTAAAATTTATGGAAAACTCCAACACTTCAACAACAAAAAGGCAAACAATCTAATTAAAAAATGGGCAGAAGACATGAACAAACACTTCACCAAAGAAAACATTCAGGTGGCCAAAAAAACATATGAAGAAATGTTTGCAATCATTAGCTATTGTTGTTGTTGTTGTTATGTGCCGTCGAGTCGGCCCCGACTCATAGCGACCCCTCCTTGGGTTTCCAAGGCAGTATCACTACGGAAGTAGGATTGCCCAACCTTCCTTCCGAGGAGTGGCTGGTGGGTTTGAACCGCCAGCCATCTGGTTAGCAGGCAAGTGACTTAGCCACTATGCTACCATTAGCTATTAGAGAGATGCAAATCAAAATAACAGTGAGATACAATCTAACCCCAGCAATAATAGCAAAGTTCAACAAGACAGAAAATAACAAATACTGGTGAGGATGTGGAGAGATTGAAACTCTCATATACTGCCAGTGGGACTGTAAAATGGCACAACCACTATGGGAAATGATGTGGTGATTTCTTAAAAAGTTGGAAATAGAAATACCATTTGATCTAGTAATCTCGTTACTAGGTATATATCCTAAAGAATTGAGAGCCAGGGCACAAATAGATATATGCACACACATGTTCATTATAGCACTACTCACAATAGCAAGGAGATGGAAACAATTTATTAACAGAGGAATGGATAACCACACTATGGTACATGCAAACAATGGAATACTATGCAACACTAAAGAAAAATGTAGAATCTGCAGAACACCTTATAACATGAATGAACTTGGAAATATCCTGAGTGAAACTAGTCAATCACAGAAGGATAAATATTGTAAGTCCACTATTGTAAAATGTCAAGGAAAGATTTACATTTGAAAGGAAATTTTCTTTGTTGGTTACCAGGGATGGGAGGGGAATGAAGGGAAAATTGTTAAATAGGTAAGGCTCAAGAAGTGATTTGTGTGAAGGAAAAGGCAATATACCCAAAGTGAGTGACAAAGGACGACACAGAGAGGTAAAGAAGAGATATGGACAACAAAGACAAACACATTTTCATACACAATACTGCAATATCAGTAATAATAAACAGGTATGTCTAGGCAAACAGAAATACACCCACAACCATATAAGTTAAAACAAAAAAAGAAGAAAGAAAGAAAGGAAAAGAGTACAAAATAGAAGGGCAGAGCATGATGGCAAAGTAAGTGGATGATCCCGTTTACTCCCCCAGCCACTAACTTACTGACCAAGAAATTAAAATAAGCACAGACTGAGACATCAGAAATCTGAATAGCAGCTGAGGTGTTGGAGAGTCAGGGTGGGTCCAAAAATGGGGAGATGAGCACAAATGGCACGGAAGGTGGAAGAACCTATCTGGAGCACTAGCTCGTCACAGCCATTTTGGGATGTGGCTGGCCAACACTCCAAACAGAATACAAAAAGTGGGCTAATATAAGGAAGGTATGACCCTGTTTTTAAGGTGGTGCAGATTGGCAGTGGGAGTTAATGGGCATACAGTTGGAAAGGACTGAAGAGAGAGTGTGTACGTGCTATTGAATCTCACTGAGACCCAAGATGGATGGGCACTAGGACCTGGAGGAACTTCAAAGGCAACAGGGTGAGGGGAATATTTCAAATAGCTCCCTGCCCACAGCAGGATATCATGGAAAAGCATGTGCAGGGTTGCCCATGAAGGAAAGACATAAAAAGTACCCTACCTTCATCACAGGAAGTTAAGGCCCACTGCTTACATCAGGATCTGTGACCAGCTAAACACCTCCCATGCATGCATACTGAACTCTAGAAATCAAGCACCAGAACTCCTGAATCAGTATAGAAAGAAACATAGGGATAAGAATGCCCTCTAGGGTAACAGGAGATGATGGCAGGTCCACTGCTGTTGTGTTGATTCTGACTCACAGAATCACATGGAGGGAAACTGGACAGATAGGAGTGCATAGTTAAGAAAGGCATGGGGGGTGGGTCACAGGGAAGGGAGGGGAGGAGAGTGGGTTAGTGTTGGGGATGGTAATCAGAGAGTGAAACCAAGTGTACATGAGCTGTTGAATGTAAAACAAATTCTGCTCTGTAAATTTGCACCCAAAGCACAATTTAAAAAAAAAAAAAAAAATCTTATGCAGCAGAGTGGAGTTCCCCTGTGGGTTTCCAGGTCTGTGAACCTTTGTGGAGGCAGTGTGCCATATCTTTCTCTCATAGACCAGAAGGCAAGTATGGACCCTGGCCTTCTGTTTGGTAGCTGGTCATTTCCCCACTGGGCATTTGACCAGTAGAGTGCCCAAACAAAAAATTTTCACAAAATCCAGAATACAAACTCCAAAGTGAAAAAGAGATGACAAAATGGACCAAGTTCAACAAAAAATAGTAAAACACACAAAATCACAAAGCAAAACATAAAGAGGAAATTTCTCTTATGGAGGCCAGAGCAAAGCAATGAATTGAAAATTTTCAAACTGTAGTGCTAAATATGTTTAAAGAAAACAAAGAGCACACAAAAAACAAAATAGTGAAGATCAAGAGACAAAGGAAGGAATAAGAGGAAAGACTGAACAAGGAAATTGAAAACAAAACAAAACAAAAACTGCTGAAATTGAAAATAAAGCAACTGAATTAGTAAAAACAAGAGAAACATTCACCGATAGAGTCAAACAGATAGACAATAGAAGAAATTGACTAGAACTTAACAAGTCTCAAGAAAAAAAAAACAAAAGAAAAAAATACACAAACCCAAATAGAAAAATGGGGTTCAAAGAAATCTAACATCAGAATTATTGCAATTCTAGAATACTATGAAAACAATAAAAGCATAGAAAATCTTTCCAGGAGATAATGAGAAAGAATTCCCCAGATCGGAACAGAGAACCAAGCCTAGGGATACAGGAAGCTATCCTAATTAGAAGAAAAAACCAATTCCATACCATATCTTAATAAAAAATCTTGAAAGCCAAAGACAAGTGGAGAATTCTGAAAGCAACAAGCAACAAGAGAAAATGCAATATATGATACCAACACTCTTTCATTAAGATTCAGTGAAAATTTGCCTGCAGAAACTCTACAGACCAGAAGATAATGGAGCAACATATATAAATGACATATATAAATGAAAACTATTGCCAACCAGGAATTTTTTGCCCAGTAACAACATCATTCAAACATGATAAGGAAATCGAGACATTTCCAAACTAACAGAAGCTCTTGGAATTTGCCAAAAACAGATCAGCTTTGCAAGTATTAGTCAATGAAGAACTCCAAATGGAAAGATAAAAAACAAACAACCAAACAAAAACAACTCAGACTCAGTGACCTCTCCTTGGGTTTCCGAGGTAGTGTATCTACCGAAGTAGATTGCCCAAACTTCCTTCTGAGGAGTGGCTGACCAGACTTCTGGTCAGCAGTCAAATGCCTTAGGCACTACACCAAAATACTCATATCTATATACAAGAAATAAATTTAAAAAAAAAGAGAGAGAGAAGCCCAAAAAGACACAACAACACAGACGATCAAAGGACCAAGTGTATGATATTTTCAGGGAATATACCCAATAATTAAACTCTGTAAGCAATGTAACATCAAGTTTATGAGAAATAAGTATGAAGCAAACATCGAATATTGATTGTCTATTGATGTTAATGAAAACATACTAACAGAAATGGCTGAGGGAGGAGCCCATCATGAGTAGATTTATTATAAGTTGTGTGGTAACTTTTTTTCATATGCTAAATGCTGTTGCAATTCCTAAGTTGTGTAACATAATATATGTGGTAGTCACTAAGAAATTACCAACAAAAAAATATTCAGAAGAAAAGAAGGAAGAAGCAAAAAAGCTCATCATAAGAAAGCAGGCAAATAAAACACAAACAGAAAAATCAGAATTAAAAAAGCAAAAAAGATATTAAACATTCAAAAACCTAAAAGCCTAATGAGCAAAATAGACTCTTCATATTCAGTAATAACCTTAAATGTAAATGGCCTACACAGCCCACGCAAATGGCAGAAAGTGGCAGAATTTATTAAGCAGAAAAACATGATTATCTTTTGTCTGTCTGTAAGAAACACACTTTGCAAACACCTTTTTTCAACAACACAAACGGAGGCTGTACACGTGGACTTCACCAGATGGAACACACAGGAATCAGATTGACTACATCTGTGGC
>NW_006921857.1:2716424-2717523 GCF_000298275.1 Orycteropus afer afer | reverse complement strand
GACGGCACTTAACAACAACAACAACAACAAGAAACACACTTTAGTCAAAAGAACAAAACAGACTAAAAATAAAATGCTGAAGAAAAATATTCCATGCAACCAGGAAACAAAAAAGAGTAGAGGTAGCAATACTGATATCAGATAAAATAGATTTTTAATCAAAATCTATTAAACAGATAAAGAAGGACACTGCACAATGATAAAAGGGATAAAAGAGTCAATTCAACAAGAAAACATAGCTATAAATATATGTGCATCTAACAGCAAGGCTCCAAAATATATGAAAAAAAAATACGGAATATGAAAGGAGAAATAGACATGCCACAATAATCATGGGGGAGTTCAACACACCACTTTCATTTATAGACAGAACATTAAAAAAGAAAAAAACTAAGGACATTGAGAACTTAAATAAAAACATAAGCCAACTGAACCTAATGGATATATATAAAACACTCCACCCAGCATCACAAAAATGCACACTTCTCCAGCACACATGGATCATTTTCTAGAACAGAACATACGCTAGGGCACAAAACATGCCTTGACATGTTTAAAAAGATTGAAATCATACAAAGCATCATCTCTGCTGTGAAGCTAGAAACCAACAGGAAAAATAACAAAAGCACATAGAAACTAAATAATATACTACTAAAAAGCTATGGGGTCACAGAAGAAATAAAAAATGAAATAAAAGTATTCCTAGAATCAATTGAAAATGAAAACACAGTATTTTTGGATACAGTATAAGAAGTACTCTGAGGAAAATTAATAGCAAAAAATGCCTACATTAAAAAAGAAAAAAGATCCAAAATCATTAACATAAACCAACAAATTGAACAAATAAAAAGAGAAGACCAAAAGAAGCCAATTGCTACCTGAGGAGGGGGGAAAAGGGAAATAATAAAGATCAGGGCAGAAATAAACAAAATAGAAAAATAGAATCGACAAAACCAGAAGTTGGTTCTTTGAAAGCATTATTAAAACAGACAAACCACTGACTAGATTGACAAAAGAAAAAACAGAAGAGATAAATAACCGAATTAAAAAATTAAATTGATGACATCATGACTGATCTGACATAGACACGGAAGAACAT
>NW_006921857.1:2711311-2711812 GCF_000298275.1 Orycteropus afer afer | reverse complement strand
TCAGTGCAGATCAGTGAGTAAGCACCAGCCCGCCCGTGCTTACCTTGCTCCCGGAGACCCGGTCCCTCACGGGAGGGTAACAAGGGAGCCGTCTGAGCACTAGTGACTAGGTTTTACACTTTTTCTAGGAGGACAGATTTGTTTGTTCTTATGGCAGTCCATGGTACTTTCAGTGTATTTTGCCAACACAATACAAAAGCATCAACTTTTCTTCAGTCTTCCTTATTCATTGTCCAGCTTTCACATGCATATGAGGTGATTGATAATGCCATGGCTTGGGTTCTGAGCACCTTAGTCTTCAAAGTGACTTCTTTGCTCTTCAGCACTTTAAAGAGGACTTCTGCAGCAGATTTGCTTAGTGTAATAACAAGTCTGACTTCTTGACTGCTGCTTCTTTCAGGCTATCTTTGATGAACATTAGTACCTAACTTTAATATGTTGTTGTTGTTGTTGTTTGCTGTCGAGTTGGCCCCGACTCATAGCGACCCCTCCTTGGGTTTC
>NW_006921857.1:2707458-2711211 GCF_000298275.1 Orycteropus afer afer | reverse complement strand
CCAGCCTTCTGGTGAGCAGTCAAGTGCCTTAGGCACTATGCTACCAGAGCTCCTAACTTTAATATAGTCTTCTGTATTTTAAAAAAAATACCTTTTCTCAACTCAATCTCTTTCTGGACTTTTATTCGATTGGCCTACTTCACAGAATTGTTGAGCTTAAATGTTGTAAACAATTTGGAAGTGATTTCTACACAGTTAAACAGTTACAGTCAGAGTGGCTACTATAATTTACAATGAATATGCTTAATGAACTCTGGAGTTATATAGACCATACTTAACATCCTGTCTGTGCCACTTAATATCTGAGTGAGTTTTAGGCTCCATTTTCTTTTTTTGCCTACAGATCTAATCATATATAAGAAAAAAAGCACTGTTACTAGAAAATAATAACTAACTTTTAACCTACCTTAGCTATCATGTTAAGCCTTTGCATGTGTTATTTAATCCTTACAATATCCTTATCAGTTAGAAACATGTATTATTTTATTAATTAAGAACTGAGGACTAGAAAAGTTATCACTTGTTTAAGCTCACTTAGATAATAAGAACTTGAACAGGCACTTCACTAACAAAGCATATTTTACATTGATTCAATTGACAAGTATTTGCGATACAGGCAGTCCTCAAATGATGAGTTCCATTTCTAAGTTTGTCTTTAAATTCAATTTGTACATAAGTCAGAACAGTTAGATATGGTTCACGTCTAACATAAGTTGGTCAAGTGTTCACTTAATATACAGTACATAGACCTTTTATGCATAAAAAAACATTGGAGAAATACTTCCTGATACACTCAAACATCTTAACATGTACAGTAATAATAATAACGTTTTGATATGTGTCACAAAGTAAATCCCACTTGTTATTATGAGCCATCGTATGTACTTCAAACTTTTAAAATAACAGGCTTTACCGGGGTTGGTTCCTAAATATATGTTGTATGCAAGTTGAACATTCATAACCCATGGACTGGCTGTAATAGTTACAGCTGGAACCCTGAAGTCAAACAGCCTGAATTTGAATCTCAGCTCTACGTTTTGTTAGCTATGCAACCTTCCTTAACTCTTCCATGCTTCAGTTTCCTCACATGTAAAATAGTGATACTAAAATCACCTTGTGAAATGAAACAAATTATTATTTGTAAAGCAATTAGTACATTGCCTATCATATAGTAAGTGCTGTATCTATCAATTTGTCATCAATTGACCTATGTTGTTGTTGTTGTTGTTAGGTGCCAATGAGTTGGCTCTGACTCATAGCAACCCTATGTAAAACAGAGCTATAGATTTGACTAAAAAATAAATAGTATATATATCATTTTGGACTATCATTTTCTTTATCCATTGTTTCTTTTCAGAAAGGGGTTAAAGCCTTTTTTATATTTCTTTAAGTTCCCTTTTAAGATCCCTGGGTTGTGCAATGGTTTGTGCTCATGTACGAACGTAAAGGCTGGAGGTTCAAACCTACTGAGGCACCACAGAAGAAAGGTCTGGCAATCTGCTTGTGTAAAGATTATTGCCAAGAAAAACCAATTGAGCCATTCTATCCTGAAACACGTGGGGGGGCCAATAATAGAAATTGACCTAATAGAAATGGTTTTTTTTTGAAGGGCACAGGGAGGGAGTAGTCACAGGGAAGGAGAGTTTGTTATGGTTGGGGATGGTAATCAGGGCAATCAAATGTACACGAACTATTGGATGTAAAACAAATTTACTCTATAAATTTGCACCCAAAGCACAATAAAATTTAAGTAAGTCTTCATTAATCCTAAAATAGTGATAAATATTTCACTCAGAAATCAACTTTTTAAACAAACATGCATTGAACACTTAATATGTGCCTGGATCTTTGCTGGGCACTAGAGATATAAAGATGAATACCATTTGATCACTAACCTTGAGAAGCTATCACAAGAGAGAGCTGAGACAAAAATGTAGGCAATTATTTACAATATGATTTTTTTTCATGGTTCTCCTTATTATTTCAACTTTTTGATTTAATTTTTACCCTTAGTTTACTGAGGATAGCCTATAACAAAAAAGTAACAACTACAAAAGGAAACCAATATATCTTTATTGGCTGTGAGGATACAAATGAAATGGAGGAGATTGTTGAAAGCATCCTTGATAGGTATGAAAATGTTTTGTACTTTATGGATTATGACAAGCTGTAAGAGACCTATTTTGATGGACAGAAGGTAGATAAACAGCAATGCTTCCCTCTTGAAACATGTGTGCACAATCTAAAATAATTAATCTTGCTGGAATGAGTCAGTTCTAATGGTGCTGTGTGACATGGACCATTCATCAAAACCCACTAATCCATCACACAGCATCAGATACACTGTTTGGCAGGCCTGCCACTTCTGCCACATGGCTAGATTCCTGGGAATCTGTGTAAGGCAGACCAAGCTTACTGAAGTTATTTATGTTTGTCTTAAAAGATGGAATCTGAAGCTATTCATATTCATGCTATTGATTCTAATGAAGATGTCAAGAGAAAACTACCTCCTCTGCTGACACAAAGCTCATCTATTTTGCCAAATAAAAGTCTGACAATGTGGTGCTCCTCTTAGACTTAAAATTCTAGGCATGATGGATCATCCTTATCAGCATATGCACATTCTCTGTTTCATTTAAAACATCAAACCTTTATTAGAGTCCACATCACTCTATAGCTATTGCTCCATTTCTCTGTTCTGTATTTAAAAAAAAAAAAAAAAACACTTCTTCAACTTCTATTGTTCTTGAACATTTTCCAATCGGACTTTGATTACTGCACTGAAACCACTCACGTCAATGTCACCAAGACCCACTTCCTGCCATACTCAATGACTGAACTCTAGATCTGTCTTTTTCAAACACTCCCTTCACTTTAAGTTTATAAAACAAATTGGTTTTCATCCGTTCATTGACCACACCTTCTCAATCTTCTTTGATGCCTTCTTTTCCTCTTTTTAATTGCGATGTTGTTGGGGCTCCAGAACTCAGTCCTCAGCTTTTTTCTTCTCTATATTTTCACCCTAAGTGATCTCATCTTGTCTAATTGCTGAAATAACATCAACATGCAACAGTTTCCCCAATTTGATAACAGCAGCCTGGACCTCTTCCCCAACTCTGTATTTTTATAATCAACTACATAGTTGACAACTCCATTTGGATGTCTAAAAGGGATTCCAAAATTTCAAATTAGTACTCTTGATTTCCTCATGCAAAAACATCACAATCTCCCATCCTATCTTTACCCTCGCAGTAAATGTTACCCCTAATGTATCCTACCTTTCAAGTTCAAAATCTTGTAGTTATGTTTTGCCTTCTTTTATCCTCATTACACTACTTGAACAATAAACAAAAAGTCCTGTTGACTTTGATTTCAGAATATATTCCAAGTTTGACTACTCATGACTTACACTGTTATTGCCCTGATCCCAGTTGTCATCATCTCTCACTTTGATTACTTCAACATTCCTCTAACTGTTCTCTCTCTGAATCTTCACTTCTTCTTCAACATATTCTTCATGGGTATGTACGTTTTTATTTATTTATTTTTTTGGTGGGGGGCGCTGTTCAACTTTTCCACATCAATCTGTGTCAGTTTAGGTAACTGGTGTGTTTGTAGAAAACTGTCCATTTCCTCCAGATTTTCAAATTTGTTGGAGTACAATTCTTCATAGTATCCTGATATTATCCTTTTTATTTCAGTTGGTTCTGTTGTGATGTCACCCATTTCATTTCTTATTCATGTTATTTGTAT
>NW_006921857.1:2703868-2705024 GCF_000298275.1 Orycteropus afer afer | reverse complement strand
TTCTAATTTTTCATTTATTTTGTCATTTTGTTCTTGTATTTTCTTCTGAAATTCTTCTAAGTTTTTTTCTGTGTTTTCTTTGGTCTGTCTCTCAATCCTTTGAAGATACCTAAAGATAATTCTTTGAATTCCTTATCAGAGAGTTCCAATACTGCCTCTTCCTCATGGATGTTCTGGATCTGTATCCTGGTCCCTTGTTTCTACCACTTTATCATGCTTATTTGTGTGGACTGTGATGGTCTGTTGTTTCCGAGGCATCATGGCGTTATTGTATTTAGATCTCTGTTAACTGTTTGTGAAGAGTAGCCAAGGGTGGTTCAGGCTCTTCTTGGTGTTTTTTTTATCATTGGCCCATTGGTGGAGAAGGAGGTAGTGGCTCTCGCTCAGTAAGTGAAGTTTCAGGAGGTGTGGGTGTAATTGTGTCTTGTGGGGACTGGTGTTGTCTCCACTCAGTTAGACAGTTATTACAATTGAATAACCATCAAAAAACTAGAAGCACATGGATGAAAAACACATCATGTAATCACACAGAAACAGTAACCAAAAAAAGAAAAAAGGAAGAAAACCTGCAATATCTGTGGATAGGGCACTAAGAAAAAAAAAAAAGTAGCAAAGGAGAATAATAAATGAAGAAAAAAATGGGAAAAATGCAAAAATAAAAACAAGGAATAGGGTTAACCATAAGAAAAAAGGAGGGAAAGAAAAAAAAAATCTTAAAAAAAAAAAATTTCAACCAGGCACAGGGAAAAAAAAATGCTGGAAACTAGGACCTGGTAGGGGAATATTAAGAATAAAAACTAAAAGGACAAAAGTATTAACAATATTCATTGTTTAAAACACAAATACCAGTAAACTAATCACCAGAAAAAGAAAGCGAAAAAGAAAAAAATAAAAATAAAAAAAGAGAGAAAAAAAAAGTTGGTGGAGGACAGGACAGGGCACCCAGGCTCCCTCTGAGCACACAGACTGTGATGGAGTTCCTGTAGGCCCAGAAGGTAGGTGGGAGTGGCAGATTGCCACACCTCCCTTCACCAAGTGGGTGTGGGGTATAAGAGTAACAAGAGGAATCTCTTACCTTTTCAGTCTTGCAGGTCCTGAGTGTCCTTGGGGTTGCTGGAAAGCAGAATGTGTTCTTAAGCCCCAGGAATCTGCGAGA
>NW_006921857.1:2702599-2703624 GCF_000298275.1 Orycteropus afer afer | reverse complement strand
GTATGTCTCTTGTTTTGGTATTTTCACACAAATTCTTCTGCTAGTTGGGGTTTAGTCCACTTCTTTATCCTTCCCTTCAGGGCTCAGGCGTTGAAGATTATCTTCTCTGTCTGTGTTAATTGGTTTCCCTTTTCTTTGTTGAAGAGGGTCTGTGCAGTCTTTTTGCCTAGTCCGCCATCTTGCCAGAACTCCCGGTATGTACCTTTTTTAAAAATCAAATAATATGTTATCCCCCTGCTTACAACATTTTAATGGCTTACTATTGCACTAGAATAAATTCCAATCTCTACAACAGCCTTTAAAGCCCTGCGTAATCTGGCCCATCTCTTTAATATCTTCTCCTTCCATTTCTTTCACTCTTCCTCTCGCAGAAGAAGGGCCTTTTGCATTCTTAACACAAGTATACTAATTAATGAAATGAAATAATGCATGTTATGTGTTTAGGTCACCACTTAGCATATGCTGTGATTATTAGTACATTATTATAAACTTCCTTAGGAATGGAAGTACTCAGGTTCAGTTGATTAATCACATTTTTTAATCACATTGAAAGTGTGTTAAATAAGTTTGTGTTAAACATTTAATAGCTAGCTACTTTTCAAAAATAGAATTGCTCTTCTATCCTGAAGGAAAAAAAAGTCACTAAATTTTTCCTTTTATATGTTCATTTGGTTTAAATACTTAAAAGTATTTGGAAAGACTTCTTTAAATTAATATTTGGAGCATTTCTATTATATAATCTTTCCAATTGTTCCTATATAAGAGCTATAATAGAATGTTCAGATTAAGTGATAAAATTATTACTTTAAAAATGTTATCTTAGAAACATATCATAGTGATGGGAACATTAACAATTATCCCAATTTCAGCACATCAAATACTACTAGAAACAGATATTGTTGTTGTTATGTGCCTTTGAGTCGGACCCAACTCACAGCGACCCCTCCTTATGTTGCCGAGGCAGTATCACTACGGAAGTAGATTACCCAACCTTCCTTCCAAGGAGTGGCTGGTGGGTTTGAACC
>NW_006921857.1:2694233-2702499 GCF_000298275.1 Orycteropus afer afer | reverse complement strand
AGGCAGTATCACTACAGAAGTAGATTGTCCCATCTTCCTTCTGAGGAGTGGCTGGTGGGTTTGAACCACCAGCCTTCTGGTTAGCAGTCAAGTGCCTTAGGCACTATGCTACCAGAGCTCCTAATACGCAAATATTAAATTTAAAAGATAATAGACAAAGTACTAAATAAAAAGTTAGGCAATTTATTTTTCATTCATTCATCAAACATATATTGCTGAATTAGTTCTTGGTACTATTGTAAGTCCAATCAATCAGAACTGATGGGACATCAGTGAAATTGTCTCATTGAGAAGTCAATGTATAGGTAAATAATGCAGTAGCGAACAAAACAGAAAAGATATTTGCTTACATAGGACTTAGAGTTTAGTGGTGAAGGGAGGGCTAGAGAATATGCATTAAGAAATAAACAAAAAATATAAGATAGTTTGAAAATCTAAATGCTGGCATGGATGTGGAGAGTCTGGGACTCTCACTGCTGGTATGACTGTAAAATGATATAACCACTGTGGAGAGCAATATGGTGATTCCTTAAAAAGTTGGAATTAGAAATACCATTGGATCCAGCAATCCCATTACTAGGTATATATCCTAAAGAAGTGAGAGTGGGACAAGAACAGATATATACACATCCATATTCATCACAGCACTATTTACAATAGCAAAAAGATGGAAACAACCTAGGTGCCGAACAAAAGAAGAGTGGATAAGTAAACTATGGTACATACACACAATGGAATACTACGCAACACTGAAGAATAATGTGGAATCTAAAAAACACTGCATAACATGGAT
The DNA here is from genome assembly GCF_000298275.1 of Orycteropus afer afer. Taxonomy (NCBI): domain Eukaryota; kingdom Metazoa; phylum Chordata; class Mammalia; order Tubulidentata; family Orycteropodidae; genus Orycteropus; species Orycteropus afer. The sequence goes on along the minus strand of NW_006921857.1, from coordinate 2,701,706 downwards.
GAACTTAGAGGACATTATGCTGAGTGAAATAAGTCAATCACAGAAGAATAAATATTGCGTTAGTTCATTATTATAAAAAGTCAAGGAAAGATTTATATATGGAATGAAACTTTCTTTGTTGGTTATTAGGGGTGTGAGGGGAGGGAAGGGAATACTGCTAGATAGGTAGAGACAAGTATTGATTTGGGTGAAGGGAAGGGCAATGTACCAAATGTAAGTGATCAACACAGTGGCATTGAGGAAGAGGAAGACATAGAGGGATACATGGGAGGTACAGAAAACAAAGATGAACCCTTTTGCACATACAGTATGGCATTGTCAGTGACGGTAAGCATTGATCTAAAGGTGGATAAATGGGTGGACAGACTGAATGATCAGGTATGTCTAGGCAGGGAGTAGTGTGCCCATGAACATGTATAGGGTTGGCAGACGATGTTTCTACAAGCATATTTGTATATGCTATAAGAATGTCCAGGTGCCATGGTCACAGGGGATATCAAACTCAGATGGCATAATACACTACACAAAAACATTATTCCACATTCTACTTTAGTGAGCAGCGACTAGCATCTTAAAAGCTTGCAAGTAGCCATGTAGATGCAACAATGGGTCTCTCCTCATCCAGAGCAAAGAAGAATGAAGAAAACCAAAGACGCATGGAAACAATCAGTCCAGGAGACTGTTACTCCATGTGATCCTCAGCCTATATGACTATGAGACCAGAAGAACTAGATGGTCCCCGAGCACTACTGTCAACCACTCAAATGGGGGTCTATGTAGGAGATCTTGGATAGAGTGGGAGAACAATGTGGAACAAAACTCAGAAACATAAATAGAAGACCAAGTCTGCTGGTCTGATAGAACCTGGTGAGACTCCTGAGACTATGGTCCCTAGCTACCCTTCAGGTCTGGAATTGAACTCATTCTTGTGCCTTCTAACCAAATAATAGACATGCGTATGGGGTGAACAGGGGATACTGCATGGTTTAAAATGAGGAAGGGAGTGTGTCAGGGTTGTATCTTTTCACCAAACTCATTCAATCTGTATGCTGAACAAATAATCTGAAAAACTGGACTACATGAAGAAGACTGTGGCATCAGGATTGGAGGAAGGTTCATTAACAACATGCAATGTGCAGATGACACAATTTAGCTTGTTGAAAGTGAGGATGACTTGGAGCACTTACTGATGAAGATTAAAGACTATAGCCTGACGTATGGCTTATATCTCAACATAAAATGAACATCTTCACCATTGGACCAATAAACAGCATCACAATAAATGGAGGAAAGATTGGCATTGTTAAAGATTTCATATTACTTGCTTTCACAATCACACCAATGGAAGCTGCAGTCAAGACATCGGATGAAGTATTGCTCTGGGAAAATCTGTTGCAAAAGACCTCTTTGAAGTGCTGAAGAGTAAAGATCTCTCCTTGAAGAGTAAGGTGTGTCTAACCCAAGTCATGGTATTTTCCATCACCTCATATGGATATAAGAGTTGGACAATGAACAAGGAAGACTGAAGAAGAGTTGCTACTTTTCAGTTGTGCTGTTGGCAAAGAATACTGAAAGTATCATGGACTGCCAAAAGAACTAAGAAATCTGCTCTGAAAGAAGTGCAGCCAGAATGCTCCTAGGAAGTGAGAAAGGCCATTTGTCTCACCTACTTTGGTCATGTTGTCAGAAGGGAGCATTTTTTGGAGAAAAATGCATGGTAAATTGGAGGGTCACCAAAAAAGGGGAAGGCCTTTAACAAGATGGATTGACACAGTGGCTGCAACGATGGGATCAGATGTGGCAAGGATTGTGAGGCTGGCACAGGATGAGGCAGAGTTTCGTTCTGTTGTACATGGGTCGGAGTCAACTTGATAGCACCTAACAACAACAACAACAACATGGGGTGAACATTTACACTACTTGGAGCAATCAATCATAGAAGAACAGAAGGTCAGTGTTTACATAGAGAGACAACTCTGGGGGGTGGGAGTACAGGGGAAGGAAGGACACAGGGAAGTGGTAATCACAGGTAACCACAGGGATGAAGTAGGAAGAGAGCTGTTACATGGTAGGAAACTGTAGTCAATGGCAGGAGACAAAATGTGTATGAATTGCTGTATGGAAAATGAATTGCTGTATGGAAAATGAATTTGCTCTGTGAACTTTTACCCAAATCACAATAAAATTAAAAGAAAAAAATAGTTTGAAAATTTAAATTAATTTCTAATTCCGTATTTCTCAAACATTATTTGTGCAAATGTGTATGTCAGGGGAAGGACAAGAATCCCATCTTTTCTGTTTTAGTTTCCTCTTTATAAAACAGAACTGATGTGATCTTTTTTAAGATAGTTGAGTAAAAAACCATTCCATGATTTCTTTATCTTCTTTGAAGCTACTCAATGCATAAATAATGATCAAGAAAGCTCTTTTACAGCTATGACCATGATATGAAATTCAATGGAGGAATTTTGGGGTCTTCAGGATCTGAGAACATATTTGTGGTATGCTTTAGGGTTTTCTTTCAAGTACTTATGCATATGGAGAATCATTGCATCAATTTCAGAGCATTACCCAGAGATTTCCAAGGTGACCCAGCTCCATAAAATGAATTGAATAACCTAAAGAAACATTTGATCCCTGAGGCTAGTTTCATAACTATAGAACATCTGTCCTTGAGTAGGTTCTGTAAGCAGTGGGAGTTTTCAAACTGACCAGAGCCTAAGTTTTATTTTAATTAGAAGTGGCTCAAGGGAACTCTGCGCTACTCTCCATCCACCTGAAAACCATTACACAGGTCATTGGTAACCAGAGACTCATGTTCCTGTGATATGAATGCTTTAATTACCATGGGGTCAACAGTTCTTAAGCTTCCCTGACATGTTTCATATTCCAGAGTATGAACTGCTCCCTCCATGATGAAAATGTCCAATGTAACCGACCTGCCTTCAAGGTCTAATTAATAACTCTGGGAAATGGTGCCATAGTGAGGCCTCAATGTTGGTCTCTGATATTGGCCAATTAAACTCTTGCAGTATTCTTAGCCAGGTCAGCTTTGGTAAAGGAACACCATGATTTTGAGGTCATTCATAGCCTCCATCTCTGTCATCATGGCCACTTTGTTCACAGACCCATTGGATAAGGACTGGGGCATCTGGTGAAAGATTATAGATCACTAAGAATAGGTCATATTGTTCACCTAACAATTAAAAGCCTCCTTTCCAGTGGGTGCTTTTTGGTAGTCACTAACATGAGAAACAAATATCTTCAATCTGTATCCATTCTAATATGGCTATTCATATACCTAATTTCCATGAGGGAGCTCTGGTGGCGTAGTGCCTAAGGCACTTGACTGCTAACCAGAAAGCTGGTGGTTCAAACCCACCAGCCACTCCTCGGAAGGAAGATGGGGCAATCTACTCAATAGTGATACTGCCTCAGAAACCCAAGGAGGGGTCGCTATGAGTTTGGGCCGACTCAACGGCACATAACAACAAAAAAAAAAACTTTCAAAAAATAGCTTTATTTAATTCATGACCATGTATGATGTACTTTGACATTTCACACCACAATTTATTTCAATTTTTAATAATTTTTGAATTATAGCCTACCCTTCTAGCAGAGATTTGTTTTTATTAGTTGCTATCAGGTCAATTCCAACTCATGACATTCCCATGTGTGCAGAGTAGAACTGCTCCATAGGATTTTCAAGTATTCACAGAAAATCAAGTTAAATCAAATGAATTATCATAGTGTTTTTTTTTTTTTTTTAACTCAAAAAACTAAAGTTAACAGCCAAAAAATAGGCCCTTATGGCATTTAATAAGCAACTGTTCTTCATCAGTATTCTCAATGGCCTTACTCACTGGCATTTATTGGCTGGCTGAAGACAATGCTGAAATTTTGCTTCCTTTGGCCAACAAATGGAAAACCCAGATGCCAAGGTGAAAAAGACTTGTTCTTTGGTAGTAGCTACAGCAGCTGTCTGTTTGGCATATTCCTTAGAAAGCTTTGAAGTTGCCTAGGATACAGACTTTGTAAACTGGGATCCTGCAGAGCCTTTTTAAAAAATGTTTTAAAGTACAAAACCCAAACAAGCATTAAATCAATGGTATAATTTTTGCTGTACTCACATATAACGGATTGATTTGCTGATCTGTGGAAACAGGGCATATAATGACTAGTCCAAATTAGAGGGCCAAGTAAACTGTACACACTTTTTTCATGACAAGGAAAATATGACCTGTGCTTGAAGTTTGGAAGGAGAGGTTTGAGGATCATATTCTTGCATCAGCTTTTCTATGGTGCTTAAATCCAAGTTTCTGTTTTCACCAATCTCAAACGATTATCAAACTGCCTCAATTGCTAATAGCTTATCAGCAAATAGAAATCAGAGTAACACAATCTAAACTAAAATAAAACCAAACATTGTAAAAATGAAGAGTATTGTCTAATGAAGTAAGAGATAATAGGTGATGTGTTCCAATAATTAAATTCTACCCTCAAAAGAGGTGAATTTTGAGGTTAACAAATTATACTTCAATAAAGCTGGTTTAAAAAAAGAAAGAAAATTACAGCTAATGTGGAGAAAAAGGTAGATACATGCAAATAGGCACGCACCCAAATACACATTTGTGCATGCACTCTCCTCTGAAGGCCTGAAATTCCACATCTGTTTCCTAACCACTTAAAACTGGCTGTGTCTAGAAAGCTAACTACACATACCTAGGTGGGGGAGCAGCTGGGTGTGACTGCTTTCAGCCTACTGCTTAGCTTATTGGCTTTGTAACTTGGCAGTAATCATTAAGACCATCATGCCATTAGCCTCCATTCCTCATCAGATGTCTCCCTAGGATCTGATAAATTGTGGCTATAAATAAAGGACACTTTTACATGACTTAATTTAGGCACCTAGGTCTCATTACTTTAGGTCACTGGAACAGGTTAATAGTCATTCCTTTTTTAAAGAATGTTGCATGTACTCTAAGGAAAGGAAGATACTGAAGCAGGCAGATTGATGGTATTTTACGTGGGAGAAAAGATCTGTGAAAATTTGCCAGAATTTGAGAAAGGGTCAGCCAGAGCCCCCCAAAAGGAGGCAGTTTTCCCATCTCCCTGTCAATAACACTTAGCATACTGAGTTGTTTTAGCAGACAGATGGCAGAGCATGCACCATTATGACCAATATATTGTTGTCACTCATGCAGAAGGGTCCCATGACTGTTAAGCTGCTCTCCCACCTCAGAAATAGTTGTTTGTGGCGCCCTTTGCAACTTTGCTGCACAGATTCCATGGTCTCAATGTTAGGAAGGAAATGTAAGGTAACTAAGATAGGAAAATTGACTTCAAATACTTTTAATTCTGTTTTCACAGGAGAATTCTAATCTATCCAATACCTACTAGTGCTACAGCCAACAATGATATAATTTTTAATTAAATCATAACATTGTCTTCAAAATTTTAAGCTTTCAAATATATATTATCCTTCAGAGTGATGCAAAATTTCTTCAGAAATTATAAGGAAATTTTTAGAGTTTAAAAGTCAGATTTAAAATGAAATTTAAATCATTCTTAATCTGAGAAAAAGAAGCTAATGTTTTCCCCTAAAATTCATTTTGTAAGTGATTTCCATTGAAGTTAGAAATCCTTTTAAAGTTGGGTGGTGAGCCACGATTTTTATCTGAAAATCATTTACATTCAAATGTTGGATTCCCCAAAAAATGCTTTTCAGTAAATGATATGATGAAAATGTTTACGACACTTAAAACCCAAGAAAATGTAAAATTATGGTCAGTGGAGTGCAATGTATGTATCTGGCTTCATTTTGAGCTGACAAACAAATAGAAGCCTAGTAACAAAATGTTAAAATACCCAATACTAATTTTAACTTTCTCCTTGCATTGGGTTGAATAAATACAGGATGTTAACCAAAGTAAGATGCATATTATATGATTTTTATAGTTGTATTAATTAAATTGTAAAACTAATTTGTAATATTTGCTAACAACAAAAAAAAGTTAAGCTGAGTGTGGGAAATCCCTCTTTGTATAAATGTGAGTATTTCTGGAAATAAGAAAAGTTTAAATCATTAAAAGTGTTCTATAAGGACCAAACTAGAGATTATTCTTACCTGGGACAAGCACCTTATAACTTCAGTTCTATTCCTGGATAATGGAATGATGACTTATCTATCTGATCCAATTGCTACACATTTATTTATCTACATTCAGATAAAGCATGAGAATTACAGCATATCTCATATTTTCCAAACAATGTGTGGTAAAATTATTAGTCGATAGTTCTGGTTTCCCCAAATGGTCAATAACTAGTCTGTAACAACAACAACAAAAGGGAACTCTGCACACTACATTAGGTTTACATTTAAAAGAGGAAAACATCGTTCTTTCCCAACTAAGTATAATCTATTCGAAAGAGTCCACACAACATTGGAAAGGTAACTACCTCTTATGTGGAGTTACTGAGGTACCTATTGTATCAATTCCTTTGGATAATTGGTTTGATATGGGTATTTGCTTACATAGATTGGATTCAGAATTTTTTTTTTTTTTCTTTTTGAGCTGAAGCTGTTTTCATTCACACTTGGGGTCCTCCATCTGTCGATAAAGCCTGTTATCTTACCACCTCACTGGCTCTGAGGTGCTAGTTTTCCATCTGGTGAAGTCCTAAAGGGAACCCCAGAGTCAAGGAAGCGTGAATCCTGTGGGTGCTCTCAACTCTAGGGTTTATGTCCCCAAAGAGATGAGGATCTCTTCAGAAGTTGGTAAATGTTTAGAAGCAATGCGATTCCGACATGTACTTGACTTCTCCTAGACCAGAAAAGACATCTAGTGCAGTCCAGGCGAGGGTCAAAGTTAGGCTGTTTTATGGTAAAGGTCAGTTTCTGGTGCCCTCCCACTTTCCTTTCATTGTCCCTTTCTCCCTCCTTGGCTAACAAGTCAACAATGAAGCTTAATTTAGATATTTACATACTGCATCACAGTACTGGGTAATCAATTAAAATTAGTTAGGAAGTCAGGATAAAAGAAATATAATGATTGAGGGAAAAAATTGACTAAAAGCTGTTTCTCAAATTAATGCTGTAAGAGTCTGTATCCTTACTCAAAGCAAGTAAAAACTTGATATTACCTTCATAATTTGCGCATAAAGTAAAAGGACATGATCCATGGTGTTCATACATTAAAAAACAACAAAAAAACAAACAAAAAACCTCCTCAATTGATTTGAAAAAAGTAGCATTGACATTTGAAAGAAATTTATCTTACAGATTCTTTTTAGATGGACATTGGATGATGTAGAGAATACATCTCTAATGATATCCATTCAGTAACTGAAACACATTCCATGGGGCTATTTTTTCTTTTTTTTTTTATTAGGATTTGGGTGAAGATTTACAGAGTAAATTCACTTTTCATACAGCAGTTCACATATACTTTGTCTCATGTCATTGACCAAAAT